>NC_139783.1:5000-138830 GCF_965231275.1 Zosterops lateralis | reverse complement strand
TTACCAAAAAGTCCCAAGAATTCTCTCAAAATTCCCCCAAAAATCCCCAAAATCCCCTGAAAATCCCCAAATTCCCCCCAAGATCCCCAAATTTTTCCCAAATCCCCAAAATTCCCTAAAAATCCCCCAAATTTCCCCCCAAAATCTCTCAAAATCCCCAGAAATCCCCAAATTCTACCAGAACCCCCAGAATTCTCCTGAATATCCCCAAAATTCCCCCCAAACCCCCCAAAAAATCCCCCCAAATTCCCCCCAAAATCCTCAAAATTCCCGAAACTCCCCTGAAAATCCCCAAATTTCCCCTGAACAATCCCCAAATCCCCCCAAATTTCCCCAAAAATTCCTCAAAATTCCCCCAAAATCCCCCAAAAATTCCTCAAAATTCCCCCACAAAATCCCCCCAAATTCCCCCAAAAATTCCCCCAAATTTCCTCTAAAAATTCCCCCAAAATCCCCAAAATTCCCCCAAGTCCCCCCCAAAATTCCTCCAAAAATTCCCTCAAAATCGCTAAAAATTGTTCCAAAAATCCCCAAAAATTCTTCCAAAAAAATCCTCGAAATTCCCCCCAAAATCCCCCCAAAAATTCCTCAAAATCCCCAAAAAATCCCCTGAAAATCCCCAAATTCCTCCAAAAATTCCCCCCAAAATCCCCAAAATTCCTCCATATATCCACAAAAATTACTCTAAAAATCCCCAAAAAATCCCCAAATCCCAAAAATCCCCCCCAAATCTCCAAAATTCCCCTAAAATCTGTGTTTTCCCCCAGGGGCTCGTCCCGTCTGGAGGAGGCCTGCGAGCTTTTCTCCCGCGCCGCCAACCTCTTCAAGATGGCCAAGAACTGGAGCCGTGAGCACCCAAAAATCCCCAAAATTCCCCCAAATTCCCCTTTTTCCAGCAGCTGGAAAAATCCCCCGGGGCTGGGGGTCACAAAAACCTGAAATTCCCACAAAAAAATCCCGATTTTTGGGCAAATTATTAAAAAAATCTGATTTTTTTTTTTTCATTTTTTTGGCTGTTTTGGGGGGTTTTTTTCTGCTGGGAATCTCAGACTAAAAAAAATCGGATTTTTTTCCCCCTTTTTTAGTTGTTTTGGGGTTTTTTTTTTCTGTTTGGGATCTCAGAAATTCCCGTTTTTCCACTCTGGGAATTTTTAAAATATTCTTGAGCACCTGGAGGTCCCAAAAAAATCCCAAATTCCCCCCTAAAAAAATCCCAAATTCCCCCTAAAAAAATCCCAAATTATCCACCTAAAAAATCCCAAATTCCCCCCTAAAAAATCCCAAATTCCCCCTAAAAAAACCCCAAATTCTCCCCTAAAAAATCCCAAATTTTGGTGACACCCCAAAGAATTTGGGATATTTTTTTTTCCTGATTTTTCCAGCCCTTTTTGGGCAATAAATCCCATAAATAATTATAAATAAATTGAATTTTTTTTAAAATTTTTTAGAGGCTGGAGCTGCATTTTCTCACTCAGCAATCCCCTGAATAAATCCCTTACATAAATCCCCATAAATAGCTATAAATAACTATTAAAAAATATAAATGAATTGAATTTTTATTGATTTTTTGGAGGCTGGAGCTGCTTTTTCTCTCTCAGCAATCCCACGAATAAATCCCTTAAATAAATCCCATAATTCCCATAAATAAATATCATAAATATTATAAATAAATTGATTTTTTTATTGATTTTTCGGAGGCTGGGGCTGCCTTTTTTCACTCAGCAATCCCACAAATAAATCAAATAAATAAACCCCATAAATTCCAATAATAAACCCCATCAATAAACAGTATAAATACCATTAATAAATTGAATTTTTATTGATTTTTTAGAGGCTGGAGCTGCATTTTCTCACTCAGCAATCCCATGAATAAATCCCTTAAATAAACCCCCATAAATAACTATAAATAATTATAAATAAATTGAATTTTTATTGATTTTTTAGGGGCTGGGGCTGTCTTTTCTCACTCAGCAATCCCATCAATAAATCCGATAAATAAATCCCATAAACTCCAATAATAAACCCCATCAATAAACCCCATGAATAACTATAAATAAATTTAATTTTTCCCATTTTTCAGAGGCCGGAGCTGCCTTTTCCCTCTGAGCAATCTCATGAATAAATCCCTTTAATAAATCCTCATAAATAATTATAAATAAATTGAATTTTCCCATTTTTCCAGGGGCTGGGGCTGCATTTTCTCACTCAGCAATCCCCTCAATCCCATTGAAAAAATCCATAAATAAATCCTAACAATAAATCCCATCAATAAACCCAATAAATATCTATAAATAAATGGAATTTTTATTATTTTTCAGAGGCTGGAGCAGCCTTTTCCCGCTCGGCCCAGCTTCACCTGCAGCTGCAGGACAAACCCCATAAATAAACCCCATAAATAACTGTAAATAACCATTAATAAATGGAATTTTTATTATTTTTCAGAGGCTGGAGCAGCGTTTTCCCGCTCGGCCCAGCTGCACCTGCAGCTGCAGGACAAACACGACGCCGCCATGAACTTCGTGGACGCCGGAAACGCCTTTAAAAAAGCTGATCCTCAAGGTGAGGGAATTTGGGGATTTTTGGGGAATTTTGGGGGATTTTTGGGAATTTTTTGGGGTTTTTTTTGGGAATTTTTTTTTTTTTTTTAAATTTTTTTTTTTTTTTTTTTTTTTTGATTTTTTTTTGATTTTTTTGGGATTTTTTTGAATTTTTTGAGGGATTTTTGGGGATTTTTTTGGGGGAACTTTTTGGGGATTTTTTTTTTTTCTGTTTTATTGGGGATTTTTATGGGGGATTTTTATGGGGGATTTTTTGGGGCTTTTTTTTGGGGATTTTTTTGGGATTTTTGGGGATTTTTTGGGGATTTTTGGGGATTTTTTTGGGGGATTTTTTGGGGCTTTTTTGGGAGGACTTTTGGGGATTTTTTGGGGAATTTTTGGTATTTTTTTGGGATTTTTTGGGGATTTTTTGGGGATTTTTTGGGATTTTTTTGGGGATTTTTTGGGGATTTTTGGGGGGATTTTTGGGGGGATTTTTGGGGGGATTTTTTGGGGGGATTTTTTTGGGTTTTTTGGGGGGATTTTTTTGGGGGATTTTTTGGGGAATTTTTGGGGGGATTTTTTTTGAATTTTTTGAGGATTTTTTTGGGGATTTTTTTTGGGATTTTTGGGGATTTTTTTGGGGTTTTTTTTGGGGAATTTTTAAAATCCCTTTAAATCCTATGAAAATTCTTTTAAATCCCATCAAAATCCCTTAAAATCCATTTAAATTGTATTAAATCCCCCTAAAATCCTCTTAAAATTCCCCTAAAAATCCCAAAAATTCCCCTAAAAATCCCAAAATTCTCCCTAAAATCCCCAAACCCCCAAAATGCCCCAATTTTTGCTGTTTTTCCCCGGGGGGTTTTTGTGCTGCCCCCGGAATTCCGGCTCTGGGCAGATGGGCCCGGAATTCCCGCAGGGTTTGGGCAGAATTCCCGGATTTTTGGGCTCAAATCCCAATTTTCTGGGCAGAATTCCCTTTTTTTTTGGCAAAATTCCCTTTTTTGTGGGCAAAATTCCCTTTTTTTTGGGCAAAAATCCTGTTTTTTTGGGGGGGAATTTCTGCAGTTTTTGGGCAAAATTCCCATATTTTTTTGGGCAGAATTTTTGGGATTTTTGGACAAAATTTTGAGTTTTTTTGGGTAGAATTTTGGGGTTTTTTGGGGCAGAATTTTTGGAGTTTCAGGTTCTGACACAAAAGATTTTTGGGTCCAAACCCAAAGTTCCTTTAAAATCCCCCCAAAAATTCCCAAAATTTCCCTGAAAAATCTCCAAAATTCCCCAAATTTCCCCAAAATTTGCCAAAAAGTCCCAGAATTCCCTCAAAAATCCCCAAAATTGTCCTGAAAATCCTAAAAATCCCCTGAAAATCCCAAAATCCCCCAAATCCCAAAATTCCCCAAAAATTCTTCCAAAAATCCCCCAAATTCCCCTGAAAATCCCCCAAATTCCCCAAA
Organism: Zosterops lateralis; assembly: GCF_965231275.1. Taxonomy (NCBI): domain Eukaryota; kingdom Metazoa; phylum Chordata; class Aves; order Passeriformes; family Zosteropidae; genus Zosterops; species Zosterops lateralis. Next base: position 134,833 of record NC_139783.1, on the reverse strand, counting down.
ATCCACAAAATTCCCCCCAAAATCCCAGAAATTCCCTGAAATTACCCCCAAAATCCCCCAAAAATCCCCCAAATTCCCCAAAATCCCCAAAAATTCTTCCAAAAATCCCCCAAATCCCCCTGAAAATCCCCCAAATTCCCCAAAATATCCCCCAAATTCCCCAAAATATCCCCACAATCCACAAAATTCCCCCCAAAATTCCCCGAAATTCCCCAAAATTTTGGGGTTTTATTCCGAGGATTTTGGGGTTTTATCTCGGGGATTTTGGAGTTTGATTTCGGGGAATTTCGAGGTTTTATCCTGAGGAATTTTGGGGTTTAATCTCAGGGATTTTGGGGTTTTATTCCCGGGAATTTTGGGGTTTTTTTCCCGAGGATTTTGGGGTTTTATTTCGGGAATTTTGGGGTTTGATCTCAGGGATTTTGGGGCATCAAATCCTGAATTTTTGGGGTTTTTTAATCCTGGAAAATTTCAGGGTCTGATCCCAAAGATTTTGGGTTTTTTTCCCGAGGATTTTGGGTTTTTATTTCTGAGAATTTTGGGTTTTTATTTCTGAGGATTTTGGGGTTTTATTTCTGAGGATTTTGGGGTTTTATGTCGGGAATTTTGGGTTTTTTCCCCGAGGATTTTGGGGTTTGATCCCAAAGATTTTGGGGTTTTATCTCGGGAATTTTGGGGTTTTATTCCCAGGATTTTTTCCCATTCCTGTTGTTTTTTCCCATTTCCAGAGGCCGTGAACTGCCTGCTCAGGGCCATCGAGATCTACACGGACATGGTGGGACTTTTTTGGGATTTGGGACATTTGGGGTTTGGATTTGGGGCTTTTTTCTCATTCCTGGGGCTGTTCCTGCTCCCCTGGGATTATTCCCATTTTTCCCTGGGATTATTCCACTTTTTCCCTGAAATATTCCCATTTTTTTGTGGAATTTTCCCATTTTCCTCCAGAATTTTCCCATTTTCCTCCAGAATTTTCCCATTTTCCATGGAATTTTCCCATTTTCCAATGGAATTTTCCCATTTTTCTTCCAGAATTTTCCCATTTTCCCACTGAACACGTTCCCGTTTTCCACAGAATTTTTTCCACAAAATATCCCCATTTTCCCATGGAATAATTCCCAATTTTTTTTTTTTTTAGAATTTTCCCATTTTTCCATGGAATTTTCACCTGAATTTTTCCCATTTTTCCCTGAATTTTTCCCATTTTTCCCTGAATTTTTCCCATTTTTCCCCTGAATTTTTTCCCATTTTTTGCACAAACTCTTTCCCCCGTTTTCCTCCAGAATTTTCCGATTTTCCCCCAAAATATCCCTGGTTTTCTTACAGAATTTTTTTCCCTGAGTTTTCCCCATTTTTCCCCCTAAATTTCCCCCATTTTTCTGTGGAATTTTCCCTTTTTTTTCCCCTGAATTTTCCCATTTTTCCCTGGAATTTTCCCATTTTTCTCTCAATTTACTCCATTTTTCCCTGGAATTCTCATTTTTCTGTGACATTTTCCCATTTTCCCCTGAATTTTCCCTGGAATAATCCCATTTTTCCTTGGAATTTTCCCATTTTCCCCTGGATTTCCCCCATTTCCCCATGGAATAATCCCATTTTCCCCCTGAATTTTCCAATTTTCCTGTAGAGTTTTCCCATTTTTTTTTCCCCCTGAATTTTCCCATTTTCCCCATGGAATAATGTCATTTTTCCCTGGAATAATCCCATTTTTCTGTGGAATAATCCCATTTTTCCCTAAAATTTCCCATTTTTCTGTGGAATTTTCCCATTTTTCTGTGACATTTTCCCATTTTCCCCTGAATTTTCCCATTTCCCTATGGAATAATGTCATTTTCCTATAGAATTTCCCCATTTTTCTGTGGAATTTTCCCATTTTTCCCCTGAATTCCCCCATTTCTCCCCAGGGCCGTTTCACCATCGCGGCCAAGCACCACGTGGGCATCGCCGAGATCTACGAGAGCGACTTGCTGGACGTGGAGAAGGTGGGGAAAAATGAAATGTCCTGAAAATCCTGGGAAATCGGGAAGAAAAGGAGGAGTTCGGGGATTTTTCTGGGAATTTTTGGGATTTTTTTGGGGGATTTTTTAAAAATTATTTTTCTGCGATTTTTTTTTTTTTTTTTTCATTTTTCCAGGATTTTTCTGGAAATTTCTGGGATTTTTCTGGGATTTTCTTTTTTTCTTTTCTTTTTTTTTTTTTTTTTTTTTTAGTATTATTTTTTATTTTTTATTTTTATTTACTTTTTAATTATTTTTCCAGGTGTTTTTTTTTAGGGAATTTTTGAGGTTTTTTTCTGGGATTTGGAGGATTTTTCCAGGATTTATTTATTTTATTTTTCTGAGATTTTTTGGGGGGATTTTTCTGGAATTTTGGGGAATTTTTTTTTAATTTTTCTGGAACTTTTTGGGGGATTTTTTTGGGGATTTTTCTGGAATTTTTGGGGAATTTTCTGGAATTTTGGGGGATTTTTTTGGGATTTTTCTGTAATTTTTTGGGGATTTTTGGGGGGATTTTTCTGGAACTTTTGGGGATTTTTTGGGGGGGATTTTTCTGGAATTTTGGGGAAATGTTTTGGGATTTTTCTGGAACTTTTAGGGAATTTTTTAGGGATTTTTTTCCTGGGATTCTCTGGTGTTTTTCCCGGATATTTTTGGGATTTCTCTGGGAATCCCTCCCGGCCCAGCAGATGGAGCGGGGGCGGAATCCGGGAACAGAATCCAGGAAAAAAAAAACAGGAAAAAAATCCTGGAAAAGAAATCCAAGAAAAAAAAATCCTGGAACAAAAATCCAAATTAAAAAAAATCCTGTAAAAAAATTCAATTAAAAAAAAAAATCCCAGAAAAATCCCCAGGAATGAGGGAAGGGACCCTGGGACACCAAACTCGGGAATTTCAGGAATTTTCCCTTTTTTTGGGTCTTTTCACCCGTTTTTCCAGGACCTGATCCCATTTTTCCCAGATTTTCCCAATTTTTGATCCATTTTTTCCCAGATTTCCCCAATTTTTTCCCCATTTTGCCCAGATTTTGATTTTTCCAGAGATTTCCTGGGGTCTAATCCCGGGTTTTTCCCGGTTTTCCAGGCTCTAATCCCGTTTTTTTCCCGTTTTTTCCCGTTTTTTCCCGTTTTTTCCCGTTTTTTCCCCGTTTCTCTCCCCAGGCCGTGGCGCACTACGAGCAGGCGGCCGATTACTACAAGGGGGAGGAATCCACCAGGTACCCGATGGATCCCGAAAAAAAACACAGAAAAACAAATCCAAAAAAAAAATCCCCCCAAAAATAGAAAAAATTCCTCCAAAATTGAAAAAAATTAAAAAAAAATCCCCCCAAAAAATCTCAAAAAAATCCCAAAAAATAATAATAATAAAAAAATCCCCCAAAAAATCCCCCCCAAAAATCCCAAAAAAATTCCCCCCAAAATCGAAAAAAGTCCAAAAAAAATTCCCCCCAAAAAAATCTCAAAAAAATCCCCCCAAATCGAAAAAAATCCAAAAAAAATCCCCAAAAAAACCAGAAAAAATCCCCCAAAAAATCCAAAAAAATCCTGCCAAAATCCAAAAAAAATCCCACAAAAAATCCCCCCCAAAAATCCCAAAAAAATCCCCCAAAAAATCCCCCAAAAAATCCCAAAAAATAAAAAAAAAAACCAAAAAAAATTCCCCAAAAATAATAAAAAAAATCCCCCCAAAAATCCTCCCCAAAAATGCCAAAAAAAAAAAAAAATCCAAAACAAATCCCAAAAAAATCCGGAAAAAAATCCCCAAAAATCGAAAAAAAAATCCCAAAAAATCCCCCCAAAATCCCAAAACCACCCCCCAAAAAATCCCCCCAAAAAATCCCCCCAAAAAATCCCCAAAAATCGAAAAGAATCCCCAAAAAATCCCAATAAAATAAAATAAAAAAAAACAATCTCCCCAAAATCCAAAAAAATCCCCAAAAACTCTCCCCAAAAAATCCCCAAAAATCAAAAAAAAAAATTTTAAAAAAAGTGAGTTTTTTTGGGGATTTTTCTTTGGGGGGGGGGGGCATTTTTGTGGGGTTTTTTGGGGGGATTTTTTTGGGGATTTTTTTGGGGATTTTTTTGGGATTTTTGGGATTTGTGGTTTCGCAGATTCCGGGCTGGATTTGAGGGTTTTTTTGGGGTGGAAATTTGTGGGATTTTGGTGGGAATTTGGGGGATTTTTGGGATCAGGGAGGTTTGGGTGGGATTTTTGGGATTTGGATCTTTTTTAATGGGATTTTTGGGGTTTTGGGTGGAATTTTTGTGGGATTTGGGGTTTTTATGGCCGGGATTTTCTGGATTTGGTGTTTTTTGGCTGGAATTTCTGGGATTTTGGTGGGAATTTGGGGGATTTTTGTGGGATTTGGGGTTTTTATGGCCGGGATTTTCGGGATTTGGGGTTTTTTGGCTGGAATTTCTGGGATTTTGGTGGGAATTTGGGGGATTTTTGTGGGATTTGGGGTTTTTATGGCCGGGATTTTCGGGATTTGGGGTTTTTTTGTGGATTCTGCCCTGGGGGTCACCCGGAATCCCCAATTTTCCAGCTCAGCCAACAAGTGCCTGCTGAAGGTGGCGGCGTTTGCGGCGCAGCTCGAGCAGTTCCCGCGGGCCATCGACATCTACGAGCAGGTCTGCCCTTGGTCCTCCTCCTTTTCCTCCTTTTTCTGCTTTTTCCTGATTTTTCCTTCATTTCCCTCCTTTTCCTGATTTTTTTCTAATTTTTTTTCTGATTTTTTCCCTAATTTTTATGATTTTTAATTTTTTTTTCCTGATTTTTTATCTTTTTTTTCCTAATTTTTTATCTAATTTTTTTCTTATTTTTCTGATTTTTTTGTTTCTTTTCCTGATTATTTTATCTTGCTTTTTCTGATTTTTTAATCTTATTTTTCTGATTTTTTTTCCTGATTTTTTATCTTCTTTTTCTGAGTTTTTATATGTTTTTCCTGATTTTTTAATCTTATTTTTCGGATTTTTTTTCCCAAAATTTTCTTGCTTTTCCCCCCTCGTTTTCCTGATTTTTTTTTTTTTTTTTTCTGTTTTTTTTTTTTTTTTTCATAATTTTCCTGCTTTATTTCTTCTTTTTTGTGCTTTTTTATAATTTTTCTGCTTTATTCCCTTTTTTTCTGCATTTTAATTTTTTTTTTTTGCTTTATTCCCTCTTTTTTTTCTGCTTTTTTCCCTCATTTTCCTGGAACACCCGGGTTTGGTTCCCTGAAATCCCAGGATCCCCTGTAACTCCTGAATTCCCTGGAATTCTGGGGTGGATCCTCTGGAATTTTTGGGTTTCCCTGGAATTTTGGGGATTTCTCTGGAATTTTTGGGATCCCCTTGAGAATTCTGGGATTCCCTGGGATTTTTTTGATCCCCCGGGATTTTTGGGATCCCTCGGAATTTTTGGGGTCCTCTGGAATTTTGGGGACTTTGGGATCCCCTGGGAATTTGGGGATTTCTCGGGGAATTTTTGGGCTCCCCTGAGATTTTTGGGGTTTTGGGTTCCTGGGGAATTTTGGGATCCCCCAGGACTTTTGGGACCCCCCGGGATTTTTTGGGATCTCCAGGAATTTTTGGGCTCCCCTGGGAATTTTTGGGAACCCCTGGAACTCTGAGGTGGTTCCCTTTGGGATTTTTGGCCTCCCCAGGATTTTGGGATCCCCCTGGAATTTCTGGGATTTTTGGATCCCCTGGAATTTTTGGGATCCCCTGGGAATTTTGGGCTTCCCTGGGAATTTTTGGGATCTCTGGGAATTTTTGATCCCCCAGGATTTTTTGGGATCCTCTGGAATCTTGGGGATTTTTGGGCTCCCCTGGAATTTTTAGAATCTCCTGGGATTTTTAGAATCCCCCAGAAATCTTGGGCTCCCTGGGGATTTTTGGGCTCCCGTGAGATTTCTGGGATTTTGGGCTCCCCTGGAACTCTGGGATGGATTCCCTGGAATTTCTGGGATTTTTGGGCTCCCCTGGGTTATTTGAGATTTTGGGATCCCCTGGAATTTCTGGAATTTTTGGGCTCCCCTGGAATTTTTGGTATTTTGGGCTCCCCTGGGATACTCTGGGATGGATCCCTGGTGATTTTGGGGATTTTTGGGCTCCCCTGGAATCCTGAGATCCCTGTGGATTTTTTGAGATTTTTGAGATTTTTGGGATTTTGGGAATTTTTGAATTTTGGGCTCCCCTGGTCTCTTGTCTCCCCTTCCAGGTGGGGGCGGTGGCCATGGACAGCCCCCTCCTCAAATACAGCGCCAAGGAGCATTTCTTCAGGGCTGCCCTGTGCCACTTCTGCGTGGACATGCTCAACGCCAAGGTAACTAATTATCTGGGGTTAATTAGTGATTGGGAATGTGGGAATTGGGATTGGAAATGGGAATTTCCCATTTTCCCATCCCCACATTCTCATTCCCATTTCCCATTTTTCCATTCCCTTTTTTCCCCCATTTTTCCCCCATTTTTCCCCCATTTTTCCCCCATTTTTCCCCCATTTTTCCATTCCCTTTTTTTCCCCATTTTTTCCCCATTTTTCCCCCATTTTTCCCCCATTTTTCCCCCATTTTTTCCCCATTTTTCCCCCATTTTTTCCCCATTTTTTCCCCATTTTTTCCCCATTTTTTCCCAATTTTTTTCCCATTTATTTCCCCATTTTTTCCCATTTTCCCCATTTTTTTCCCATTTTTTTCCCAAATTTTTCCCAAATTTTCCCCAATTTTTTCCCCATTTTTTCCCAATTTTTTCCCCATTTTTTTCCCCATTTTTTCCCCATTTTTCCCCATTTTTTCCCCATTTTTTCCCCCCAGCTGGCCGTACAGAAATACGAGGAGATGTTCCCGGCCTTCTCCGACTCCCGGGAGTGCAAACTGCTCAAGGTCAGCCTGGGGGGTCTCTGGGGGGTCCCTGGGGAGTCTCTGGGGGTCCCTGGGGGTCTCAGGGGGTCTCTGGGAGGGTCTCAGGGGGGTCTCTGAGGGGTCTCAGGGGGGTCTCTGGGGGGTCCCTGGGGGTCCCAGGGGGGTCTCAGGGGTCTCAGGGGTCTCAGGGGTCCCTTGGGGGTCTCTGGGGGTCTCAGGGGGGTCTCTGGGGGGTCCCGGGGGGTCTCAGGGGTCTCAGGGGTCCCTGGGGAGTCTCAGGGGTCTCGGGGGGGTCTCTGGGAGGGTCTCAGGGGGGTCTCTGGGGGTCTCAGGGGTCTCGGGGAGGTCTCAGGGGTCCCTGGGGGGTCTCAGGGGGGTCTCTGGGGGTCCCTGGGGGGTCTCAGGGGTCCCTAGGGGGTCTCTGGGGGTCCCTGGGGGGTCTCAGGGGTCTCGGGGGGGGGTCCCTGGGGGGGGTCTCAGGGGTCTCCTCTGTCTCCCCCTCCCCAGAAGTTGCTCGAGGCTCACGAGGAGCAGAACGTCGACGCCTTCACCGACGCCGTACGTGGGGAACCCCAAATTTACCCAAAATTCACCCAAAATCTGCCCCAAATCCACCTGAAATTCACCCCAAATTTACTCCAAATCCAGCCCAAAAGTCACCCAAAACGTGCCCCAAATCTGCCCCAAATTCACCCAAAATCTGCCTCAAATCCAGCCCAGAATTCACCTCAAAATTCACCCCGAATCTGCCCTGAATTCACCCAAAATGTGCCCCAAAATTCGCCCCAAATTTACTCCAAATTCACCCCAAAATCTGCCCCAAATTCATCCAAAATCTGCCCCAAATCCAGCCCAAAACTCACTTCAGATTTACTTCAAATTCTCCCCCAAATTCTCCCAAAATCTGCCCCAAATTCTCCCAAAATTTACTCCAAATTCACCCCAAACTGGACCCAAATTCCCCCAAATCTTCACCCAACCCCCCTAAAATTACCAATCTTCCCCAAATTCCCAAATTTCCCCCAAAATTTCCCCCAATTTTCCACAAAATTCCTAATTTTCCCCCAAAATCCCCAATCTTCCCCAAAATTCTCAATTCTTCCTCCAGAATTCTCATATTTTCCCCCCAAATTCTCAAATTTCTCCCAATTTTCCCCCCAAAATTCCCAATTTTTCCCCCCAAACCCTCAAAATTCCCCTGAAATCCCCAAAATTCCCCCAAATCTCCCTGAATTCCCCCCCAGGTGAAGGAGTTTGACTCCATCTCCCGCCTGGACCAGTGGCTGACGTCGCTGCTGCTGCGGATCAAGAGGAGCATCCCCGGGGAGGAGCAGGACCTGCGCTGAAAAATCCCAAATTTATCCCAAAATAATCCAGATTTATCCGAAAAAATCCAAATTTATACAGTGTCCCCGGGGAGGAGCAGGATTTGGGCTGAAAAAACACAAAAAACACCACAAAAATACCCAAAATAGCCCCAAAATAATCCAAAAATATAGAAAAAAATTCAATATTCCTGGGGAGGAGCAGCACCTGTGTTAAAAAAACCCAAAAAACCCCAAAATATCCCCAAATAATCCAAATTTATATGAAAAAATAAAATGTCCCCAGGGAGGAGCAGGACCTGCGCTGAAAAATCCCAAAAATAATCTAAATTTATCTGAATTTATCCAAAAAAATCCGAATTTATACAGTGTCCCCGGGGAGGAGCAGGACCTGCGCTGAAAATACATAAATAACCCCAAAATAATCCAAAATAATCCAAATTTATATTTAAAAAAAATATCCCCGGGGAGGAGCAGGATTTGGGCTGAAAAATCCCCAAAAAAACCCAAAATATCCCCAAAATAGCCCCAAATAATCCAAAAATACAGAAAAAAATTCAATATTCCTGGGGAGGAGCAGGACCTGCGCTGAAAACACCCAAAATTATCCCCAAATTTATCCAAAAAAATCCAAATTTATAAAAAAAAATATAATGTCCCCAGGGAGGAGCAGGACCTGCGTTAAAAAATCCCAAAAATAATCCAGATTTATCTGAATTTATCCAAAAAAATCCAGAAAAATAAAATATCCCCGGGGAGGAGCAGGACCTGCGCTGAAAACACCCAAAATAACCCAAAATATCCCCAAAATAATCCAAATTTATATTAAAAAATTTCAATATTCCTGGGGAGGAGCAGGACCTGCGCTGAAAATACATAAATAACCCCAAAATAATCCAAATTTATATAAAAAAATATGATATCCCCGGGGAGGAGCAGGACCTGCACTGAAAAATCCCAAAATTATCCCCCAAATAATCCAAATTTATAAATAAAAATACAAAAAAATCCAAAATTATACAATGTCCCCGGGGAGGAGCAGGACCTGCGCTGAAAAATACATAAATAACCCCAAAATAATTCAAATTTTATTAAAAAAAAATATAATGTCCCCAGGGAGGAGCAGGATTTGGGCTGAAAAATCCCAAAATAACCCCAAAATAATCCAAAATAATCCAAATTTATATTTAAAAAAATATCCCCGGGGAGGAGCAGGATTTGGGCTGAAAAATCCCAAAAAACCCCCAAAATATCCCAAAAATAATAAAAAAAAAATCCAAAAAAGTCCAAAAAAATCCAGTATTCCTGGGGAGGAGCAGGACCTGCACTTAAACCCCCAAAATAACCCAAAAACCCCTCAAAATTCCCCCCTAAAATAAAAAATAAACCCAAAATCCCCCGGAATTGGAGCCTTCCCGACCTTCTGGAACATTCCTGGTCCCCCCTCCCCCTCCTGGGCCTCGTTGGGTTTTTCCTTTTTCCCCAAAATTAAATATTTAATAAAAATATTTTGGCATTTGGAGCCCAAATTTCAGTGTATGGTGATACAGGCTCTCCTATTTTGCATAACCACGCCCACGTCACGCTATACACAATTAGGGTGTATCTCCTAATTTGCATAACCACGCCCAAATTTCAGTGTATATTGATATAGTATGACTCTTATTTGCATAACCACGCCCACATTGTAATATATGGTAATAGAGACCTGGCTCCTATTTGCATGACCACGCCCACATAGTTTTAAAAATAGTAATAAAGCCTATCTCGTAATTTGCATGACCACGCCCACATCATCAAATATAGTAGTAGAGGCCTAGCTCATAATTTGCATAGCCACGCCCACACAGTCACATGTGGTCATAGAGGCCTGACACATAATTTGCATAACCACGCCCGCATCGTTATATATGCAACAAAGGCCTGGCTCTTATTTGCATAACCACACCCATATTTTCACAGATGACACCAGAATCTGTCTCATATTTGCATAGCCACGCCCAATTCCCCCCATACTGCTTTACGTCACGTCTTGTATTTGCATAACCACGCCCACATAGTTGTAAGGTGGCCTGTCTTCTAATTTGCATAACCACGCCCACATAGTTATAGTGGTAAGAGGCCTGTCTTTTAATTTGCATAACCACGCCCACATAGTTATAGTGGTAAGAGGCCTGTCTTTTAATTTGCATAACCACGCCCACATAGTTATAGTGGTAATAGAAGCCGGGGTCCTATTTGCATAACCGCCCACTTTATAACCACGCCCACTTTATAATCCCCGCCCACCCACCCCTGCTCGGGACTCCCGTCGCGCTCTTGTGACGTCACAGCAGCGCGCCGCCTTCCCCTCCGTGAGGGGCCCCGGGGGCCGGGCCCGGTCCCGGTTCTTTCCCCGGTTCTTTCCCCGGTTCTTTCCCCATTTTTCCCCCGTTTTTCCCCGTTTTTCCCCGGCCATGTCGCCGTGGGGCCGCTGCCCGCTGGTGGAGGACAGTTTCAGCCGCCTGGGCTCGCAGAGTAACGTGTACGGGCTGACGGCGCTGCCCGGGGCCGGCGGCGGGGCCGGGAACGGGCCCGGGGGGCTCCTGGCGGCCGCGCTCAAGGGAAAGGTTTTGTTGTTTCGGTATTTGCAGCTCCGGCCCCGCCTCAGGCCGCTGGCCCGGGAGATGCAGTTCACCTACATACCCGGTAAATGGACGCCGGGAGGGGATTTGGGGGAGTTTTGGGATTTTTTTGGGATTTTTAGGGATTTTTTGGGGATTTTTAGGGATTTTTTGGGGGGTTTTAAAGGAATTTTTGAGGGATTTTTTTTGGTAATTTTTGGTAGTTTGGGGGGGAAATTTTGCAATTTTTTGGGGATTTTTTTTAGGGTTTTTTTGGGATTTATTGAGAATTTTTAAAGAATTTTTGAGGGAATTTTAAAAATTTTTTTTGGTAATTTTGGAGGAATTTTTTGGGGATTTTTTTAGGGGTTTTTTGGGGGTTTTTTTAGGGATTTTTTTTTGGAGGATTTTTGGGAGTTTTAACGGGATTTTTGAGGGAATTTTTTGGGATTTTTTTTGGTAATTTTTGAGGGGATTTTTTTTTGGATTTTGAGGGGATTTTGGGGGGAATTTTTTGGGGATTTTTTTGGGATTTATTGGGAATTTAAAGTAAATTTTTGAGGGGATTTTTTGGGGGGGATTTTTTTTTTTTGGGATTTTTATTATTATTATTATTTGGGAATTTTAAAGGAGTTTTTGAGGGATTTTTTTTTTGGATTTTTTGGTAATTTTTGATTTTATTTTGGGGGGTATTTCGGGGTTATTTTTGGAGTATTTTAGGGGGTTATTTTGGGGGTGTTTCGGGGTTATTTTTGGAGTATTTTTTGGGGGTTATTTTGGGTTATTTTTCGGGTTATTTTTGGAGTATTTTGGGGGGTTATTTTGGGGGTATTTAGAGGGTATTTTGGGGTTTATTTTGGTTTATTTTGGGTCTCCCTGACCCCCCTGTCCCCGCAGTGGACGCCGAGATCGTTTCCATCGATTCCTTCCCCAAATCCCCCCCCCAGAGCGGCCTCGTGGTCGGGATCACCTTCATCAAGGTGGGGTGGGGGGTCCTGGGGGGATTTAGGGGAATTTGGGGGGGATTTGGGGGTCCTGGGGGGGATTTGGGGAAATTTTGGGGGGCTCAGAGGGGTTTAGGGGATCCTGGGGGGAAATTTGGGGGTCCCGGGGGGGATTGGGGGAATTTTGGGGGATTTTGGGGGTCCTGGGGGGGATTTGGGGGTCCCAGGGGGGGATTGGGGGATCTCAAAGGGGATTTTGGGGGTCCTGGGGGGAGATTTGGGGGTCTCATAGGAGATTTGGGGAAATTTTGGGGGGTTTGGGGGTCCTGGGGGGGATTTGGGGGGCTCAGAGAGGATTTTGAGGGGGTTTGGGGGGTCTCAAAGGGGATTTGGGGGACTTTTGGGGGGATTGGGGGGTCTCAGAGGGGATTTGAGGGTCCTGGGGGGGGGTTTGGGGGACCTGGGGGGGATTTAGGGGAATTTGGGGGGGATTTGGGGGTCCTGGGGGGGATTTGGGGGTCCCAGGGGGGGATTTGAGGCTCCTGGGGGGGATTTAGGGGAATTTGGGGGGGATTTGGGGGTCCCAGGGGGGGATTTGAGGCTCCTGGGGGGGATTTGGGGGGCCTGGGGGGGGATTTTGGGGGAATTTGGGGGTCTCAGGGGGGTCTCAAAGGCCTCCAGGGGTTTTTGGGGTGGGTTTGGGGGTCCTGGGGGGGGTTTGGGGGGTTCTGGGGGGGGTCTCAGGAGGTTTTGGGGGGATTTTGGGGTCTCTCAGGCTGTTTTTGGGGTGTCTAAGGCTGTTTTTGGGGTCCCCAGGACTCGGGGGACAAGCCCAGCCCTTTCCTGAACATTTACTGCGACTACGAGCCGGGCTGCGAGTTCGACCTCGACTCCGTGGCCCGTGAGAGACCCCGAAAATGGGGATGGGGACCCCGAAAATGGGGCTGGGGGCACCAAAAATGGGGTTTGGGACCCTAAAAATGGGGCTGGGGACCCCAAAAAGGGGGTTGGGACCCCAAAAATGAAATTAGGGATTCAGAAATGGGGTTTGGGACCCCAAAAATGGGGATGGGACCCTAAAAATGGGATTGGGGATCCAGAAATGGGGTTTGGGACCCCCCAATGGGGTTTGGGACCCTCCAAAAGGGGTTTGGGACCCCAAAAAGGGGTTTGGGACCCCCAAAAGGGGTTTGGGACCCCAAAAATGGGGTTTGGGATCCAGAAATGGGGTTTTGGACCCCCAAAAGGGGTTTGAGACCCCAAAACTGGGATTGGGGACCCTAAAAATGGGATTGGGGATTCAGAAATGGGATTGGGACCCCCCAAATGGGGTTTGGGACCCTCCAATGGGGTTTGGGACCCCAAAAAGGGGTTTGGGACCCCCCAAATGGGGTTTGGGACCCTCCAATGGGGTTTGGGACCCCAAAAAGGGGTTTGGGACCCCCCAAATGGGGTTTGGGACCCCCAAAGGCCCAGCCCCCCTTTCCCCCCAGAGAGTTGCCTGAACCTGGAGCTTCGCTTCACCCCCTTCCAGCTCTGCCACGCCCAGTGAGTGCCCGAACCCCAAAATATCCTCCCAAAAAAACCCAAAATCTGCCCAAAAAAAAGCCCAAATCCTCCCAAAAATCCTCCCAAAGAACCTCCCAAAATCCAAAAAAAATCCTCCCAAAAAAACCCCCAAAATCCTCCCAAAATTCCCAAAAAATCCTCCGAAAATAAAAAAAAAAATCCCGAAAAAATTCTCCCGAGATCCCCAAAAAATCCACCCAAAATCCCCCCAAAAATCCTCCCAAAATCCCGAAAAAATCCCCCCAAAATCCCCAAAAAATCCTCCCCAAATCCCCAAGAAATCCACCCTAAAAATCCACCCAAAATCCAAAAAAAATCCCCCAAAAAATCCCCCAAAAATCCCCCCAAAAAATCCCCCACAAAATCCAAAAAAATCCTCCCAAAAGCCAAAAAAAAAATCCCCAAAAAAATCTTCCCAAAATCCCAGAAAATCCCCAAAGAAATCCCCAAAAAATCCCGAAAAATTACCAAAAATCCCCCAAAAAATTCCCCAAAAATTCCCAAAAAAATCCCGAAAAAATCCCCAAAAACCCCCCAAAATCCCCAAAAAATCCCCCAAAAATTAAAAAAAAAAATCCCCAAAAAATCCCCAAAAATCCTCCCAAAAATCCTCCCATAATCCAAGAAAAAAATCCCAAAAAAATCCCCAAAAATCCAAAAAAAATCCTCCTAAAAAATCCCAAAAAAGTCCCCAAAAAATCCGAAAAAACCCCAAAAAAATCCCCCAAAAAATCCCAAAAAAATCCCAAAAAATCCCCCCAAACCCCCCAAATCCCCCCAGACCCCCCTGAGTGTCCCACCCCGCAGGGTCCGGGTGGGGGAGCACCTGGAGACGGTTTTTCTGCTGAGCGGGAACGACCCCGGGATCCACCTCTACAGGGAGGTGAGAGAGACACAGAAATACCCAAAACCTGCCTAGAAAACCCCAAAAAACCCCAAAAAACCAGCCCAAAACAGCCCAAATACACAAAAAAAATCCTCGCACAAAATTGATCCGAAATATAAATATACATGAATATATATGTAAACATGAATGTAGAATAAAATATAAATAATATATAACTATATAATAAATATGTTTGAAGTAGATGATAAATACATAAACAATAGATTAATATGTATAGTATAAAAATATGAATGCAAATACAGAATAAGTATAATTAATAAATATATAGTAATTATATAAAAATATAAGTAGAGAGTAAATATGTGAATAATATATAAGTATATGTGTAATGTAAAAACATTAATATAGAATAGAATATAATCAAGGTAAATATGTATTAAATATATATAAATATAAGTAAATTTATAAATGATAATGATAAATATAAATATGAGAATATAAATATACAACAAAATATAAATAATAGATATGTATGTATTAAGTGTATATGAATATAAGAAGAGAAAAAATATAAATATATATTAAATATATATGAAATATATTAAAACATAATTAGAGAATAAATATATAAATAATATTGAATATATATAAATATAATCAAAGAGTAAATATATAAATAATAGATAAGTATATATAAAAATATAATTGCAGAATAAAATATAAATAGTAGGTAAGTATACATTAATTATATAAAAATATAAGTAGAGAATAAATATGTAAATAATGCATAAATATATATATAATATATAAATATAGAATAAATATATAAATATAGAATAAATATGTAACTATAAATATAGGCTAAAATAAAAGGAATATGGAATAAAATTTCTCCCTCAGGACTTTTCCCAATTTTTTCTAATTTTTTCCCCATTTCTCCCCATGTTCAGAACCCCGGCTCGCACCAGTTTGAGGAGCAGCCGGTGCAGCTGCTCTTCCCGGAGCTGCAGGACGTCCCCAGCACGTACGGCCCTTCCTCACCTTCCTCCTCCTCACCTTCCTCCTCCTCACCTTCCTCCTCACCTTCCTCCTCTGTCTCCTCTTGTCCCATTTTTCTCTGATTTTTCCCTGAATTTTCTCTGATTTTTTCCCTGAATTTTCTCTGATTTTTCCCTGAATTTTCTCTGATTTTTCCCTGAATTTTCTCTGATTTTTTCCCTGAATTTTCTCTGATTTTTCCCTGAATTTTCTCTGATTTTTCCCTGAATTTTCCCCATTTTTTCCCCAATTTCCCCCATTTTTCCCTCCTTTTCCCCATTTTTCCCTCCTTTTCCCCAATTTTTCCCACTTTTCCCCAATTTTTCCCCCAATTTTCCCAGATTTTTCTCCCTTTTCCCAGTGTTCATTTTTCTCCCCAGAGTTCTGTGGCTGCACAGTCACTCCCTGATTCCAAATTTCTCATTTCCCCATTTTTTCCCCATTTTTTCAGTGTTCTCTGGCTGGATATTCACTCCTATTTTTCCCATTTTTCCCAATTTGCCTTTTTTTCCCATTTTGTCCATTTTTTCCCCTATTTGTCAGTGTCCTGTGGCTGAACATTCACTGTTGATTTTCCCAATTTCCCATTTTTTTCCGTTTTCTCTGTTTTTTGCCCATTTTCCCCATTTTATCCCCATTTTTCAGTGTCCTGTGGCTGGATGTGCGGGCCCTAAATGCTGTTTTTTCCCATTTTTGCCCGTTTTTTCCTATTTTCTCCGTTTTTATCCCCATTTTCAGAGTCCTGTGGCTGGACGTGCGGGCCCTGATTCCAAATTTCCCATTTTTTCCCATTTTTTTCCCATTTTTGCCCATTTTCCCCATTTTTCCCCCATTTTTCAGTGTCCTGTGGCTGGACATTCACTGTTGATTTTCCCAATTTCCCATTTTTCCCCGTTTTCCCCGTTTTTTCCCCCATTTCCAGTGTCCTGTGGCTGGACGTGCGGGCCCTGATTCCCATTTTTGCTGTTTTTTCCCATTTTCCCCGTTTTTTCCCCCATTTTTCAGTCTCCTGTGGCTGGACGTGCAGGCCCTGATTCCCATTTTTTCCCATTTTTGCCCATTTTTTCCCATTTTTGCCCATTTTCCCCATTTTTCCCCCATTTTTCAGTGTCCTGTGGCTGGACATTCACTGTTGATTTTCCCAATTTCCCATTTTTCCCTGTTTTCCCCGTTTTTTCCCCCATTTTTCAGGGTGCTGTGGCTGGACGTGCGGCCCTGATTCCCAATTTCCCATTTTTTCCCATTTTTTTCCCATTTTTCCCCATTTTCCCCGTTTTTTCCCCCATTTCCAGGGTGCTGTGGCTGGACGTGCGGCCCCTGCCGGGCTCGGGGCACCGTCTCTCGGCCCTGGGCTGCCAGAGCGGCTTCGTGCGGGCGGCGCGTGTGGACGAGGCCAGCGGGGGTGAGAGAATTCCCCAATTCCCCAAATCCCGAATCCCTGAAATCCCAAAGTTCCTGAATTCCCAAATCCTGAATTCCTGAAATCCCCAAATCCCTGCGTTGTGTGGACGAGGCCAGCGGGGGTGAGAGGGTCCTGAATTCCCCAAATCCCAAATCCCTGAATTCCTGAATTTCTGAATCCCTGAAATCCCTGAAATCCCAAATTCCTGAAATCCCTGAATTCCTGAATTCCTGAAATCCCAAATCCTGAATTCCCTGAATTCCCAAATCCCCAAATCGTGAATTCCCTGAATTTCCAAATCCCAAATTCCCTGAAATCCCTGAATTCCCAAATCTTAAAATCCTGGATTCCCTGAATTCCCAAATCCTGAAATCCCTGAATTCCCTAAATTCCCAAAACCCTGAATTCCCAAATCCCAAAATCCCAAAGTTCCTGAATTCCCAAATTCCTCAAATCCCATTTCCCTGAATCCCAGAAATCCCAATTTCCAAAGTCCCTGAAACCCCAAATCCTTAATTCCCAATTCCCAAAATCCCAAATTCCTCAATTCCTCAAATCCCTGAAATCCCCAAATCCCAAAACCCCTGAATTCCCAAATCCCCAATTTTCATGTTTTTTTCCCCATTTTCCCCCATTTTTTCCCATTTTCCCCCATTTTTCCCCATTTTTTCCCATTTTTTCTCATTTTTCCCCCATTTTCTCCCCGTTTTTTCCCGTTTTCCCCGTTTTTCCCCCCGTTTTGCAGCCGTCCTGCAGAGCTGGAGTGTCCAGCAGGACGGGCCCGTCTCCACCGTGCTGCTCTTCCCCCTGCCCCGGGACGGGAACGGTGAGGGGAAAAATGGGGAAAAAATGGGGAAAAAATGGGGAAAAGATGGGGGAAAAATGGGGAAAAGATGGGGGAAAAATGGGGGAAAAAATGGGGAAAAAACAATGGGAAAAAACGGGGGGAAAAATGGGGAAAAAAGAACAGGAAAAATGGGGAAAAAATGGGGAAGAAATGGGGGAAAAATGAGGGAAAAATGGGGAAAAATGAGGGGAAAAAATGAGGAAAAATGGGGGAAAAAATGAGGAAAAAACAAGGAAAAAATTGGGGAAAAATGGGGAAAAAATGGGGAAAATGGGGGAAAAATGGGGAAAAAACCAGGAACAAAATGGGACTAAAATAAGTGGAAAAAACCAGGGAAAAATAAAGGAATAAAATGGCAGGGGAAGGGAATAAATTGGGGAAAATGGGAATGAAATAGAAAAACTGGGGGAAAAATGGGAATAAAATGGGAAAAAATGGGAATGAAATGGGGAAAAATGGGAATAAAACGGGAAAAAAATCAGGAGAAAAATGGGAAAAAAGGAGGGGGGAAATGAGAAAAAAATGGGAAAAAGTGAGAATAAAACAGGGAAAAAAAGGGGGGGGGGAATTTGGGAAGAAATGGGAATAAAATGGGAATATAATGTGGGGAAAAATGGGGAAAAAAAAACAGGAAGAAAGGGAAAAATACAGGAAAAAAATGGGAAAATGGGGGAAAAATAAGGGAAAAACCTTTTAAACTCTGGGAGATGCCGGGAAAGTTCAAAATTCCCCAAAATGTGGATTTTTCATCCCCGTTTTGCCCTGGAATCCCCAGAGGACCCCGAGGACTCCTGGAGCCTCCTGGTGAGCAGCGCCCTGGAGGCCGCCGTGGTTTATCCGTGAGTCACAAATGACAGAAAATGCCAGAAAAATATCCCAAAAGTGGTCACAAAACAAATAAAAAAATCCCAAAAAAATTCCCCCCAAAATTTAAAAAAAATTCCCCCCAAAATTTAAAAAAAATTCCCCCCAAAATTTAAAAAAATTCCCCTTAAAAATAAAAAAATTCCCAAGAAATTCCCCCCCAAAAAATTTAAAAAAAAAATTCCCCCCAAAATTCCCCCCAAAAAATCCCAAAACTGGTCCAAAAATTAAAAAAAAAAATCCCCAAAAAATTACCCCCCAAAATTAAAAAAAAAATTCACCCCAAAATTTAAAAACATTCCCCTTAAAAATAAAAAAAAAATCCCAAAGAAATTTCCCAAAAAAATTAAAAAAAAAAAAACTCCAAAAATTCCCCCAAAAAATCCCAAAAATGGTCCAAAAATTAAAAAAAAAATTCCCAAAAATATTCCCCGCAAAATTAAAAAAAATTCCCCCCCAAATTTCTCCAAATTCTCCTTAAAAATAAAAAAAACTTCCCCAAGAAATTCCCCACAAAAATTAAAAAAAAACCTCCAAAAATTCCCCCAAAAATTCCCCCGAAAAGTCCCCCAGAAATAATAAAAAAAACCCAAAAAATTCCCCAAAATTTTTTTTAAAAATCCCCCAAAAATGAAAAAAAAAAAGAAAAATCCCCCCAAAATTCTCCTTTCAAATCCCCCCCCAAATTTCCCAAAAAAAGAAAAAAAATCCCCATAAAATTCTTGGGATTTTTTTTTTTTTTTTTAAATTTTGGGGGAATTTGAGAATTGTGTGAATTTTGTGAATCCTGGGTTTTCCCCAGGGTGGATCCTGTGGAAAACTGAGATTGTGGAGCCTCATTTTGGGGTAAAAATCACTAAAAAAATGACAAAAACACTGGGGAATTTTTGTTAAATTTGTGGGAATTTTTATTAAATTGTGTGAATTTAGTGTGAATATTGTGAATTTTGTGGGAATTTTTTGTGAATTTTGGGAATTCTGGTTTTCCCCAGTCGGGTCTTGTGGAAAACTGAGATTCTGGATCCTCATTTGGGGTAAAAATCACTAAAAAAAACAGAAAAAACTGGGGAATTTTTGGGAATTTTTATTAAATCGTGTGAATACTGTGAATTTAATGTGAATTGTTTCCCCCAGGGGTATTTTGAGGCGGGGGCTGTCCCTGCCCCGGCCCCTCCCCGGCAGCCGCGGCTCCGACTCCGTTCTCTGCGCCAAAGTCACCGACGTCGACCTGGACGGGCGCCCCGAGATCCTGCTGGGCACCTACGGACAGGTGGGGCCTTCCGGAACCTTCCGGAACGTTCCGGGATGTTCTGGGACGTTCCGGGATGTTTCGGGACGTTCCCCAATGAGCCCCCCCCGAAAATCCCAAAGATGTTTTATCCCCAAATCTCAGAAAATCCACCCTCCAATTTTCCCCCAAATTTTCCCAAATTTTTTCCCAAATTTTCCTCAATTTTCCCTCAATTTTTCCCCAATTTTTTCCCAAATTTTTCCCAAATTTTTCCTCAAGTCTTACCCAATTTTCCTCAAATTTTCCCCAAATTTCCTCCCCAAGTTTTCCCCAATTTTCCCTCAAGTTTTCCCCAATTTTCCCTCAAGTTTTCCCCAATTTTCCCCAAATTTTCCCCAATTTCCCCCCAATTTTCCCCCAATTTCCCTCGAAATTTTCCCCAATTTCACCCGATTTCTCCTCCCAAATTTTTCCTTATTTTCCCCCCAATTTCCCTCAATTTTCTCCCAATTTCCCCCAAATTTTCCCTCCAATTTTCCCCCCAAATTTCCTCCCAAATTTTCCAATTTTTCCCCCAATTTTCCCCCATATTTTCCCCCCAAAATTCCCAGTTTTCCCCAAATTTCCCCCAATTTTCCCCCGATTTCCCCCCAAATTTTCTCCTAATTCCCCCAAATTTTCCCCAATTTCTCCCCCCAAATTTTCCAATTTTCCCACAAATTTCCTCCCAATTTTCTGAATTTTCCTCCAATTTTCCCCCCAATTTCACCCAATTTCTCCCCCCAATTTTTTCTTTATTCTCCCCAATTTTCCCCCAATTTTCCCCGATTTTTTTCCCCAAATCCCCCATTTCTCCCCGCCCTGACCCCCCTGTCTCTCTCCCCAGGAGCTGCTCTGTTACAAACACTCCGGGGACGATTCGGGGGGTTTTGGGCAATTCCGGCCGCTCTGGTCGCGCCGGTTCCCCTCCCCCCTCCTGGCGCTGCAGCCGCTGGACCTGACGGGGGATGGGCTGGAGGAGCTGGCCGTGGTCTGCCTGGGGGGGCTGCACGTGCTGCAGGTGACTCAAATACCAAAATTCACAAAAATTCCCAAAAGTTCCCCGGTCTTGACCCCGAATTCCCGCGGTTTTCCCAAAAAATCCCTTTTTTTAAACTTTTTTTTGGGGTTTTCCCAAAAAAATCCCATTTTTTTCATCAATTTTTTGGGTTTTTGCCACAAAATCCCTTTTTTCCCGTAATTTTTTTGGGTTTTCCCAAAATATTCCCTATTTTTTGGGGGTTTTCCCAAAAAAATCCCTTTTTTTTCCGTCTTTTTTTGGGTTTTTG
Organism: Zosterops lateralis; assembly: GCF_965231275.1. Lineage (NCBI taxonomy): Eukaryota > Metazoa > Chordata > Aves > Passeriformes > Zosteropidae > Zosterops > Zosterops lateralis. The sequence goes on along the minus strand of NC_139783.1, from coordinate 114,004 downwards.
CCACATTTTGGGGTCTCTGGGCGAAATTCCCCCCCGAATTCCCACAGTTTTCCCCAAAAAATCCTTTTTTTCCCGTTGTTTTTTTGGGTTTTTGTCACATTTTGGGTCTCTGGGTGAAATTCCCCAAAATTCCCCAAAATTCCCCCACCCCAGGGAGGCCCCGACCCCGAATTCCCACGGTTTTCCAAAAAAAATCCCATTTTTTTTCGACTTTTTTTTGGGTTTTTGCCACATTTTGGGGTGTCCGAGTGAAATTCCCCGAAATTCCCAAAAATTCCCAAAAATTCCCTCCAAAGGGAATTTGGGGCCCCAGCCCCAAATCCTGGGGTTTCCCCAAATTTCCTGGAGTTTTTCCCCAAATTTCCAAGTTTTTCTCCAAATTCCTGAATTTTTTTCCCCCCAAAATTCCTGGAGGTTTTTCCCCAAATTTTTGAGGAGTTTTTTTTTTTCCCCAAAATTTGAATTTTTTCCCCAAAATTTTTGGGGTTTTTTCCTCAAAATTTTTGATTTTTTTTCCCAAAATTTCTGATTTTTTTCCCCAAAATTTCTGATTTTTTTTTCCCCAAATTTTGAATTTTTTTCCCAAATTTTGAATTTTTTCCCCCAAATTTGAATTTTTTCCCCAAATTCCCGTTTTTCCCCCAATTCCAGGGCCGGGATCCACCTCTGGCTGTGGGAGGGGAGACCCCAAATTTATGTTTTTCCCCAAAAATGCCCAAATTTCCCCCAAATCTCTCCCCAGCACAGCCTGGAGCCGACGGCGCGGCTGCTCCGGGAGCGGCTCCGGAGGGAGGTGCAGAAAAAACGGGAAAAAAACCGGGAAAAATCCCAAAATCTGCCCCAGGAGGAGGAAAAAAAGGAGGAAGAGGAAAATCCCGACACGCCCCAAAAAACTGCGGAATCGCAATAAAAATATTCCTAAAATTTATTAGAAAATTATTTAAAAAAAATACAAAAAACGTGTCCTGGTGTGGCTGGAATTCCAGGGAATCCCAAAAAAAAGGGTCTGGGGGGAATTTGGGGGGTCTGGGGAGGGTTTTTGGAGGATTTGGGGGGTCCCAAAAAGGTCCTGGGGGATTTTGGGGTCCCCAGGGGGGGTTTGGGGTCCCCAAAAGGGTCTGGGGGGATTTTGGGGGGTCTGGGGAGGGATTTTGAAGGATTTTGGGGCCCCAAAAGGGTCCTGGGGGATTTTGGGGTCCCCAAGGGAAATTTGGGGGTCCTGGGGCAATTTGGGGTGTCCAAAAGAGTCTGGGGGGGATTTGGGGGTCCCAAAAAGGGTCCCCAGGGGGGTTTTTGGGGGGTCCTGGGGTGATTTGGGGTCCCCAAAATGATCTCGGGGGGATTTGGGGGGTCCCAGGAGGAGATTTGGGGGATTTGGGGGGGTCCCGAAAAGGTCCTGGGGGATTTTGGGGTCCTCAGGGGGGTGTTTTGGGGGTCCTGGGGCGATTTCGGGTCCCCAAAAAGGCCCTGGGGAGATTTGGGGTCCCCAAGAGGGTCCCCAGGGGGAGGATTTGGGGTCTGGGGGTGGTTTGGAGGAATTTGGGGAGGGTTTGGGGGTCCCTAAAAGCTCCGGGGGGTCCTGGGAGGGAATTTGGGGGATTTTGGGGTCCCAGGGGAATTGGGGGAGGATTTTGGCCCCAAAAGGCTCTGGGGGGCTTTTGGGGGGTCCCCGAATGTGCCGAGACCCCAAATTTGGGGGGACCCCAAATTGAGGGGAGGGGCTGGGGGGTCCCTAAAGGGATTTTTTGGGAATTCCTGATGAATTTTGGGGTTCCGGGGGGGGATTTTTGGGGTTCAGGGGGATTTTTGGGGTTCCCGGGTGTGAATTTTGGGGGGGGTCCCGGGGGGGCGTGTCCAGGCTCGCGGAGGGGGCGTGGCCGGTCCCGCCCCTCCCCCCCGCCCCGCCCCTCCCCCCCCCCCCAATGGAGCTTTAACGGCGGCGGCGGCGGGAGCGGACCCGGGGGAGAACAGGTGAGATTGGGGGGGGGGGGGGATCCCCAAAACCCCCCCGGGACCCCCCGCCCCTCCTCCACCCCCCAAACCCCCCCCTCCCCCCACCGCGATTTTTTTTTTTTTTTGTGGGGGGGTTAAAAAAAATCGGCGAATTTGGGGGCGCGAAGGGGGGGGAGGGGCGGGGGTCGCTCCCACGGGGTGGGGGAGGGGAGGGAGGGACCAGCCCCTTCCCCAAATTCCCCAAAATTCCCCCAAAAAATCGCCGGGAATTGGGGAAAAAAAAAAAAATTCCCAAGATCGCGCTGGGAACAGGTGGGTGGGGGGGGGGGCGGCTTTCCGCCCGAAATTCCCCCCAAAACCCCCCGATTTCCCCCCAAAATCCCCGCGGGTTCCCCTCGATTCCCCCCAATTTTCCTGATTTTCCCCCCATTTTCCCCTTTTTTCCCCCAAAAAACCCCGGAATTCCCTTTTTTTTCCCCAAAAAATTCCCCATTTTTTCCCCCACTTAAATCCCCGTTTTCTTTTCCCTCAAAATCCCCTTTCTTATCCCCAAAAAAAATCCTCCCCCGGGTTCCTTCAAATTCCCCCATTTTTTTTTCTTTTTTTTTCCCTCAAATTTCCCCCAAAATTCCCCCAAATTTCTCTCATTTCCCTCCCAAAATTCCCCCGAATTTCCTTGGATTTCCTCCCCAAAACCCCCCAAAATTTTCCCCCAAATCCCCCAAAATCCCCTCGATCCCCTCCCCCCCAAAAATTTCCCTGGAATTCCCAAATTTCTCCCGAATTTCCTCACGATTTTTCCCCAAAAAAATCTCCTAAAAAAAAAATTTCTCATTTTTCTCCCCCGAAGGCCCAAAAAATTCCTCCACGTTTTTTTTTCCCCCAAATTCCCACGGAAATCCCACGTTTCAGGCTCCAAATTCCAAAATTCTGCCAAATTTCATCAATTCTTTATCAAAATTCCACAAAATTCTCCCCATTTTCCCTGAATTCCCCCAAATTTTCCCTGAATTTCATCTCAATTCCCCCAATTTTCCCCAAAATTCTCCCCATTTTCCCCCAATTCTCCCAATTTTCCCAAAATTTCTCCCCATTTTGGCCCAAATTCCCTGAATTCCCCCAAATTCCCCCAAATTTTCCCAGATTTCCCCCAATTTTTCCTGAATTCCCTCAAATCTCCCAAATCCCTTCAATTCCTACAATTTCCCCCCCCAAAATTCCTTTGATTCCTTCAAATCTTCCCCCAAATTCCTCAAATTTCCCCAAAATTTCCTCCAAATCTCCCAAATTCCTTCAATTTCCCCCCAAATCTCCCAAATTCCTGCGGATTTTCTCCCAAATTCCCCCAAAAATCCCAGAATTTCCCCCCCAAAATTTCCCCCCAAATCCCTTTTTCCCTCTGTCGGATCCCCCCCCTTTGGAAAACCCCCGGATTTGTCCTAAATCCTGGATTTTTTTCCCCAAAATCCCTTCGGATTTTCTCAAATCCTCCAGAAAAAAAAAAAAAAAAAGAAAAAGAAAAAAAAATCCGCAGGTTTTTTATTTGAGGGAAAAACCGGAATTTGGTTCCCAAAAATGTCAATTTTGGGGGAAATTCTCGGGAATTCGGGATTTATCCTCCCCCCGGAGTTTGGGAAATTTGGGATTTCGGGGCCTCGATTTGGGGGAAAATCCCGGGAAATGGGGAAAATCCTCGGGATGGAGGAAAATCCCCAAATCTGGGGCAAATCTGGAGGGATTTGGGAAAATCCCTGAGCGGCCCCGGGGGGGGGGGGGGGTTAATTAATGGGGGGCACCGAGGGGGCGGTAATTAATTAATGGGGGGGGGTGCCCCATAATGAGCTCTGGGGCAGAGCTGGGGGGCAGGATCCATGGGTGAGGATCTATGGGGCAGGATTCTGTGGGTCAGGGATGATCTATGGGGCCAGGGATGGATCTATGGGGTCAGGATCCATGGATGAGGATCTTTGGGTCAGGGATCTTTGGGTCGGGGATCTCTGGGGCAGGATGAGAGCTGTGGGTCACTGCTCTATGGGTCAGGGGGTATCTATGGGGTCAGGGATGGATCTATGGGTCAGGATCCATGGGTGAGGATTCTGTGTCAGAGATCTGTGGGTCCAGTGGGATCTGTGGATTAGGGATGGATCTGTGGGTCAGGGATCTGTGGGTCAGGGATCCATGGATGAGGATTCTGTGTGTAAGAGATCTGTGGGTCAGGGATGATCTATGGGGTCAGGATCCATGGGTGAAGATCTATGGGTCACGGATCCTTGGGTCAGGGATGATCCTGGGTCCAGGGATGATCCGTGGGTCAGGATGGATCTGTGGGTCAGGATGGATCTGTGGGTCAGGGGGATCCGTGGGTCAGGGGGATCTGTGGGTCAGGGGGATCTGTGGGTCAGGATTCTGTGTGTCAGAGATCTGTGGGTCAGGGATGATCCATGGGATCTGTGAGGTCAGGGGGGATCTTTGGGTCCAGGGATGATCCGTGGGTGAAGGAGGATCTGTGGGTCTGGTGGGATCTCTGGGTCAGGATGGATCCATGAGTCAGGGACGGATCCATGAGTCAGGATGGGATCCATGGGTCAGGATGGGATCTTTGGGTCAGGATGGGATCTGCGGGTCAAGGGGGATCTGTGGGTCAGGATTCTGTGTCAGAGATCTGTAGGTCAGGATTTTGTGGGTCAGGATTCTGTGGGTCAGGGATGATCTGTGGGTCAGGGATGGCTCTGTGGGGTCAGGGGGGTCCGTGGGTCTGGTGGGATCTGTGGGGTAAGGGATGATCTATGGGATCTGTGTGTCAGGGATGGATCTATGGGTCACTGCTCTATGGGTCCGGGATGATCTATGGGATCTATGGGGTCCAGGGGGATCTGTGGGGTCAGGGATGATCTGTGGGGTCAGGATGAGATCTATGGGTCCGGTGGGATCTATGGGGTAAGGGATGATCTGTGGGGTCCGGGGGCTCCTCGCCCCCCGCCGGCCCCGGGCCCCGCCCCGTCCCCTCCCCCGGCCCGGTTTCCATGGGAACCGCGCGTTGCCGAGGAGGAGCCGGAGCCGCCCCCGCACCGAAACCCCCGGAGCCGGACCCGAGCCAGAATGAGCCCAAACCGAGCCAAAATGAGCCCAAACCGAGCCAAAACGGGGCCAGACCCTGACCCACACCTGATCCCACACCTGACCCACAGATCCCGCCCCCGTGGATCCATCCCGTACCCCACATCCCACACGCCCTGTCCCAAATCCCAAATCCCACACCCCAAATCCCCCATTCTGACCCCAAATCCCCCATTCTGACCCCACGTCTCCCCCACAGGCTCCTGGCAGGGCGCCACGGCTGTGCCCCATATCCCTGATCCCACATCCCACACCCCAAATCCCCAAATCCCATTTTTTCACCCCATTTCCCCCCCCAGGCTCCTTCTGGCACGGCGCTGGGCTCGGCACTGGTGGCCTGGCTGTGCCCCATATCCCACACCCCATGTCTCACACCCCAAATCCCTATTCTGACCCCAAATCCCACATCCCTGACCCTGTTTTCCCCCCCAGGCTCCTTCCGGGGGGCGCCATGGCGGCGCTGGGCCCGGCGCTGGCGGCCTGGCTGCTGCTGAGCCCCAGCGGCGCCGGCAGCACCGGCAGCTCCTCCGGCGTGGCCGAGAGCCCCAACAACGGGACGTGCCGGGGCTCGGCGCGGTGCCAGCCCGGCGTCCTCCTGCCCGTCTGGCAGCCCGACGAGCCGGCGGCCGGCGACAAGGCGGCGCGGGCCATCGTCTACTTCGTGGCCATGATGTACCTGTTCCTGGGCGTGTCCATCATCGCCGACCGCTTCATGGCCTCCATCGAGGTGATCACGTCGCGGGAGAAGGAGATCACCGTCACCAAGGCCAACGGCGAGACCAGCGTGGGCACCGTGCGCATCTGGAACGAGACCGTCTCCAACCTGACGCTGATGGCCCTGGGCTCCTCGGCGCCCGAGATCCTCCTGTCGCTCATCGAGGTCTGTGGGCACCGTTTCCAGGCCGGGGAGCTGGGCCCCGGCACCATCGTGGGCAGCGCCGCCTTCAACATGTTCGTGGTGATCGCCGTGTGCGTCTACGCCATCCCGGCGGGCGAGAGCCGCCGCATCAAGCACCTGCGCGTCTTCTTCGTCACGGCCTCCTGGAGCATCTTCGCCTACATCTGGCTCTACCTCATCCTGGCCGTCATCACGCCGGGCGTGGTGCAGGTGTGGGAGGCCTTCCTCACCCTGCTCTTCTTCCCGGCCTGCGTGGTCTTCGCCTGGGCGGCCGACAAGAGGCTGCTCTTCTACAAGTACGTCTACAAGCGCTACCGCGCCGACCCGCGCAGCGGCATCATCATCGGCACCGAGGCCGAGCGCCCCACGCCCAAAGACCTGGAGGCCGACGGCGGCTTCCCCCCGGCGCTGCCCGAGGCCGAGCCCGGCGTGGTCTCCCCGTCGCCGACGCCGGAGGAGAAGGAGCTGGACGAGAGCCGGCGCGAGGTCATCCAGATCCTGAAGGACCTGAAGCAGAAGCACCCGGAGAAGGAGCTGGAGCAGCTGATGGACGCCGCCAACTACATGGCTCTGGTCCACCAGCAGAAGAGCCGGGCCTTTTACCGCATCCAGGCCACCCGGCTGATGACCGGCGCCGGCAACGTGCTCAAGAAACACGCGGCCGAGGCGGCGCGGCGCTCGCCGGCCCTGCCGGGGGAGGAGGACGAGGACGACGAGGAGGACGAGGCCTGCAGCCGCATCTTCTTCGAGCCGTGCCTGTACCACTGCCTGGAGAACTGCGGCTCGGTGACGCTGGCCGTGGCCTGCCAGCAGGGCCTGGGCGCCAACCAGACCTTCTACGTGGATTTCCGCACCGAGGACGGCTCGGCCAAGGCGGGCTCGGACTACGAGTACAGCGAGGGCACGCTCATCTTCAAGCCCGGGGAGACGCGCAAGGAGCTGGCCATCGGCATCATCGACGACGACATCTTCGAGGAGGACGAGCACTTCTTCGTGCGGCTGCTGAACCTGCGCGTGGGCGACGCCGAGGGCATGTTCGAGGCCGACTCCGAGGACCACCCCAAGGGCAAGCTGGTGGCGCCGCTGGTGGCCACGGTGACCATCCTGGACGACGACCACGCCGGCATCTTCGGGTTCCGGGAGCGGTCGGTGCGGGTCAGCGAGTGCCAGGGCCACGTGGAGGTGACGGTGGTGAGGAGCTCCGGGGCGCGCGGCACCGTCATGGTGCCCTTCCGCACCGTGGAGGGCACGGCCCGCGGCGGAGGAGTCGACTACGAGGACGCCAGCGGAGAGCTGGAGTTCCGCAACGACGAGACGGCGTGAGGAGGGGACGGGGGGGACCTGGGGAGGGGCGGGGTGAGGGGTGGGAGAGGATGAGGATGGAGGGAGGGAGGGAGGGATGGATGGAGGGATGGATGGATGGATGGATGGTGATGATGACGATGACAATGCTGCCCCTGACGCCGTGGCCGCCCCGTTGTCCCTCTGGCCGCAGGAAGACGCTGCAGGTGAAGATCGTTGACGACGAGGAGTACGAGAAGAAGGAGAATTTCTTCATCGAGCTGGGGACGCCGCGCTGGCTCAAGCGTGGTATCTCGGGTACGGGGACACCGAGGGAGGGGACACCGAGGGAGGGGACACCGAGGGAGGGGACACCGAGGGAGGGGATGCTGGGGGTCTCACCACTGTCCCTCCCCTCTCTCCTCAGCTCTTCTGCTCGCCCAAGGTAGGAGCCTTCGGCCTCGGACACGTCCCATGACCATGGATGTCCCCATGACCGTGTATGTCGCCGTGTCCCCACGCCGTGTGCTCATGCCAGGTCCCTGTGACCCCGTGACGTGTCCCCGTGTCATTGTCCTCATGGCCCCACATCGTGTCCCCACATCGTGTCCCCACATCGTGTCCCCATGGCCCTGTGATGTGGCCCTGTGTTGTGTCCCCATGTCCCCACACCGTGTTCCCGTGTCCCTGTGCCATCCCTGGTGATGTCCCCATGTTCCCACACCGTGTCCCCGTGCTGCACCCAGTGATGTCCCCATGTCCCATCCCGTGTCCCCGTGTCCCTGTGCTGTCCCCGGTGATGTCCCCATGTCCCCACACCGTGTTCCTGTGTCCCCGTGCTGTCCCTGTGGTGTCCCCATGTCCCCACACCGTGTCCCCGTGTCCCTGTGCTGTACATGGTGGTGTCCCCGTGTCCCCACACCTTGTCCCCACACCATGTCCCCAGTGGCGTCCCTGTGTCCCCACACCGTGTCCCTGTGATGTCCCCATGTCCCCTGTGCTGTCCCCGTGTCCCCACACCATGTCCCCAGTGGTGTCCCCGTGTCCCCACACCATGTCCCCACCCGGCAGGGGACGGCGAGCGGCAGCTCTCGGCCGAGGAGGAGGAGGCGCGGCGAATTGCCGAGATGGGCAAACCCATCCTGGGCGACAACCGGCGCCTCGAGGTCGTCATCGAGGAGTCCTACGACTTCAAGGTGACCCTGGGGACGCTGGGGGACGCTGGGGACGCCCAGGGGACGTGGCCTGACTGTCCCCTGTTGTCCCCAGAACACGGTGGACAAGCTGATGAAGAAAACCAACCTGGCCACCGTCATCGGCACCCACTCGTGGCGAGAGCAGTTCCTGGAGGCCATCACCGTCAGCGCAGGTGGCACTGGGGTCCCCGATGTCCCCGGGGTGTCCCCACACCATCCTCGGGGTCACCGTCAGCGCAGGTGGCACTGGGGTCCCCGATGTCCCCGGGGTGTCCCCACACCATCCTCGGGGTCACCGTCAGCGCAGGTGGCACTGGGGTCCCTGATGTCCCCGGGGTGTCCCCTGAACATCCTCAGGGTCACATTGCAGGTGGCACTGGGCTCCCCGATGTCCCCGGGGTGTCCCCACACCATCCTCAGTGTCACATTGCAGGTGGCAGAGGGTCCCCAGTGTCCCCTTGGTGTCCCCAAGGTCCTCCCACCTTGCCCAGGGTCCCCTTTGGCCACCGCCTTGGTGCCACCACCGTGGTGACCCCAACCTTGCTGCCACCACCTTGGGGACCTCGACCCTGATGCCACCATCGCGGTGTCCCCCAGTCCTGGTGACCCCCAAAGCCCCCCAGCCCTGCTGTCCCCCCACCCTGGTGCCACCCCCCCCAAAGCCCCCCAGCCCTGCTGTCCCCCCACCCCGGTGACGCCCCTGTGCCCCCGCAGGTGACGAGGACGAGGACGACGAGGGCCGCGAGGAGCGGCTGCCGTCGTGCTTCGACTACGTCATGCACTTCCTGACGGTGTTCTGGAAGGTTCTGTTCGCCTGCGTCCCCCCCACGGCGCTGCTGGGGGGCTGGGCCGCCTTCGGGGTCTCCATCCTGCTGCTGGCGCTGCTGACGGCGCTCATCGGGGACCTGGCCGCGCACTTCGGCTGCACCCTGGGCCTCAAGGACTCCGTCAACGCCGTGGTCTTCGTGGCCCTGGGCACCTCCATCCCTGGTGAGGGACATTGGGGGTGTTGGGGACATCCTGGGGACATCACAGGGACATTGGGGACATCACAGGGACATTGGGGACATGGTGGGGATGTGAGGATGAGGGGACAGGACAAGGGACAGGGACCCAAGGACTCGGTCAATGCCGTGGTCTTCGTGGCCCTGGGCACCTCCATCCCCGGTGAGGGGCTCTGGGGGCGCTGGGGACATCCTGGGGACATCACAGGGACATTGGGGACATTGTGGGGACATCACCGGGGACACTGGGGACATCACAGGGACATTGGGGACATGGTGGGGATGTTGGGGATAAAGGGACCTTGGGGAGACGGGGATGTGGGACAGGATAAGGGACAGGGAGCCAAGGGCTCGGTCAGTGTTGTGTTTTCATTGTCACCTTCAACACCCCCAAAGTCCCCAACGTGTCCAATGTCACCAACATCCTGTCCCCGATGTCCCGCTGACCTGCCAATGTCCTGATTGTCCCCAATGGTCCCAACACCCCCAAATGTCCCCAACATGCCCAATGTCCCCAACACCCCTGATGTCCTGATTGTCCCTAATGTCCTGATTGTGCCCAATGTCCCAATGGTCCCAACAGCCCCAAATGTCCCCAAGACCCCTGATGTCCTCCTGATTGTCCCCAACGCCCCCAACCCCCCTGCTGTCCCGACTGTCCCCAGCGCCCCCTCAGCCCTCCCTGTCCCCCCTGACGCCCCTGTCCCCCCAGACACCTTCGCCAGCCGCGTGGCCGCCCTGCAGGACCCCTGCGCCGACGCCTCCATCGGCAACGTCACCGGCTCCAACGCCGTCAACGTCTTCCTGGGGCTGGGGCTGGCCTGGTCGGTGGCCGCCGTCTACTGGGCGGCTCAGGGACGTCCCTTCCTGGTGCCCCCCGGCACGCTGGCCTTCCCCGTCACCCTCTTCACCATCTTCGCCTTCCTGGCCATCGCCGTGCTGCTCTGGCGGCGCCGGGCGCCCATCGGGGGCGAGCTGGGGGGGCCCCGCGCCCCCAAAGTGCTGACGGCCGGGCTCTTCCTGCTGCTCTGGCTGCTCTACGTGCTCTTCGCCAGCCTGGAGGCCTATTGCCACATCCAGGGCTTCTGAGCGGGGGAAACGGGGGGACTGGGGGGGACTGGGGGGACTGGGGGAACTGGGGGAACAATGGGGATGAGGACAGGGGTCAGCTGGAGTCACCCCAGAGCTCTTCTTGGCCAGCCTGGAGGCCTACTGCCACATCCAGGGCTTCTGAGAGGGGAAACGGGGGCACTGGGGGGACTGGGACGGACTGGGGGGACTGTGGGGATGAGGACAGGGGTCAGCCAGAGTCACCCCAGAGCTCTTCTTGGCCAGCCTGGAGGCCTACTGCCACATCCAGGGCTTCTGAGGGGGGAAACGGGGGCACTGGGGGGACTGGGGGCACTGGGGGGGCTGGGGGACACACTGGGGACAAGGACAGAGGGGATGGGGGACACTCTGTGACAACTCAGAGCTCTTCTTGGCCAGCCTGGAGGCCTACTGCCACATCCAGGGCTTCTGAGAGGGGAAATGGGGGGACTGGGGGCACTGGGACGGACGGGGGGGACTGTGGGGATGAGGACAGGGGTCAGCCAGAGTCACCCCAGAACTCTCCTTGGCCAGTCTGGGGATCTTGTCACATTCAGGGTTTGGACTGGGGGGACTGGGAGCAACTGGGGGGACTGGGCTGTACTGGGAGCACTGGGGGCACTGGGAGGGACTGGGAGGGACTGGGAGGGACTGGGAGCACTGGGAGGGGCTGGGGGACACACTAGGGACAGGGACAGGGGGACAGGAGTCACCCTGTGACATCCCACAGCCCCTCCCAGTCCCCACGGCCACATCCCGGGGCTCTGACTGGGAGCACTGGGGGCACTGGGCTGTACTGCGAGCACCGGGCATTACCACGGGCCAGCAGGGGGCGACAGCAGGGGACAAGGACGGGTCCTCGGGGTCCCCCCCGATGTTCCCGGGTCACTTTTGGGGTTCCCCTTTCTCCCCTCAGGGTCTCCCTGCCCCCCTCCCCTTTTTGGGGTCCCCCCCCACCCAAGGGATGCCTCAGGGACCCCCAGGACCCCCCAAAATTCCACCCCAGACCCCCCCAGGGACCCCAAATCCTTTCAACGATCCCCAGTTCCCCCCCAGGACCCCCCAAAACCCTTCAGGGAACCCCCCCCACCCAAGGGACCCCGACCCCCTTCAGGGACTCCCAGAATCCCCCCCGGGACCCTCAGATTTTCCCCCCCGGGGCCGTTTCTTATCTCGCAGCGTTTTGTAAAAAGGGGGGGAGGGGGTGGGGTGGGGGAGGGGCGCGATGGGGCGGGGGGGGTGGGGGAGGGGAGCTGGGGGGGTCCGGGAGCTGCGCCCCCCCCCGAAAAAACAAACAAAAAAACCCCATAAACAAAACCAAAAATAACAAAAAAAAACAAACCCCAAAAACCAAACTCGGCTGTGAGTGAGTGAACCAGTGACGTAACACGCGCAGTGGCGTCACTCTCTGGCAGCGCTTGGGGGTGACGTCACCCCTCGGCCCCGCCCCGTGGGTCCTGCCGTAAAGCGCGCGGCTGTCGCAAAGGGCGCGGGAGGGCGGGAAAGCGCCTGTCGCAAAAAGGAGAGCGTTGCCATGGCAACCGACGTGTTAACACCTTCCCCCACCCCAAACCGCCGGGGGACCCCCAAAATCACCCCGGGGACACCAAAAAACACCTCGAGCAACCCAAAGTCACCCTGGGGACCCCAGAAAAGATCCCGGGGACCCTCAAAGACACCTCGGTCAGCCTCAAGAACCTCCAAAAATAGCCTGAGGACCCCTAAGAACACCCTGGGGACCCAAAAAAAGCCCTGGGGACCCAAAAAAAGCTTCGGGGACCGCAAAACCACCCGGGCGCCCCCAAATCTCTCCGGAGGTTCCCGAAGCCTCCTCGGAGGCCGGGGAGAGTTGCCGTAAAGCGCTTCGCGCTGAAACCATGGTTACCACCGTGCGTTGCCATGGTGACACTCACGGGAACGGTGCCGTAAAGCGCGGAGGGGGGCGGCCGTCGCGAAGCGCGGCGTTGCCGTGGCGAACCCCAGGGGGCGGCGGTGCCGTAAAGGCGCGGCGGCGTCGCCCGGGTGACGCGCCGTAAAGCGCGGCGGGCGGCGCGCGGCAGTGTCGCGTTGGCGCGCAGTCATGGCGGTGCCGAACGGGGCCGGGGCCGCGGCCGGGACGGGCCCGGGGGGAACCGGGACGGGCCTGGGGGGCCCCGCGGGGCCCGGGGGCGGCCTCAGAGCCGCGGCTGGGCTCTACGAGCAGCTCAAGGGAGAGTGGGCCCGCAAGAGCCCCAACCTGGCCAAGTGCGGGGAGGCCCTGGGCAGGCTGAAGGTGAGAACGGCGAGCTGGGGGGTCTGAGGGGGGGTTTGGGGGTCTGACGGGGGATTTGGGGGGGTCCTAGAGGGGATTTGGGGGTCTGGGGGAGGATTTGGGGGGTCTAGAGGGGATTTGGGGGGCCTGAGGGGGGATTTGGGGGGTCTGAGGGGGGATTTGGAGTCTCTCAGAGGGGATTTGGGGACTGGGGGAGGATTTGGTGGTCTCAGAGGGGATTTGGGGGGTCTCCGAGGGGATTTGGCGGTCTGGGGGAGGATTTGGGGGGTCTGGGGGACGATTTGGGGGGTCTCGGAGGGGATTTGGGGGGTCTGGGGGCTCTCGGAGGGGATTTGGGGGTCTGAGGGGGGATTTGGGGGTCTCAGAAGGGGTTTGGGGATCTCAGAAGGGATTTGAAGGGTCTGAGGCGTTCCCCGGTTCAGGGGCTGAGGAAAATCCTGATTTTGGGGGAATTAATACAGAATTTGGGGTCTCTCAGGGGGTGTCCTGGGTTTTGGGGAATCCCCGGGATTTTTGGGTGTCCCAACCCTCCCCTTTTCTCATTTCCTGCCCGGGTTGTAAACACCAATTAACGCCCAGCCATTAATTAACCCCAAGCCATTAATTAACTGGGTGAATCAGGGATGGGGGACCCCGAGACTCTTTTGGGACCCCCCAAAACCCCCCAAATCCCCCCCAGGTCGCTCTCCTGGACCTGAATTTCCTCCCCACCTCGGGCTCCTCCATGACCAAGCAGCAGCTGATCCTGGCCCGTGAGTTTCCCCCAAAAATGTGCCCCAAAATCGCCCCAAAATTCCCCGTTCTGGGGGTTCCTGGGGGGAGTTCTGGGGTTTGGGGTGGGAGGAGGAGAGGGTGGGATTGGATTATTATAAAATGGGCCCGAATTACTACAGAATTCTGTTTAAATCCAGCCCAAATCCACCTTAAATTCCATCTGGATCCCCTCAAATCCACCCCAAATCCACCCCAAACCCTTCAAATCCACCCCAAACCCTTCAAATCCAGCCCAAATCCCCCTAAATTTAACCAAAATCCAACCCAAATCCTTTTAAATTTCCCCCAAATCCCCCTAAATTGAACCCAAATCTGACCCAAACCCCCTTGAATCCCACCTGAACCTTCACAAACCCCCCAAATCCAGCCCCAATACAACCCAAATGCCCCCAGTCCAACCCAAATTCACCCTAATCCCCCCCAGACCCCTCTGGCCCTGCCCCAGCCCCTTTTCCCACCCCGAATTCCCGTTTTTTCCAGGGGATATCCTGGAGATTGGGGCCCAGTGGAGCATCCTCAGGAAGGACATTCCCTCCTTTGAGCGTTACATGGCCCAGCTCAAGTGCTACTACTTCGACTACAAGTGAGTCTGGGGGATTTTGGGGGTCTTGGGGGGGGATTTGGGGAGGTTTTGGGGGGGTTCGTGGGTGTTGGGGGGTTTCCTAATGGCCTGTGTGGGATCCTGAGGGGTCTGCGTTGGTTCCTGGGGGTCTGGGAGGGGATTTAGGGGGGATTTGGGGGGATTCCTAATGGTCTGGGTGGGATTCCTGGGGGTTCCCGAGGGTCTGGGGGATTTCTGGGGGCCTGAGTTTGTTCCTGGGGGTCTGGGGGGATTCTTGGGGGGATTTTCTGGGGGTCTGGGTTTGTTCTTGGGGGTCTGTGTTGGTTCCCAGGGGTCTGGGGGGATTCTTGGGGGGTTCTGTGGCTCTGGGGGGGTTCTCGGGGCTCTGGGTTTGTTCCTGGGGGTCTGGATGGGATTCCGGGGGGGTCCCAGGGGTCTGGGGGGGATTCTTGGGGCTCTGAGGGGATTCTTGGGGGGATTTTCTGGGGGTCTATGTTGGTTCCTGGGGGTCTGGGGGGGATTTTTGGGGGTTTCTGGGGCTCTGGGTTTGTTCCTGGGGGTTTCTGGGGCTCTGAGTGTGTTCCTGGAGATCTGGGGGAATTCCTGGGGGATTCTCAGGGCTCTGGGTTTGTTCCTGGGGTCTGGGGGAATTCCTGGGGGATTCTCAGGGCTCTGGGTTTGTTCCTGGGGTCTGGGGGAATTCCTGGGGGATTCTCAGGGCTCTGGGTTTGTTCCTGGGGTCTGGGGGGGATTTCTGGGGGGATTCCTGGGGCTCTGGGTGTGTTCCCGGGGCTCCGAGGGCCATCCCCGGGTGTCTGGATGGTCCCCGGGGCTCTCCCCGGTTCCGTCCCGGCCTCAGAACATTCCGGAACCCCCCGCCAGGGAGGAGCTGCCCGAGTCGGCGTCGAGGCACCAACTGCTGGGGCTGAACCTGCTGTTCCTGCTGTCCCAGAACCGCGTGGCCGAGTTCCACACCGAGCTGGAGCGGCTGCCCGCCCCCGACATCCAGGGGAACCTCTTCATCCGGCACCCCGTGTCCCTGGAGCAGGTCTGGGGGGCTTTGGGGGCTCCTGAGGGGGATTTGGGGGTGTTTGGGGGGTCCTGAGGGGGATTTTGGGGGGTCCTCAGGGGGATTTGGGGGAACCTGAGGGGGATTTGGGGTTGTAATCTCTTAATCTGGCACCCTGTGTCCCTGGAGCAGGTCTGGGGGGATTTGGGGGCTCCTGAGGGGGATTTGGGGCTCCTGAGGGGGGTTTTGGGGGGTTCTGAGGGGGTTTTGGGGGGTCTTGAGGGGGTTCGGGGGGGGGTTTAGGGGGTGTCTGGGGGCTCCTGAGAGGGTTTGGGTGAGATTTGGGGAGATTCTGAGGGGATTTGGGGTTGAAATTTCTTCATCCACCACCCCGTGTTCCCTGGAGCAGGTCTGGGGGGGTTTGGGGGGTCCTGAGGGGGTTTTGGGGGGAATTCAGGGGGAATTCAGAAGGATTTAGGGCTGGAATTCCCCCTGGAGCAGGTCTGGGGGGGATTTGGGGGGTCCTGAGGGGATTTGGGGCGCCCCAAATCCAGGGCAACCCCTTTGTCCACCACCCCGTGTGCCTGGAACGGGTCTGGGGGACATTTCAGGGGGTTTAGGGGGGATTTAGGAGGATTTTTGGAAGGATTTGGGGCTGGAATTGCACCTGGAGCTGGTCTGTGGCATTTTGGGGAGTTCTGAGCCTTTTTGAGGGTGTTTTATCCCATTTTGGGGTGTTTTATCCCATTTTGGGGTGTTTTACCCCATTTTTGTAGTGTTTGCTCGTTTTTGGGTGTTTTTTCCCCATTTTCCATGTGTTTATTCCCATTTTTGAAGTGTTTTATCCCGTTTTTGGGGTGTTTCCTCCTATTTTTGAGGCGGTTTATCCCATTTTAGGATGTTTTATCCCATTTTTGAGGTGCTTGATCCTATTTTTGGGTGTTTTATCCCATTTCTGAGCGTTTTATCCTGTTTTTTCCCCCAGTACCTGATGGAGGGCAGCTACAACAAAGTGTTCCTGGCCAAGGGCAACATCCCAGCAGAGAGTTACACCTTCTTCATCGACATCCTGCTGGACACCATCAGGTCTGGGACCCCAAAAATCCCCCCAGAAATCCCCCTGAAACCCAAATCCCCCCCAAAATATCCCCAAAAATACCCCAAACCCACCCTGGGCAGAGCTACACCTTCTTTGTTGACGTCCTGCTGGACACCATCAGGTCTGGGACCCCAAAAATCCTCCCAACGTCCTTCCCCAAACCTCTCATCCCCCAAACTCCCTCAGAGCCCCTGAAAATCCCCAAAAATTCTCCCCGATCCCCCCAAACTCTCTCAAATCCCCCAATATCCCCCCCAAATCTCCCAAATTTCCCCTAAACTTCCTCCAAACCCCTGAAAATCCTTCTCAAATCCCTCAAACCTCCTTAGATCCCCTCAAATCCCCCTAAACCCTCTCAGAACCCCTGAAATCCCCCCAAACTCTCTCTGATCCTCCCCAAACTACCCTCAAATCCCCCCAAACTCCCCTCAAATCCCCCTAAATCCTCTCTGATCCTCCCCAAACCCCCTCAAATAACCCCAAACCCCCCTCAACCCCCCCAAATCCTCTCAAACCCCCCCAAACCCCCTCAGAACCCCTGAAATCCCCCCAAATCCTCTCTGATCCTCCCCAGACCTCCTCAAACCCCCCCAAATCCTCTCAAACCCCCCTCAAACCCCCCGGTGTCCCCCCACCCCAGGGACGAGATCGCGGGCTGCATCGAGGCCGCCTACGAGCGGATCCTGTTCCCCGAGGCCGCGCGGATCCTCTTCTTCAGCTCCCCCCGAAAAATGACCGACTACGCCAAGAAGGTACCGGAGACCCCCAAAACACCCTGAAAACATCTAAAACCGCCTCAAACTGCCCTGAAACCGGCCTGAAATACCTCAACCCCCCCAAAATTACCCTGAAACTGCCCTGAAATACCCTAAAATACCCTAAAACACCCTGAAACCACCCAAAAAGACCCTGAAATGCCCCAAAATATCTCCAAAACCACACTGAAATACCCAAAAACATCCTGAATGCCCAGAAATACCCTAAAAGAGCCCCAAAACATCCTTAAATACCCCTGGAACACCCTGAAATAACCTAATACCACAAAACAGCCCCAAAACATTCTGAAATGCCCCGCCAAACAGCCCCAAAACAGTCACAGACCACACTGAAATGCTCTGAAATACCCCTAAAATGCCCTGAAATAACCCTAAACCAATCTGAAATACCCCAAACCAATCTAAAACCACCCTAAAATGGCGGTTTAGAACCTGAAACTCCTCCAATATCTGCCTCAAATCCCCTCTAACATCCCCCAAACCCCCTTTTAACCCCCCAAATCCTCTCTAACCTTCCCCAAACCCCCTTTAACCCCTTCCAATGCCCCCAAATCCCTTTTTTAACCCATTTTTTTTCCTCTTTCCCCAGCGTGGCTGGGTGCTGGGCCCCTCCAACTATTACAGCTTCGGGGGGCGGCAGCAGAAGGCCGAGGACCCCCCGATCCCCTCGACGGAATTGGCCACGCAGGTGATCGAGTACGCCCGGCAGCTGGAGATGATCGTCTGAGGGCCCCCCAAAACGGCAAAATTCGCCTTCGTTTCCTCTTTGTTCTTCTCCTTTTTTCTGCCTTTTTTTTCCTTTGGGGTTTCAGAACGTTTAAAGTAGGTTTTTTTGGGTTTTTTTTTTTTTTTTTTTGAGGGGGTTTGACTGTTCAGTAATGATTTTGGCACCCCTCGCGTTGAGACTGCGAAATTCCCCAAACTTTGTTTATTCTCCTTAATTTCCTTATTTTATTGTGGGTTTTTTTGTGGGGGGTTTAAAGGGCTTTAAGTATTTTGAGGGGGGTAGTTATGTATTTAAAAGTGGTTTTGATGCACGGGGGTCTCACCGAAACCCCTGGGACCCCCGAAATCCCCATTTATTCCTATTTTCTATTTTATTTAGTTATATTTTTGGGGGGTCTCGATGTGGAGACCCCAAAACCCCCTCGGACCACCCTAAAACAGCCCCAAATCCCCCTTTCAACTCCCATTTCCCCTAATTTTTTGGTTCTTTTGGTGCGGGGATTTGTAGACTCCCCCCCACACACCCCCTTTTTGGGCAGAATCGGGGGAGGCTGAGCCCCCTCCTCAAAAAAACGAACCTCAAAGTGTTGTTTCAATAAAGTGCTGGAGCCGGAGCGAGGCGGTTTGAGGGATTCGGGGTCGTTTGGGGCCGTTTTGGCGCCGTTTCGTTCCTGAGGGGACTCCGGGACCCCGGGTTGGGGAGGGAGCCCACACGGAGAAACCCAGCGCTCTGATTGGCTGAGAATTCTCGCGCTGTGCGCTGATTGGTTGAGGCGGTGCTCCCCGGAGAAAAAAAGACGCGCGTTGAAGGAAAGGGCTGAGGTGATTGGCTGGTAAGTGGCGGGAATGAGAGGAACGCGGTGATTGGTTGGGGCCGCGGGGCTTGTGGCCAATGAGCGTGGGGGGGCGGGGTTGAAATGAGGTGACGCGAGAGTGCGCCGCCTTGCGGGCGGGAGAGGGAAGGCTCAGTGCTCCCAATTAGTCCCAGTGCCCTCCCAGTTATTCCCAGTGCCCTCCCAGTTATCCCCAGTGCTCTGCCAGTTATTCCCAGTGCTGGAGAAGAGGGGGAAAGTCCCCATCTGAGCCAACCACGCGGGCGGGGCCCACACGCGCCGACCAATCCCAAGAGAGAACATAAGCAAATCGACCAATCAGAGCGTCTCATTGCGGACGTGGGCGTTGATGGACGTGCGGCTCAGCCAATGAGTGAGCGGCATGCCTGGTGGGCTAGACCAGAGGCCGGGGCTACTCGAGGCGAGCCAATGATGGCCGGATGATGCTGATGAACGTTCCCGTTTCAGGCGAAGGGTGCTGTGGGAAGAGGGAGGCGGGATCTGAAGGTTGGACAAGAAGAAGGGCGGGGCCTCGCCCTGACGGGCAACCACTGGTCTAATCAGCGCGGTGGGCGGGCGGACCGCTTCCCGCGGCGGCCAATGGTATTCTTAGGCCGGCCTTGAAAGGCTGTATAGTGGACCAATAGACGCGGGATATGCTCTGTGGCTGGGCGAATCACAACGGCCCGCGGCGCCGCGGGTGTGGCGGGAACAGCATTAGCTAATGGGATGCACGGTTTGCCTTGATTGACGCGGGGGCGGGCCAATGGGGGCGTGTCGTGGGCGGGACGGCGGAGCGGGGCGCCATGTCGCGGCGGCGGTGGCGCGGCCCTCAGGGCGCCGAGGGCGGCGGGCGCGGAGCCGACATGGGGAAGATGGCGGCGGGCGGCGGCGGCGGCGGTTCGGGCCGATATTACGGCGGCGGTGGCGGCAGCGAAGGCGGGAGGGCTCCTAAACGCCTGAAAACCGAGAGCGCGGAGGCGCCGCCTCACGGGCCCGGTGGGCCGGGGGGCGCGGGCGGCGGGGCCGGAGCTGGAGGAGCGGTAAGAGCGGGGAGAAGGCGGGAAAGGGGATTTATGTGGGGAAGAGGGGAAAGAACAGCTCTTTGAGGGGGAAAGAAGGCTCAGAGCGGGGTGAATATGGCGGCAGCGGCTGAGAGGAGTAAAAAAAGAGCTCCTGTGAGGGGGAAAGAGGGGTCTGAGGGAGGAAAGATGGCGGGAAGGGCTGAGGGGACCCTCACGGGAGGAAAGCGGCGGGAAGAGCATCTGAGGGCAGGAAAGGAGATTTTTCTGAGGGCGAAGATGTGGGGAGGTGGGTTCCGAGGGGGCAAAGACGGCGGGAAGGGCTGAGGAGACCCTCATGAGACGTAAAAGTCGGGAAGAGAAGTTGAGGGAAGAAAAAGAGATTTTTCTGAGGGGGAAGAATTGTAGGGGAAGAGGGTTCTGAGGGGCACATGTGGCGGGAAGGACTGGGGAGGAAAGAATGATTATTCTGAGGGGAAAAATGTGACAGGAAGGGCTGAGGGGAGGAAAAAAATTCCTTGAGAGCGAATAAATACTGAGGGCAAAAAACATTTAGGGCGCAAATCACCCTTTTGAGAGGGTTAAGTTTTAAGTCTGGCGAGCCCAGGCTCGTTTTCCTCAGCCCGGCCCCAAGGCCGCGGGGGGTTTGCGGTGTCGCCGGGGCCGGGGCGGGTCCCCACCCCGCGGGACTGTCCCCAAGGTGTCCCTCCGGGTTGTCCCGGCAGGAGAATTACGAGGATCCCCACAAGACGCCGGCGTCGCCCGTGGTTCACATCCGCGGCCTCATCGACGGCATCGTGGAGGCGGATCTGGTGGAGGCGCTGCAGGAGTTCGGGCCCATCAGGTGGGGACAGTGGGGACACCAGGAGGACATGGTGGGGACACCAGGGACAGTGTGCTGGGGACACAGAGGTGGCATTGTGGGGACACCAGGGACACCAGGGGGGCATGGAGGGGACACCAGGGGGGGCATGGGGGGGACACTGGGGACACCGAGGGGACATGGTGGGGACACTAGGGACACCAGGATGGCACTGTGGGGACACCAGGGGTGCAGTCCGGGGACACCAGGGACACCGGGGGGCGTGGTGGGGACACTGGGGACAGTGTGCTGGGGACACTGGGTGGCGCTGTGGGGACACTGGGGACACCAGGGGGCACTGCGGGGACATTGGGGACACTGGGGACACCGGCGGGGCATGGTGGGGACACTGGGGACACCGGGGACACCAGGGGGGCATGGAGGGGACACTGGGGACACCGGAGACACCAGGATGGCCCTGCGGGGGGGACACTGGGGACACCAGGGGGACATGGTGGGGACACTGGGGACAGTGTGCTGGGGACACTGGGTGGCGCTGTGGGGACACTGGGGACACCAGGGGGGCATGGTGGGGACGCTAGGGACACCAGGATGGCACTGCAGGGACACAAGGGACACCAGGGGGGCACTGCGGGGACATTGGGGACACCGGGGACAACAGGGGGGCATGGCGGGGACGCCGGAGACGTCGGGGACACCAGGATGGCCCTGAGGGGGCACTGTGGGGACACTGGGGACACCGGGGACACCAGGGGGGCATGGAGGGGACACTGGGGACAGTGTGCTGGGGACACTGGGTGGCGCTGTGGGGACACTGGGGACACCAGGGGGGCATGGTGGGGACGCTAGGGACACCAGGATGGCACTGCAGGGACACAAGGGACACCAGGGGGGCACGGTGGGGACATTGGGGACAGAGTGCTGGGGACACTGGGTGGCGCTGTGGGGACACCGGCGACACCAGGGGGCACTGCGGGGACACTGGGGACACCGGGGACAACAGGGGGGCATGGCGGGGACGCCGGAGACGTCGGGGACACCAGGATGGCCCTGAGGGGGCACTGTGGGGACACTGGGGACACCGGGGACACCAGGGGGCACTGTGGGGACACCAGGGACAGTGTGCTGGGGACACAGAGGTGGCACTGCGGGGAGGGGGCACTGTGGGGACACTGGGGACACCAGGGTGACATTGTGGAGACAGTGTGCTAAGGGCACCAGGCTGGCGTGGTGGCAGTGACACCACAGTGACCTTGTTCCTTGTCCCCTGTCCAGCTACGTGGTGGTGATGCCCAAGAAGCGCCAGGCCCTGGTGGAGTTCGAGGACATTTTGGGCGCCTGCAACGCCGTCAACTACGCGGCCGACAACCAGATCTACTTCGCCGGGCACCCGGCCTTCGTCAACTACTCCACCAGCCAGAAGATCTCCCGGCCCGGGGACAGCGACGACGCCCGTGGGGTCAACAACGTGCTGCTCTTCACCATCCTCAACCCCATCTACTCCATCACCACGGTCAGCAGGAGGGGACTCAGGGTTTATTGGGGTTTTATGGGGTGTTACTGGGGTTTGGGGGGGCTTACTGGGGTTTTTTTGGGTTTGGGGTCACTGACAATGTGCTGCTTCTCACTGTCCTCAGCTCCATCTACTCCATCACCACAGTGGATGGAGGTTTGGGGTGTCCTAGCTTGGTTTTGGGTTCCTGGGCTGTGTTTTTGGGGTCCCAGGTGTGTTTTTGGGGTCCCCGATGGGTTTTGGGGCTCCCCTGACCCTCCTTTCCCACAGGACGTTCTCTACACCATCTGCAACCCCTGTGGGCCCGTGCAGAGAATTGTCATCTTCCGCAAGAACGGCGTGCAGGCCATGGTGGAATATCCTGGAGTTCATTTGGGAATTCAGGAATCCCAAATTCCGTGGCTGAAGGGTCCCCAGAATCCACAACCCCCCCTGAATTCCCCCTGGGAATTGTGAGAGACACAGGGCTCCCCCAAATCACCTGAGGGCTCAGGTGGCCCCAGCTGGCTCCACACACCCCCCTGAGGTCCCAAAATTCCCCAAATCCTGGTGGGAGTTCCCCAGATTCCAGTGGGAATTCCTGAAATCTTAGTGGAAATTCTTCAGTTTAGATCTCATTGGGAATTCCCAAAACCCCATTGGGAATTCCTGAAATCCCTTTAAGAATTCCCCAAATACCGGTGGAAGTTCCCCAGATTTCAGTGGGAATTCTGTAAGTTCTGGGGAAAATTCCCTAAATTCCAGTGGGAATTCCGAAAATCCCATTGCGAATTCTTGAAACCCCATTGGGAATTCCCAGAATCCATTTGTGAATTCCCCAAATCCTATTGAAAATTCCCAAAACCCTTTTGACGGTTCCCAAAACCCTTTTGACAGTTCCCAAAATCCCTTTGACAGTTCCTGAAATCTCAATTTGAATTCCCCAAATCCCATTGGAAATCTCTCAAATCCCATTGGGAATTCCCCAAATCCCAAGTTTTTCCCTTGACCGTGGCACGTTTGACTCGGTGCAGAGCGCCCAGCGCGCCAAGGCCTCGCTCAACGGCGCCGACATCTACTCGGGCTGCTGCACACTGAAGATAGAGTACGCCAAGGTGAGCACACCTGGGACACCTGGGGACCCCTGGGGACACACCTGGGGGCACGTGGGAACACCTGGGAACACACCTGGGGACACCTGGGACACCTGGGGACACCTGGGGACACACCTGAGGGCATGTTGGAACACCTGGGGACACCTGGGGACACACCTGGGGACACGTGGGAACAGCTGGGAACACACCTGGGGACACCTGGGACACCTGGGGACACCTGGGGACACACCTGAGGGCATGTTGGAACACCTGGGGACACCTGGGGACACACCTGGGGACACGTGGGAACAGCTGGGGACACTTGAGAACACACCTGGGGATACACTTGGGGACAGGTGGGAACACCTAGGGACACATGGAGATAGTTGGAGACACCTGGAAATGTACCTGGAGACACCTGGTGACACACCTGGGGGCACCTGAGGACACATGTGAACACACTGGGGGTATTTTGGCACACCTGGGGATATTTGGGGACACACTTGGAGATATTTGGGGACACGCCTGGAGATACCTGCACACACCTGGGGGGATCTGGGACACCTGGGAACATCTGGGATCGTACCTGGGGGTACATGGGCACACCTGGGGGCACCTGAAGACACACGTGAACACACCTGGGCACACCTGGGGGTACCTGGGCACACCTGGAGATACCTGGGGGTACCTGGGCACACCTGGGGGTACCTGGGCACACCTGGGCAGGTTCCAACTCCTCCCCTCCTCACTTCCCCTCCCAGCCCAGCCGCCTGAACGTGTTCAAGAACGACCAGGACACCTGGGACTACACCAACCCCAACCTGAGTGGGACAGGTAATGCAGCACCGCCACACCTGGGCACACCTGGCCACGACCTGCCGCAGTCTCGGGGGATTTGGGGGTCACTGGGGGGTTGTGTTGGGGGCTCAACTGAGCCAGGTGTGAGAGAGGGAGGGGCCACACCCCTGGTGGAGTTTTTGGGGAAAATTCCTGGAATTTTGGAGGGGTTTGGAAAGGGGGAGGGGTCATTGCTTTCTTACGTGGAGTCTGGGGATGTTGTGGGGTCACACACCTGGAGAAGTCACACACCTGGCACAGGTACAGAAAGGCCACGATTGCTCTCCCTCACAGGTGACTTTTGGGGTTATTTTGGAGTTTTTTGGGTCATCGCCACCTTTCGTGGGGCCCAGTTCCAGGTTGGGAAGCAATGGCACTGAGCCAGGGGGTTCTTCCCAAAATTAAGAGATCTTTCCCAAAATTGGGAGGATCTTTCCCAAAAATTGGGGAAATTCTCAAAGGTTGGGGGATCCATTCCAAAAATTGGGAGGATCCTTCTTAAGTATTGGGGGTTATTCCCAAAATTTGGGGGGATTCTTCCCAAGAATTGGGAGATCTTTCCCAAAATTGGAGGATTCTTCCCAAAGTTGGGTGATTTTTCCCCAAAATCGGGGGGATCCTTCCCAAAAATGGGGAGAGTTCTTTCCAAAAACGGGGAGGGTTTTTCCCAAAAGTTGGGGGGACTGGGGGGGTTCTCTGGGCACATTCCGGGCGGGTTCAGCTTTGCCTCCTCTTCCTCCTCCTCCTCTTCCTCCTCCTCCTGCACATCCCTCACACCACACGGGGGGGGCCCAACTGACCCAAAAAATCACGGAGAAAACACCTGAAAAAAAACCCCCAAAAACAAAAAGCAGCTGCAGGAACCCCCGGCGAGGGACACGGCACAATCCATCCACCACCACTTCCCAAAAAAAAAACCAAAACAAAACACCAAAAGCCGATCCCAAAAATATTCCGAGCAGGAATAGGAAAACAAAAAACAATCAATCCCAGAGCGGCGAAATCCGGCACGTCCAGGATTCCGTTTTGTAGGAATTTCCTCCAAGGCACAAAACCCCCGGTGGGTTTTAGGAATTCAGCAACATGGACACAATCCCAAGGACACTGTAGGAATTCTCTCACTCTTCCAGGACACAAAACGAGGTGGTTTTTAAGAGCTCAACAACATGGAGACACACTCCAGGAACATTCCTTAGGAATTCTCTCATTCCCAAGGCACAAACCCGGTGGTTTTTTAGGAACTCAGCAACATGGACACACTCCAGGAACATTTTCTTTAGGAATTCTCTCTCTCAAGACACAGTTCTGGAGGTTTTAGGAATTCCGTGGCTTCGACACACTCCAAGAGCATTTCTTGGGAATTCCACACCATGGACACACCCCAAGAACATTCCTTTTAGGAATTCTCACTCTTCCAAGGCACAAACCCGGTGGTTTTTTTAGGATTTCAGCAACATGGACACAACCCAAGGCACAATCCAAGAAACATTCTGGTGGTTTTTTAGGAATTTCCATTTCCAAGGTGGTTTTTTTTAGGAATCCCGTGACATCGACACACTCCAAGAGCAATTCTTGGGAATTCCACAACATGGACACAACATCCCGGGAGGCTTTTCTTAGGAATTCTCATTTCCCGAGGCACAAACCCCGGTGGGGTTTAGGAATTCTCTCACTCCCGAGGCCACAAGACCTGGTGGGTTTTAGGAATTCAACATCGGCACATTCCAGGAGATTTTCTTTGGGAAATCTCTCATTTCCAGGGCACAGAACCCGGTGGTTTTTAGGAATTCAGCAGCATGGACTCACTCCAAGGCACAATCCAAGAATATTCTGGCGGTTTTAGGAATTCCACGACATGGACACAACCCAAGAATCCCACAACATCCCCGGAACATTCTCTTTAGGAATTCCCTCATTTCCATGACACAAACCTGGTGGTTTTTTTAGGATTTCAGCAGCACGGACACATCCCAAGGACATTTCTTGTAGGAATTCTCACTCTTCCAAGGCACAAACCCGGTGGGGATTTTTTTGGGAATTCTCTCAACATCAGCACACTCCAAGAGCAATTCTTAGGAATTCTCTCACTCCCAAAGACACAAAATCCAGTGGTTTTTTTAGGAATTCAGCAACATTGGACACCACCCAAGACACAATCCAAGAACATCTTGATGGTTTTTTTTAGGAATTCTCTCATTTCCAAGACACAAACCCGGTGGGATTTTTAGGAGTTCAGCAACATCAGCACATTCCAGGAATGTTTCTTTAGAAATTCTCATTTCCAAGGCACAAAAACCGGTGGGATTTTTAGGAATTCTTTCCCTCCCAAGGCACAAAACCCGGTGGTTTGTAGGAATTGAGCAGCACGGACACATCTCAAGGCACGGACACAGCCCAAGAGCGTTTTTTTAGGAATTCTCTCATTTCCAAAGCACAAAAAACCCGGTGGTTTTTTTTTTTAGGATTTCAGCAACATCAACCATCCATCCCAAGACACAACCCAAGAGCATTTTGGGGTTTTTTGTAGGAATTCTCTCACTCTCAAGACACAGTTCTGACGGTTTTAGGAATCCTGTGACATCGACACACTCCAAGAGAACATAAATCCCACAACAAACATCCCAGGAGGCTTTTTTTTTGGGAATTCTCATGTCCAAGGTACAAAATTTTAAGAATTCAGCAACATTGGACACATCCCAAGGACATTTCTAGGAATTCTCTCCCTTCCAAGGCGCAAACCTGGTGGGTATTTTTTTGGGAATTCTCTCAACATCGACACATCCCAGAAATATTCCTTACGAATTTTCTCACTTCCAAGGCACAGTTTGGGCGAATTTTAGGATTTCAACAACATCAACACAACCCCAGGAGCATTTCCTAGGAATTCTCTCACTTCCAAAGGCACAGCCAAGGTGGTTTTTGGGAATTCTGCAACACGGACACACTCCAAGGACATTTTTAGGAATTCTCTCACTTCCAAGACCCGATTTTAGCATTTTTTGGGAATTTCACAGCACGGATACATCCCAAGGATATTTTTTTTAGGAAGTCTCTCACTTCCAAGACCCGATTTTGGCGTTTTTTTAGGAATCCTCTCGGCACAATTGGTGTCCAGGAGCTTTTTTTTTTAATTTATTGGTTTTTTTTAAGGAATTCTTTCCCAACCCTGATTTTTTTAGGAGTTTCCTCACCACCTTCAGGACCCCGTTTCTGGTGGTTTTTAGGCATTTTCCACAAGGCTGCTTCCACACTCCGAGAGGTTCTGGGGTTGGTGGTTGTTTTTTTATTTTAGGAATTCTCTGACATCCGAGAGCTGATTTTGGGTGAGTTTAAGGAATTTTCTCACTTCCAAGCTCCGTCCCGGGGGGAGGTTTTAGGGGTTTCCCCACTCCCAAGCCGTTAATTTTAAAAGTTTTTAGGGATTTCTGAGCTTCAAAGACCATTTTTGGTCATTTTTAGGAATTCTCTCCCTGCCAAGGCCCAATCCCAGCACTTTTAGGAATTCTGAGGGATTTTAGGGAATTCTCTCACACCCAAGATCATTTTTGGGGCGTTTTTAGGAGTTTCCTCACCACACTTGACATCCAAGACTATTTTTAGGTGATTTTCAGGAATTCCTTCATTTCCAAGGCCACATTTTTAGTATTTTCAGGAATTCTCTCACTTCAAAAATCCACATTTCAATATTTTCAGAAATCCTCCAAATTCCAAGGCCACATTTTCAGTATTTTCAGGAATTCAAGGCCACATTTTCAATATTTACAGGAATTCTCTCACTTCCAAGGCCACATTTAAACATTTTCAGGATTTCTCTCACACCCGGGACCTTTTATTGGTCTTTTTTGGGGTGTTTTTAGGAATTTCCTCATCACAATTGACATCCAAGACCATTTTTAAGGTGATTTTCAGAAATTCTCTCACTTCCAAATCCACATTTCAGTATTTTGAGGAATTCTCTCACATCCAGGGCCACATTTTCAATATTTTCAGGAATTCTCTCACTCCCAAGGCCACATTTCAATATTTTTAGGGAATTCTCCCACACCCAAGACAATTTTGGGGTGTTTTTAGGAATTTCCTCATCACAATTGACATCCAAGACAGTTTTTAGGTGATTTTCAGGAATTCTCTCACTCCCAAGGCCACATTTCAGTATTTTTAGGGAATTCTCTCACACCCAAGACAATTTTGGGGTGTTTTTAGGGATTTCCTCGTCACAATTGACATCCAAGACAGTTTTTAGGTGATTTTCAGGAATTCTCTCACTCCCAAGGCCACATTTTCAATACTTTCAGTATTTCTCTCACTCCCAAGGCCACATTTTCAATATTTTCAGGAATTCTCTCACTCCCAAGGCCACATTTTCAATACTTTCAGGAATTCTCTCACTTCCAAGACCGTTTTTAGGTGATTTTCAGGAATTCTTTCACTCCCAAGGCCAAATTCCAGTATTTTGGGGAATTCCCTCACTTCCTTGATAGAATTCCAGTGGTTTCAGGAACTCTTTTCCTTTCCACAAGGCCATTCCAGTGGTTTCAGGGATTTTTTTTTGTCTGAATTCTGGTGGTTTTAGGAACTCTTCTCATCCCACTTCACAGTTTCGGTGCTTTTGGGAGCTTTTCTCAATTCCAGTGGTTTTGGGGAATTGTCTCCGTTCCCTGACACGATTCCGGTGGTTTCAGGAACTCTTTTCCTCTCCACTTCACAATTCCAGTGTTTTCAGGAACTCTGTCCCATCCAAAACCCTTCTGGACAATCCCACAACCCACCCGAAGACGCCACAACCAACCCCACAAAAAAACCCCAAAAATCCACAACCAGGAGGCCCCAGAAAAGCCCGAAAAAAATCCCAAAAAATTCAGGAACATTCCAGCAACTCCCCCCAGACCTCGGGGGCCCCCCAATCCTGGGTCTGGGCGCCGTTTTTTGGGGATTTTGGGGCCGTTTTGGTGACTTTGACTCCGCCTGTGCCGCAGGGGCCGCGCGGCCGGGGCGCGCTGGGAGCAGCCGTGGGTAAGAGGAGCCCCCTCCCCAAAAATAAAAAACACACAAATGGACTTTTTTACCCCCCCCCGAGCAGCTGTAAGTAGCCCCTTTTTGTCTTTTCTTTTCCTTTCGTCTTCTTTTCAGCCAAAAAAAAAAAAAAAAAAAGAAAAAAACGGGGAAAAAAAACCAGAAAAAAAAGGGAAAAAACTGAAAAAAATAAAAAAAAAGCAAAAGAATTGTGAAGAAACGGGGGAAGAATGGTGGAAAAGTTGTAAAAAAACTGCAAAAAGATTGGGGGAAAAAAGCTAAAAAAAAATCGAAAAAAAAAAGAAAAAAAATTGAAAAAAAAATTGAAAAAAAAATTGAAAAAAAAATTGAAAAAGAAATTGAAAAAAAATGTACCTACAGGGGAAAAAAAAGCAAAAAAGAAAAGTAAAAAAAATAGCCCCAAAAAATTGAAAAAAAACCTGAAAAAATTTGAAAGAATTTGCAAAAAATGGCCCAAAAAAAGCAGAGTTCCTGGAGGAGGGGAGGATTTTGACCAAAATGCCATTTTCTGAACCCAATCCTGGCTTTGATCCTGCCCCGCCCTCAAATGCTGGGGGGTGGCTCGTTAATGCCTGTAATTAACAACCTGAGGGTTAATTACCCTGAGCTTTGGGGGCAGTTTGGGTCATTGGGGAGTCCCAAAATCTCCGGGAGGGACCCAAAATTCTCTTTTTGTGGGGAGGGGGGGCGTGGTCTGGGGGGGGGGGTTGTGACCCTGGTGTGACCCCCCTGAGCTGGGCGTGTCCCCCCCTTGTGTGACCCCCGGGCTGGGCGTGTCCCCTCCCCTGTGACCCCCCTGTGACCCCTCACCTGACCGGGCGTGTCCCCTCAGGTGACCCCGGCGGGAACCCCAACAAGCGGCAGCGGCAGCCGCCCCTGCTGGGGGACCACCCGGCGGAGTACGGTACGGGGGGCTGCTGGGGGGGGCTGGGGGCTTGGGCAGGGGGCTGGGGGTGGGCTGGGGGCTTGGGCAGGGGGCTGGGGGTGGGTCTGTAGGGCTGGGGGTGGGTCTGGGGGGCTGGGGGTGGGTCTGGGGGCTGAGGGCAGGGCTGGGGGTGGGTCTGTAGGGCTGGGGGTGGGTCTGGGGGCATGGCAGGGGGTGGGTCTGGGGGGCTGGGGACAGGTCTATGGGGCTGGGGGTGGGCTGGGGGCTCAGGGCAGGTCTGGAGGTCGGTCTGGGGGCTCAGGGCATGACTGGGGGCTGATCTGCGGGGCTGGGGGTGGGTCTGGGGGCTTGGGCAGGGGGCTGGGGGTGGGTCTGTAGGGCTGGGGATGAGCTGGGGGTGAGTCTAGGGGCTGAGGGTGGGTCTGGGGGCTCGAGGCAGGTCTGGGGGGCTGGGGGCTCAGGGCAAGTCTGTGGGGCTGAGGGCACGGCTGGGGGTGGGCTGGGGGCTCAGGGCAAGTCTGTGGGGCTGAGGGCACGGCTGGGGGTGGGCTGGGGGCTGGGGACATGGCTGGGGGGCTGGGGGTTTGGGCAGGGGGCTGGGGGTGGGTCTGGGGGCTGGGGATGGGCTGGGGGTGAGTCTAGGGGCTGGAGGCAGGTCTGGGGGGCTGGGAGTGGGTCTGGGGCCTGGGGACATGGCTGGGGGGCTGAGAGGACAGCTGAGGGTGGGCTGGGGGCGGGTCTGGGGACAGGGCTGGGGGCTGGGGGCAGGTCTATGGGGCTGGGGGCTAAGGGTGGGCTGGGGGCTGAGGGAACTGCTGGGGGGCTGGGGGGACGGCTGGGGGTGGGTCTCCCTCACTGTGGGGTCTCTCAGGATTGGGGTCCCCCCTCACTGTGGGGTCTCAGAATTGGATTCCCCCCTCACTCAGGGGTCTCTCAGGATTGGGGTCCCCCCTCACTGTGGGGTCTCAGAGTTGGGGTCCCCCTCACTCAGGGGTCTCAGAGTTGAGGTCCCCCTCCCTCACTCAGGGGTCTCTCAGGATTGGGGTCCCCCTCACTCAGGGGTCTCTCAGGATTGGGGTCCCCCTCACTCAGGGGTCTCTCAGAGTTGGGGTCCCCCTCCCTCACTCAGGGGTCTCTCCCCCCAGGCGGCCCCCACGCTGGGTACCACCACGGCCACTACCACGACGAGGGCTACGGGCCCCCTCCTCCCCCTCACTACGAGGGGCGGCGCATGGGACCCCCCCCCGTGGGCGGGGGGCACCGCCGGGGGCCCGGGGGGCGCTACGGGGGGCACCCCCAGTACGGGCACCCCCCCCCGCCCCCACCCCCGCCCCCCGACTACGGCCCCCACGCCGACTCCCCCGTGCTGATGGTCTACGGGCTGGACCAGGCCAAGATGAACTGTGACAGGGTCTTCAACGTCTTCTGCCTCTATGGCAACGTGGAGAAGGTGAGGAGGGGGCTTTGGGGGGTCCTGGAGAGGAATTGAGGGGGTTTGAGGGGTCCTAAAGGAGAATTGAGGGATTTAGGGGGTCCTCAGTGGGGTTTGGGGGGTCCTAAAGGAGAATTGAGGGGGTTTGGGGGGTCCTCAGTGGGGTTTGGGGGTCCTGGAGAGGAACTGGGGGCATTTATGGGGTCACCAGGTCAGTGTGAGCCGTGACAGGGGTTCGACATTGGGAAGGTCAGGGGGGTCCTGCAGGGGACTGGGGGGTCCTGGGGGGATTTTGGGGATTCCTGCAGGAGGTCTGGCCCCTGTCCCAGGTGTCCCCTCACCTGTCCTGTCCCTCACCTGTCCATGTGTCTCACCTGCGCAGGTGAAGTTTGTGAAGAGGCAGCCATGGGGACAGTTTGGGGTTCCTGGGGGGCGTTTGTCCCCTCTCACCCGTGTCCCCGACCTGTCCCTCCCCTGTCCCAGGTGTCCCCTCACCTGTCCTGTCCCTCACCTGTCCCCGTCTCACCTGCGCAGGTGAAGTTCATGAAGAGCAAGCCGGGCGCGGCCATGGTGGAAATGGCCGACGGTTACGCCGTGGACAGAGCCATCACCCACCTCAACAACAACTTCATGTTCGGACAGAAACTCAATGTCTGGTGGGTCGTGCTGGGGGGATTTGGGGCTTTTTGGGCCTTTTTAGGGTTTTGGGGGGATTTTTCTGGTTTTTTTTTGAGGGGTTTTTTGGTTTTTTTGGGGGGGTTTTTTGCAATTTTTTGGGTTTTTTTGGGGGGTTTTTTGGGGTTTTTTTTAGGGTGCATTTGGGGGTTTTGAGGTGGATTTGGAGTTTTTTTGGGGTGTTCTGTGATGCTTTTTGGTTCTTCTTTTGCGGTGGATTTCGGGGTTTTTTTGCGGTGAGTTTTGGGGGTGTTTTTTAGGGTTTTAAGAGTGGATTCTGGGGTGAGTTTTGAGGGTGTTTTTTAGGTTTTTCGGAGTGGATTCTGGGGTGAGTTTTGGGGGTGTTTTTTAGGATTTTAGGAGGGGATTTTCAGCCCCCTAACCCATTTTTTTTCATTTTTTTTTCCCTCCTTGGGCATTTTCAGGGTGGGTTTTGTGGTTTTTGGTGTGAATTTTTTGGGATTTCTGACCCGTTTTTCCTCTCTCAGCGTGTCCAAGCAGCGCCATCATGCCCGGGCAGTCCTACGGACTCAGGGACGGGGATTTGGGGATAGATTTGGGGTTTTTGGGGTGAATTTTTCAGTTTTCTGACCCGTTTCTGTCTGTTTTCCCCCCGCAGCGTGTCCAAGCAGCCTGCCATCATGCCCGGGCAGTCCTACGGGCTCAGGGACGGGGATTTGGGGATACATTTGGGGTTTTTTGGGGTGAATATTTTGTTTTTCTGACCTGTTTCTGTGTGTTTTTCCCCCCACAGTGTGTCCAAGCAGCACGCCATCATGCCCGGGCAGTCCTATGGGCTCGAGGACGGCTCCTGCAGTTACAAGGATTTCAGCGGCTCCCGCAACAACCGTTTCTCCACCCCCGAGCAGGCGGCCAAGAACCGCATCCAGCACCCCAGCAACGTCCTGCACTTCTTCAACGCGCCCCTGGACGTCACCGAGGACAACTTCTATGAGGTGGGGAGGGTGCTCTTCATCACCATCATCATCCTCAGCCTTGTCCTCCTTGTGCTCCTCTTCATCCTCCTCTTCATCCTCATTCTGCTGCTTTATTTTCCTTCTCATCCTCATCCTTGTCGTCATCCTCCTCATCATCCTCCTCCTCTTCATCTTCCTCATCCTCATCCTCCTTTTCCTCTTCTCCTCCTCCTCCTCTTCCTCTCTCTCTGCTTTGCTTTTTCTCCTTTTTTTCCCTCTCCCAATTCTCTTTTCCTTCTCAATTTTGCTTTTAAGCTCTTCCTGCTCCTTCTCCTTTTTCCTTTGCGTTTTTTCTTTTCTTCCTTTTTCCTTATCCCCAAACCCCCCAAACACCTCCCTGACCCCCTCAATGGCCCCAGTGACCCCTCAGTCCCCCCAGTGACCCCTCAATCCCCCCAGTGACCCCCCAGACTCCCCAGTGACCCCTCAGTCCCCCCAGTGACCCCTCAATCCCCCCAGTGATCCCCCAGACTCCCCAGTGACCCCTCAGTCCCCCCCAGTGACCCCTCAATTCTCCCCAGTGACCCCCCTGTCCCCTCTGTCCCCCCAGATCTGTGACGAGCTCGGTGTCAAGCGTCCCTCCTCGGTCAAGGTGTTCTCAGGAAAGAGTGAGTGTGAGGGGAGGGGTCCCCGAGCCCCCTGTGCCCCCCAGAGACCCCCCTGACCCCCCTGTGCCCCCCAGGCGAGCGCAGCTCCTCGGGGCTCCTCGAGTGGGACTCCAAGAGCGACGCCCTGGAGACCCTCGGCTTCCTCAACCACTTCCAGATGAAAAACCCCAGTGAGTCACCCCGGGGAGGGTCCCCAAAATGTCCCCAAGGTGTCCCCAAATGTCCCCAGGTGTCCCTGGCCATTCACAGGGTGTGGTCAGTGCTGTGTCCCCAAATCCAGGGGACATTTGTGGCTCCCAGGGTGGATTTGGGGGGGGTCCCAGGGAGGTTTCTGGGGGTTCCAGGTGTCCCCAGGTGTCCCCAAATGTCCCCCGGTGTCCCCAGCCAACCACCAGGGCACAGCCAGCCCCGTGTCCCCAAGCCCAGGGGTTTGTCCCTAAACCCAGGGGACGTTTGTGGGTCTGGGGAGGGTTTTGGCATCCCAGGGAGGTTTGGGGGTTCCCAAGGTGGTTTTGGGGTCAGTTTTGGGGTTTCTGGGTGGTTTTGGGGGTTCCCAGGGTGGTTTTGGGGGTCCCAGGGTGGATTTTGGTGTCCCCACCCCGTTTGTGACCCCCCGTGTCTCCCCACAGACGGGCCCTACCCCTACACGCTCAAGCTCTGCTTCTCCACGGCGCAGCACGCGTCCTGAGGGCCCCGGGACCCCCAAACCCGCCCGGGACCCCCCGGGACCCTCCCCCCGTTTTTTTAGTCCTGAGGGGCTGCGCTCAGCCCCCCTCCCCCACTCTTTGTTCTCTCCCCTCCCCCACATTTTTAAGGACCCGACCGGGCCCCTCCCCCCCGTCAATAAAGTTGTTTGGAAAACGGAACCCCAAAATTTTGGGGAAGATTTTGGGGTTTTTTTGTTTTTGGGGCGGTTTTAGGAGGATTTGGGGGAGGAGTTTGGGGTCAAGCGTCACTTCCGCCTCGTTAGGTGAGTCCCGGTAACTTCCGCCTCGTTAGGGCGGGGTTTTAACGCGTCACTTCCGCTGTCCTGAGGGGCGCGGGCCCGCCCCGCTCTCCCATTGGCTGCGGGGGCCGGAAGCGCGGGCACCCCCTGGCGGCGGGCGCGGTGCGATGGCGGCGGGGCTCGCGCGGCTGCGGCGGGCGCGTGAGTGCGGAGTCACGTGACCCCAACGGGAAACCCCCCCCCCTCCCCGGGGACCCCGACCCGTCACGTGACCCCCAAACCCCCCCCCCGTGACCTTGACCCTGCCCTGACCCGTCACGTGACATCCCGAGACTCCCCTCGGTTTGTCCTTGTTGGTCCCGGTTTGTCCCGGTCCCTCCCTGGTGCCCTCCAGTCCATCCCAGTGCCCTCCAGTCCATCCCAGTGCCCCCCAGTCCGTCCCCGTACCCCCCAGTCTGTCCCAGTGCCCCCCAGTCCATCCCAGTGCCCCCCAGTCTGTCCCAGTGCCCTCCAGTCCGTCCCAGTGCCCCCCAGTCCATCCCAGTGCCCCCCAGTCCGTCCCAGTGCCCTCCAGTCCATCCCACTCCCCTCCCAGTCCATCCCAGCGCCCTGAGCCCTGCTCCAGTGTCCCCCATTCCTCCCCAGTCCTATCCCAGTGCCCCCCAGTCCGTCCCAGTGCCTCCCAGTCCGTCCCAGTGCCCCCCAGTCTGTCCCAGTGCCCCCCAGTCTGTCCCAGTGCCCCCCAGTCCGTCCCAGTGCCCTCCAGTCCATCCCAGTGCCCTCCATTCCCCCCCCAGTCCCTCCCAGTCCCCTCCCAGTCCATCCCAGCGCCCTGAGCCCTGCTCCAGTGTCCCCCATTCCTCCCCAGTCCTATCCCAGTGCCCCCCAGTCATTCCCAGCGCCCCCCAGTCTGCTCCAGTGTCCCCTATTCCCCCCTAGTCCATCCCAGTCCTATCCCAGTGCCCCTCAGTCCAGTCCCAGTGCCCCCCAGTACCCCCAGTCTGCTCCAGTGTCCCCCGTTCCCCCCCAGTTCCCCCCAGTGCCCTCCCAGTGCTGCTCCGGGCCCGGCCGATGGCGTCCGAGGCCGTGAAGGCTCCGGGGACCCCCCGGGCCCCCCCCGGGACCCCCCAGGACTCGGGGCCCCCCCGGGAGTTCGAGACCCTGCGGCTGCAGCGGGAGGGGGGGCACGTCCTGCACCTGCAGCTGAACCGGCCCCAGAAACGCAACGCCCTCAACCTGCAGTGCTGGAGG
Source organism: Zosterops lateralis (assembly GCF_965231275.1). Taxonomy (NCBI): domain Eukaryota; kingdom Metazoa; phylum Chordata; class Aves; order Passeriformes; family Zosteropidae; genus Zosterops; species Zosterops lateralis. Next base: position 78,338 of record NC_139783.1, on the reverse strand, counting down.
TGTGCGGGGACTGGGGGGACTGGGGGGGACTGGGATAGGATTGGGGGGCACTGGGAGGGACTGGGGCCACTGGGGGGGACTGGGAGGGGACTGGGGGGCACTGGGAGGGACTGGGAGGGATTGGGAGGGGACTGGGAAAGACTGGGAGGGGCCTGAGGGCACTGGGGGGACTGGGAGGGGACTGGAGAACAGCTGGGGGCACTGGGAGGGGACTGAGAGGGGACTGGGATGGGACTGGGGCCACTGGGGGGGACTGGGAAGGGACTGGGGGGCACTGGGAGGGGACTGGAATGGACTGGGAGGGGACTGGGGGGACTGGGATGGGACTGGAGAACAGCTGGGGGCACTGGGATGGGACTGGGAGGGACTGGGGGACACTGGGATTAACTGGGGGGCACTGGGATGGGACTGGGAGGGGACTGGGAGGGATTGGGATGGGACTGGGGGGCAGTGGAGAACAGATGGGGGCACTGGGGGGGACTGTGAGGGACTGGGATAGAACTGGGAGGTGAGTGGGAGGCCCTGGGCCATGCTGCTGGTCTGCACTGGTCTGCACTGGTCCCCACTGGTGCCCACTGGTGCCCCGCGGCCCAGGGAGCTCCGGGAGTGTTTCCAGGAGCTCTCCCAGGACCCCTCGTGCCGCGCCATCGTCGTGTCCGGGGCCGGCAGCGCCTTCACCGCGGGTGAGCCCTGACCCGGGACCCCCCCTGGGACCCCCCTGGGACCCCCATGGCCCCCCAAAACCCACCCCTGACCCCCAAACCCCTCTGTGCCCCCCCAGGGATCGACCTCTCAGACTTCGCCTTGCTGGTGGCCGACCTGCCCGAGGACGTGGCCCGGCGGGCCTGGGGCCTGAGGCAGAAAGTGGTGGAGCTGCAGGAGAGTTTCACTGCCATGGAGAGGGTGAGGGACCCCCAAAACCCTCCCCAATCCCCCCTGAGCCCCCCAAACCCACCCTGGGCCCCCCTGAGCCCCCTGAGCCCCCCTGGGGCCTGAGGCAGAAAGTGGTGGAGCTGCAGGAGAGTTTCACTGCCATGGAGAGGGCGAGAGGGACCCCCTGAGCCCCCCAAAACCCCACTCTGACCCCCCTGAGCCCCCCAAAAACCGACCCTGACACCCCTGAGCCCCCCAAACCCACCCCTGAGCCCCCCAAAACCCCGCTCTGACCCCCCTGACCCCGCAGTGCCCCAAGCCCGTGATCGCCGCCGTGCACGGACCCTGCATCGGGGCTGGTGAGAGAAACGGGGACAGGGGTTGGGGTCGGGGTTTGGGGTCAGGATTTAGGGTTGGGGTCGGGATGTGGGCTCAGGATTTGGGGTCAGGATGGAAAGGGTGGAGTGGGGACAATGGGGGAGCTGGGATTGGGATCAGGAGGGGAATCGGGGCTGGAATTAGGGTTGGGCCTGGGGGAATTGGGAACAGCGGGGTGGGGGAAACGGGAGGATCAGGATCGGGATGAAGATGAGGGTGGGGATGAGGGTGGGACAGGAGCGGGGTGAGGATGAGGACGGGATGGAGGTGGGATGAGGCTGAGGATGGGGATGTGGATGAGGATGATGAGGATGAGGATGGGGATGATGACAAAGGCCTCCCCCTCCCAGGCGTGGACCTGATCTCGGCCTGTGACATTCGCTTCTGCTCCCAGGACGCCGCGTTCCAGGTCAAGGTGGGTGGGACAGGAGGGGTCCCTGAGACCCTCCCGGGTGTCCCCAAATCCCCTGAGACCCCCCCGGTGTCCCCAAATCCCCTGGGACCCCCCCGGTGTCCCCAAGTGTCCCCGGTGTCCCCGCAGGAGGTGGACATGGGGCTGGCGGCCGACGTCGGGACCCTGCAGCGCCTCCCCAAAATCGTGGGGAGCCAGAGGTGGGTCAGGGGACCCCCGGAATGTCCCCAAACTGTCCCCAAAATCGTGGGGAGCCAGAGGAGGGTGAGGGGTTACAGAAAACCCCCTGGGACCCCCAGAAATGTCCCCAAATGTCCCCAAATTGTCCCAGCCTGGTGAACGAACTGGCCTTCACTGCCCGAGTGATGAGAGCCCCCGAGGCGCTGACCTGCGGCCTGGTCAGGTGAGGACCCCCAGAATTTGGGGTGGGGGACCCCAGGATTTGGGGTGGGGGAGCCAGAATTTGGGGAGGGATTTTTTTTTGTGAATTTTGGGTGAATTTTAGGTGGATTTGGGATTAATTTTGGGTGGATTATGAGGTGAATTCAAGGTAAATTTTGGCGAGTTCTTGGTGAATTTTTGATGAAATTGGGGTGGATTTTGGTTGAATTTTTTGTGAAATTTTCAGTGAATTTGGGGTGGATTTCGGTTGAATTTTTGGTGAATTTTTCAGTGAATTTGAGGGTGAATTTTTGGCAAAGAATTCTGGCTGAGTTCTGGGTGAATTCTGGGTGGATTTTGGGGTGGATTTAGTATTAATTCGGGGTGTCCCTGTCCCCAGCCGGGTGCTCCCGGACAAGGAGACGCTGCTGGAGGTGGCCCTGGGGGTGGCCTCGGCCATCGCCGCCCGCAGCCCCGTGGCCGTGCAGGGCACCAAGGTCAACCTGCTCTACTCCCGGGACAGGCCCGTCAGCGAGGGGCTGCACCACGTGGTGGGTACCAAAACCCCCCAAAAAACGTGATCACCACCCCAAAAAACCTCTAAAACCCCCCAAAACGTGATCACCGCCCCAAAAAACCTCTAAAACCCCCCCAAACATGATCACCACCCCAAAAAAACCACTAAAAACCCCCAAAATGTGATCACCGCCCCAAAAGACATTGTCACCACCCCCAAGAATCAGCCTGGTGACTCGAGGGACAGGCCTGTCCCCAAGGGGCTGCAGCACGTGGTGGGTGTCCCTGTTCCCTTCCCACCCCTGTCCCCTTCAGCCTGTCCCACATCCCCGTGGCTGTCCCCAGGTGTCCTGTCCCTGTCCCCAGGTGTCCCCAGGTGTCCCCAGGCGTCCCCAGGTGTCCCCAAGTGTCCCATCCCTGTCCCCAGGTGTCCCCAAGTGTCCTGTCCCCAGGTGTCCCCAGGTGTCCCCAAGTGTCCCCAAGTGTCCCCTCCCTGTCCCCAGGCCACCTGGAACATGGCCATGCTGCAGACCGAGGACATCCCCAAGTCGGTGCAGGCGGCGCTGGAGAAGAAGGGACCCGAGGACGTGCCCTTTGCCAAGCTCTGATGTCACCTCAGTGCCACCACCGTGTCCTTGGCCGAGCCCTGGTGTCACCTCAGTGCCACCAACATCACCGACGTGCCCTTGGCTGAGCTCTGGTGTCACCTCAGTGTCCCCAAGGTCCCCTTGCTCGTCTCCGAGGCCACCTCAGTGTCCCCCAATAAACGAGTTTGTTCCCAACGTGTCCTTGTGTTTGTCATTGAGAGGGTCCCTGTGTCCCCAAAGTGCCACCAGGGCTCTGGAGGAGTCCCCAGGGAGGGATTAGGGGAGTTTGAGTTTGGGTTCAGCTTAGAGCACTCAGAAAAAGAAAATACACCCAAATTATTTTAATAAAGATTAAATATTTACCCCTTAGAAAACCAGAGTCATTCAAGTCTAATTAACTGTGGTTCTGATGTGTTAGGTTAATGAATTCATATAGTTTAAAATACAGTTTAAAATATCAAGAAGTAAACATGAATTGAAAAAAAAAAAACACACAAAAAAAAATATAAGTAACAAAAAGAGAATTATATATATATTAAAAGGAGAACATATATATATTATTATGAAAAATAATATCAGTAGATACACTCTATATTATTACATGTTCCATATATTATAATATGTAAAATACACCTAATATAATGTACATGATATAATAGATAAATTGTAATGATTAATGGAAATATCAAGAAGAAATATTGACAGATAGCTTAAACTGAAGGCTTTTTTGGATTCTGTTTTGTTGATGGCAGGGTTCTCGTAGTTGTTGTGGTTGGGGGTCTTTTGGGGCCTTTATTTTCGGGGATGTTTGGAAGGGGAATTTTGGCCACGTTCTTTTCTGCCTCCGCTCCCTGCGGCAATGCTGCCATCCTGTGGATAAAGGTCGGTACTGCAGCTCCCCACTGGGCTGTGAACTGTAAGGCAATGCTGCCATCGTGTGGATAAATTGCGGTACTGCAGCTCACCACCGAACTGTGATCTGTAAGGCAATGCTGTCATCGTGTGGATAAAAAGCGGTACTGCAGCTCACCACCGGGCTGTGATTTGTAAGGCAATGCTGCCATCCTGTGGATACAGAGCGGTACTGCAGCTCTTCCCCGTGCCCGTAGCAGCCCCAGGCTGTGCGCTCGGGGGCAGTGCTGCCACCCTGTGGATAAAGTGCAGTACTGCAGCTCTCCGCCGAAGCCGCCCCGGGCTGTTCGTTCACGGGCAGTTTTGCCGGCCGAGGACCGAAAGATCACGGCCAAAAAGTCGAGAAAAAAATTAGGGGACCCAGGGCACGTGACAGCCGGCTGCCTGCGCGCGACCCGGACCACGGAGCGGCCCGGGAGCGGTTTTTCCGCGGCATACGCAGGTGCGTGGACACGGGATGGGGGCTGAGCGGCGCCACGGCAGTGTTGGGCCAGGCGATGTTATCAGGCGCTTGTGCGAGCAGCCGAGGGGGCCATTTGGGGGGAGTGCCACAACCAAGATGGCGGCGCGACTCGCGGCGCTTGACCTTCTAAAGATGGCGGCGAAAAGGGCGGGAAAAATGAGGACCGCCCCCTGTGTGTTTACCAGACTGCCTGAGCAAAAATCACAACCACGGCGCCGCCTGGAGACAATTTTCTGTGGCGTCTCCAGGTGTAGGGACACGGGCTGTGAGTTCAGCCGCGCTGCAGGCGGGTTCTGGTTACTCATTTTGGTCAGGCGCCTGTGTTAGACACCTATGGAGGGCCTTAAGGGGCGCCACAACAAAGATGGCGGCGCGGCTCGCGGCGCTTGACCTTCTAAAGATGGCGGCGAAAAGGGCGGGAAAAATGAGGACCTCATGTGTGTCTATATGACTGCCTGCACAAAAATTACGACCACGGCGCCGCCCGAGGACAATTTTCTGTGGCGTGTCCTGGTGTAGGGACACGGGCTGTAAGTTCACTCGCGCCGCGGCAGGGTTCGGGTTAGTGGATTTAGTCAGGCGTCTGTGTTAGACACCAACGGGGGCCTTAACGGTGCCACAAAAAAGATGGCGGCTCGACCGGAATCGGCTTCAGCCACAACTAAGATGGCGGCGGGGAGGGGCGAAAGTGACGTAATGCTCCTCGCGTCCGAAAATAGCCGGGGGGGTGACGTAAATGACCGAGAGTTGCCGAACAGCCGAAAATAGCCGACTGCTGACGGAAATCGCCGAGTGTAGCCGAACTGCCGAGAATAGTCGAGGACTGACGGAAATAGCCGAGTGTAGCCGAACAGCCGAGAATAGCCGACTACTGACGGAAATCGCCGAGTTTCTCCGAACAGCCTAGCCCAGCCGAGTTTCTCCGAACGAGCCGCGCCCGCCCGAGCCGGGGGCAGTTCCGGGCGGCCCCGGCCGGTGTCCGCCCTCACTGCCGCTTCCTCGGCGGGCCATTCAAGGCGGTGTCGGGGCCGCTGCCGATCCCCCGGCGGGCGGGCGGGACACGCTGCCGCTGTGCCCGGAGCTGGAGCACTCGCTGTCGGCGCTGGAGCCGAGCCGGGGTTCCCGGGGAAGGCGGCGAGGAGAAGCCGGTAAATTAGAATTAATGTAGAGGGGACACACCAGGCACAGGTGGGAGCTGTAATGGATAACGAGGGGGCGGTTCCGGCCGGGGGCGGTTTAAGAGGGGGGATCCGCAGCTCAGTTTGGTATCGAGCCGTGGGAAATGAGGAGTTCGGGCCGCGGTTCTGGCCGTGGTTCTGGCCGAGGTTCGGGCCGAGGTTCGGGCTGTGGTTCATGGAGCGGCTGCGGGAGCCTCTCACAGCGCACGTGGATTTGGAGCCCCTGGATTTGGAGCATTTGGATTTGCCGCATCGCTACGGGAGCCGACGAAGGACAAACCTTCACGCGGGGCAGCAGGAGAGTTAAACCACTATTGGCTTATGGGGGAAACTTTTTTTTCCTTTTCAGCTTCATCTTACTAATCCCTCCCTGGTGTTCCCAGAAGAAAAAGGGGTTATGGGGACAAAAGCAGTTGAAATTGAGCAAAAAAAATTTCCTCTTCTGTTTTAAACTGGAGGGAATTTCTTTTCACCTGGAATTTTAATGAGTTGTGGTATTTCTATGTGGGTTTTATTCAGTATTGTGTTCTTTGGTGGCATGTAGCATTTTGTTTGATTGTTTGGTATTTTCTATGATGTGTAATTTGGTTTTTGAGTGAAGATAAAATTATGGGGGTTTTGTATTTGAGGAAGAATTAAGTAGCTTTTTTTTAGAGATGACTACTGTGTTATTTGGGTTTTGTGTATTATATGTAGGGATTCAGGTTGGATAGGGCTAGGTTTTTTTTATTTATTATTTTATTTATTTGGTGGTTTTAAGGTGGTTTTTAATGTTTTGTTGTGTAGACTTTATTTAGTTTATAGTTGCCATATGACGAGGGTTGTGGTGTATTTGTTTCATGTTAGGTTTTGTAGTTTACATGTTGGTCAGAGTGTTTTTGAACCCAGTTTTACCCTTGATTTAGTTTTGGTGGGATATTGTGCTTTTCAAGGGTATGTTTTCTAAAGTGTAATTGGCTGTGGTGTGAGGTATAGGGGAGATTTTTATTTATTTAGTGGTGGCTTTATAGGGTTTGTTTTAGTGGGTTTGAGATGGTGTGATGTAGTTCATTTTTTAGAGTTTCTTTATATTTATAGTCAGGTTATTGTTTATGGCATTATGGGGGTTTGTTTATTTAGCATGTTTGACTACACATGTTTGAGGTTATATGTTTTATAGTTTTGGAAAATTTGGGGGATGTTGTTTGTAGTTGATTGGATCTTTTGGTTTTGTGTGTATTTATAGGTGGTGTCTTTGTTTTGATGGTTTTGAGGCATTATGAGTTTACTGAATTAGGAATAATTGCTTTTGGTGCAGTTAATTTACATTTGTGCTATTTTTATTTTTGTAGATTGATTTGTTTATTGTCGTGCTTCTCTGGGTTTTTCAGTCTGCAGCAGGTTTAAACAGTCTGAAGAAAAAGGAAAAAAAAAAAAACCTTTGATTTAACCAGCTAAAACTAACAAAGAGCAAAGGAAATCTGTGTGCTGCAGTCTGTCTGTGCTTGAGCTGAATACACTGGACAGGGAATGCACAGGAGTGAACACTGTTTTCTTAGAACAGGCTGCGTGCTTTTTCTTTCCTTGCTTTGCTCTCCAAATCAGTCTGAAAGGTACAGAAGGCATTTTTGAAGTGTTTTAAGTATTTGAGTTTTTTTTTTTTTTTGAGGTTTTTTTGGCACTTCAAGTATTTGTTTTGGAGGAAGTTTGCTTGGGGTTTTGGGATAGTTATAATGGGATTATTTTATTTTTATTTAGGTGTTTTTTTATTTTAATTAGGTGCTTTTAGGTTTGATTGCAGTTAAAAGTTGAGCCGTTTTTGTTATGTTAGTAATCAAAATAGGTTTTGATTTTGTATATAGTGATTGGTGTAGGGATTGATGTAGGGTTTGTATATGGTGTACTGGTGTTGACTAAGGACTTAATATTCTGTGGTTTTGATGCATTAGGTTAATGAATTTATATAGTTAAAAAAATGGGTTTTCTGCCTCTTCTTTGGTTACAGGCAGGTCTTTAAGTTGGGGGTTTTGGGTGTATATTTTGGTTGTTTTTTTCAGGGGAATGGACATGGAGTTATTTTCATTATATTTGGTGGCATGAGTGTGGGTAATAAGAGTTGGCTTTTTTTTGGTGGACTTTTGTTTGTGTTTTGTTTTCTGAAATTGATATATTTGTGTGGTCAGGGTCGTGGTGTTTCTGGTGTAACTCTAAGCCTCCATTATTGTTTGTGTGTTTCAGGTGGTCACTTGTATCACACTGAGATCTCCTCACTGACCTGCCAACAGCCCTGCTGAGATCATCCGTGGATGTTTGGTTTTCTTTATGGTACCTGACTAAGAGACAACAGCCCGGTGACAGCAGGAATTTCCCAGAGGCAGAGACAGCCTTCCTTGGCCCCTGATGTGGATTCTCATCCCTGGACATCCCAGAGATAAGTGAAGGGCTCAAAGCCACAGAGGGGGTGAAAGTGGGGTGTGGGTTGGGAGTCACCGGGAGGGATTTTTGGGTCAGGTTTGGAGATGGGGATGTCCAAGCTGTGACCCCTTTAGGGCACGTGAAGGGAAGGTCTCACAGTGCTGAGGTGTGCAGGGCAGAGCAGTCCCAGGGCACGTCGTGTCACTTGTCTGTTGTTCACTCTGTGTCTGTTGTGTGTTTTGTTTTGTGTGTCTTTTGCCTTAACCCTTCAAGGGGTCTTTTGGAAACCCCAGGCATTGTTCTTAACGTCTCCCTTTTCCTGGTGCTGATACCAGGCCAGGCATCAAACCCTTGACTCGGGAGCTCAGAGGCTCCTCAGAATCCATCTCTCTTCACAAGCATCCAGGCTGATGCCTTTCCAGGTCTTGTTCTGAGCTGTATCCACAGCTGTGCACTGCTGTGATCCATTCTGGTGGATTAGGTCTTGTCAGAATGCAGAGACAGGTACAGGATTCTGACTGTAGGATTCTCAGGCATCCATCTCTGCTTTTCTTGGGATCAGTGATCCCGTTGGCATCTTCTTCCTGCAGGGTTCTCTGAGCCTGGTCAGCTCCCCATGGGTCTTACCTCGGTCATCTCATTGCGAGTTCTCTCGGTCCTCAGGGTCATTCTTCTTGCTGAGATATTTCTGTCCCTGTTGTGTCCCCCCTTTTGTCCTGTCCTGTGTCACGGGTGTTGGTGTGTTTGGCTGGAGCTGCTCTGCCTTGTTGCTCAGTCTGGGTGTAGGGGGAATGGGACAAGTCCTGGGGAGTTGAAATTTGTCATGTGGGGTGTAGTTGGACTGTAGAGGGTATTCCCGGATTGACACAAAGTGTCTGGAGCTGTCAAGTTCTCCTGCAGCACTTTGACTTTTGTCCTGACTTTGTTTCAGGTGCAGATGGATTAAATCCATGGCAGAGTGCCCCATCCCGGGTAAGGGGGCTCCCCTGTGAAGGTCAGTCAGTGTTTGTGTTTGCAGGGGAGTGTAAATGGTGGCCCTGTTACAGCACTGCTCTTTGTCTTTGTTTTTAGGAGGCAAAGCTGGGTCTCTGCAGTCAAGGTGAAGTGGACAAGGTGAGCAGTGATCAGTGGACAGAAGCAGTTGCTGTTGCTCAAGTCTCACTTGCTGGTTCTACTCTAAGCATTCACTGGTCTGTTTTGTTTTATTTTAGGTGGTCCCCTTGGCAGATGTGCTGGCCCAGGATACCAGAGGAGGGTTAGGTGGGTGCAACATTAAGGTTCACTTGTGCTGTGCTTCAGCCAGAGCGGGGACGTTGCTGTTTCACAGTAACTCACCATGATTTTTCCTTTTTTGTTTCTTTGCAGGTGCTGCTGCTGCTGCCCCAGGTGTGCCAAGGAATAGAGGGAGGGGGTGAGTCGGCACATGGGCAGGTGGCCCACAGGTGAGTGCTGTGCTCAGTGTGTCCCTTTTCCTTTTGCTGGGTTCACTCTGGGCAGCCTCTGGAGTGGGGGAAGATCTGAGGGGGAGCCGGGACAGTGGTGCAGAGGGGCCCCGGGGGTGACTCTTCTGGAGGGGAATAGTCACATTTTCTGTTTTGTGGTCCCAGGTAGTGTGAGGAGGTGCACAGCTGGAGTTTGGATACGGCAGCACCGAGGTGAAAGCAGAGAACGTCTCCAAATCCACGGAGCCAACACGTTCATTTCTGTCGAGGATGGATTTTGTCTGCTCGTATTCCAAAAGCTGAGTGTTGGGGCTGGTGGTTGGGAGAAGGGGAAAAACTTTTCAGTCCCAGGAGGCAATTTAAAGTTACCTTAGAGAGGAGAGGGCCCCAGTGGGATGGACCCCTCAGGAGTAAAGGGAGAGGGTTTCTCCTTAGCATCACCGGAGCCTTGGCCAGGCAGGGCAGTCCCAACCCATCTCTGCATTCTAGCAAGATTTGCACCGTTGGTCTTCTTAGAGTCTTTGAGAGTCCATGGGGTTAGGGTGCAGTGGGGGGAGATTCTTGGCCTTGTCCGCCTGGGCATCCTGGGATCCGTGTCCCAGGAGCATCCTGGGTTGCAGGGTGTAGGGTAGTAGGGTTCAGCAGGAGGACGCAGAGCAGTTCAGCAGTGACCTACAGAGGCTGAAAGCTGAGGGAGGGCTTGAGAGGTAAAGGACTCAAGGGCTAGAGAGTATACAGTGAAAATCAGGGGTGCAGGCTGGGATACAAGTCAGAGTACAGGTGTACCAGCCCTCACAGCACTGCTACCAACACTGTGTTTCCCTGAGAGCAGGTGCAGGCAGGAACCCTAATGCAGGACAATGCCAGAAGCCCTGAGAGGTGCAGGCACTAAGCCCAAGGCTAGGGCCAGGCAGGAAGTGATAGTGGGGGGCAGAGTCCACAGGGTTTGGGTTCACTGGGGATGTCCACTCTGCATTCCTTTCCTGCTCTAACTGGGGTTGCTCACACCCCTCATGGAGGCCGTGTGGGTGGGCTCAGTGCCAATAATGTCTCTAAGACCTTGGCACTGCAGGAGTCAGCCTCTGAGCACAGCTGGAGTGTGCTGCCTGATCACCCAGGCACACTTAGGAGAGGGGGAGCAGCAGAATTGCCAGGTTTTGGGGGATGTGCTGGTGAGATTATGCTTTGATATTTGGTTTTCTTTATTGTAGCTGACTGAAAGACACCAGCCCAGTGACAGCAGGAATTTCCCCGAGGGAGAGGCACCTTCTTTGGCTTTTGACATGGATTGGCATCCCCAGATGTCCCAGAGATAAGTGGAGGGCTGGGAGCCACAGAGGGGATGAAAGTGGGGTGTGGAGTCAGGGGTCACCAGGGAGGGTTTTTGAGTCAGGTTTGGAGATGGGGATGTCCAAGATGTGACCCCTTAGGCTGTGTAAAGGGAAAGTCTCATTTTTGATCCCAGTGCTGAGGTGTGCAGGGCAGAGCAGTCCCAGGGCATGTCGTGTCACTTGTCTGTTGTGCACTCTGTGTCTTTGTGTGTTTTGTTTTGTGTGTCTTTTGCCTTAACCCTTCAAGGGGTCTTTTGGAGACCCCAGGCATTGTTCTTAACATCTCCCTATTCCTGGTGCTGATACCAGGCCAAGCATCAAACCCTTGACTCGGGAGCTCAGACACACATTAGAATCCATCTGTCTTCACAAGTGTCCAGGCTGATGCCTTTCCAGGTCTTGTTCTGAGCTGTATCCACAGCTGTGCACTGCTGTGATCCATTCTGGTGGATTAGGTCTTGTCAGAATGCAGAGACAGGTACAGGATTCTGACTGTAGGATTCTCAGGCATCCATCTCTGCTTTTCTTGGGATCAGTGATCCCGTTGGCATCTTCTTCCTGCAGGGTTCTCTGAGCCTGGTCAGCTCCCCATGGGTCTTACCTCGGTCATCTCATTGCGAGTTCTCTCGGTCCTCAGGGTCATTCTTCTTGCTGAGATATTTCTGTCCCTGTTGTGTCCCCCCTTTTGTCCTGTCCTGTGTCACGGGTGTTGGTGTGTTTGGCCTGGAGCTGCTCTGCCTTGTTGCTCAGTCTGGGTGTGGGGGGAATGGGACAAGTCCTGGGGAGTTGAAATTTGTCATGTGGGGTGTAGTTGGGCTGTAGAGGGTATCCCTAGATGGACACAAAGTGTCTGGAGCTGTCAAGTTCTCCTGCAGCACTTTGACTTTTGTCCTGACTTTCTTTCAGATGCAGGGGGATAAAATCCACCCTCTTTTTTCCCCCGAGTATGTGGGAGGTTGGCTCTCAGCAAGGAAGAAGTTGAGAAATGACCTCCCTGTCTGCTGGACGTCTGGATATAATTGAGAGTGCAGTTACTAAAAATCCTCTGTATTTTCTACTAAATTAATAAACCTGAACCGAGAAAGCTGTGGACACCGTGGTGTCTGTTTTTTCCTTTCAGGTCTCATTCTACCCATGCACAGTAATACCAGCAGGAGCTTGATGTCGAAGTGTATTTCAGAGGCAGAGATAAAATCATATAGACATTTTATTTTGTAGCTCTTTGAACCTCCTTGTTTATTAGCCAAGAAATCCAAAACAAACCCCCTCTCCCCAAAAGCACACAGAAAGAGAAAATATGCCCATATTATTTTAATAAAGATTAAATATTTATCTCTTAGAAAACCAGGCTCATTCAATTCTAATTAACTGTGGTTCTGATGTGTTAGGTCAATGAATTCCTATAGTTTAAAATATCGGTAAAAATGGAAAGAAGTGAATACAAATTGAAAAAAATTACAAATGCAAAAAAAATAAAAATATAACAAAATGAGAACTATAAAATATGAAAGATAATTGGAATAGATACACTATTGATACACTATATTATTTCTTGTTCCATTTATTATAATATGTAAAATATACTTAATATAATGTACATGATATAATAGATTAATTTGTAATGGTTATTAGATATATCAAAATAAGAAATAGAAGTTATTTTGAAATGCAGCCTAAACTGAAGGCTTTTTTTGGATTCGGTTTGGTTGATGGCAGGCGATCTGTAAGGCAATGCTGCCATCCTGTGGATAAAGATCGGTACTGCAGCTCCCCCCGAGCCGATTTGTAAGGCAATGCTGCCATCCTGTGGATAAAGATCGGTATTGCAACTCTCCCCCGCGCCCGTCCCGAGAGCTGTGCGGCAGTGCTGCCATCCTGTGGACATACAGCGGTACTGCAATTCTCCCCCGTGGCGGTACCCGAGGTGAGCAGCAGCCCCGGTCTCTGAGCTCACGGGCAGTGCTGCCGCCCGAGGACCGACAGATCCCGGCCAAAAAGGCGGGAAAAAAAAAGAGGGGATCCAGGGCACGTGGCAGCCGGCTGCCTGCGCGCGACCTGGACCACCAGGGAGCGGCCCGGGAGCGGTTTTTCCGCAGCATACGCAGGTTCGTGGACACGGGATGGGGGCTGAGTGGCGCCACGGCAGTGTTTGGGCAGGCGATGTTGTCAGGCGCTTGTGCGAGCAGCCGAGGGGGACATTTGGGGGGAGTGCCACAACCAAGATGGCGGCGCGACTCGCGGCGCTTGACCTTCTAAAGATGGCGGCGAAAAGAGCGGGAAAAATGAGGACCCCCCAATGTGTGTCTATCAGACTGCCTGCACAAAAATCCCGACCACGGCGCCGCCCGAGGACAATTTTCTGTGTCGTTTCCAGGTGTAGGGACACGGGCTGTGGGTTCAGCCGCGCCGCAGGCGGGTTCTGGTTACTCATTTTAGTCAGGCGCTTGTGTTAGACACCTATGGGGGGCCTTAAGGGGCGCCACAACCAAGATGGCGGCTCGGCTCGCTGCTGTTGACCTTCTAAAGATGGCGGCGGGGAGGGGCGAAAGTGACGTAATGCTCTCTGCCACCAAAAAAGGCGAGGTGTGACGAAAACGACCGAGAGTTTCCGAACAGCCGAGAATAGCCGACGGCTGACGGAAATCGCCGAGTTTCTCCGAACAGCCGAAAATAGCCGACTGCTGACGGAAATGACCGAGTTTCTCCGAACAGCCGAGAATAGCCGACTACTGACGGAAATCGCCGGGTTTCTCCGAACAGCCGAGCCCAGCCGAGTTTCCCTGAACGTCGCCCCCCTCAGCCGAACCGAACGAGCCGGGGGCAGTTCCGAGCGGCCCCGGACCGGTGTCCGCCGTCACTGCCGCTTCCTCGGCGGGCCATTCAAGGCGGTGTCGGGGCCGCTGCCGATCCCCCGGCGGGCGGGCGGGACACGCTGGCGCTGTGCCCGGAGCTGGAGCACTCGCTGTCGGCGCTGGAGCCGAGCCGGGGTTCCCGGGGAAGGCGGCAGGGGAAGCCGGTAAAACGCCCGGAGTGCTCGTGTGGCCCCGAGACCCCCAGAACATTACTTTGTGGGGGGGCTGTTCCAGCCGCTTATGGCCTAATGGAGAGGGATTTCTCACAAGGACACGCAGTGATGGACAAGCGGAAGGGCTTCATCAGGATGAAGGGAGGCCGGTTTAGATTAAATATCAGGAAGGAATTGTTCCCTGTGAGGGCGGCGGGGCCCTGGCACAGGTTCCCCAGAGAAGCTGTGGCTGCCCCTGGATCTGGTGGAAGGTGTCCGTGCCCTGGGTGGGGCTGGAATGGGATGAGCTTTCCCTTCCACAATTCAGTGATTCTGGTGGTCTGGCTGAGCTCAGTCAGCCTGAGGAGCTGTTGCAATTTCAGGCTGAAAGGTGAGTGCTTGTATTTTACACAGTGTAAAGCAAGAATGAACACCTAAAAAAATTCTACTGCCTGATTTTTTTAATATAAAAAGCATGGAGAGAGGTGCTTCCTTTTATTTTCTTCTGATTCAATTGAATTTCTCACTTACAGCACCGTAGAAACCCTGTTCTGCTCTGGCTGCTGAAGGACACTGCAGCATCTCCAGGTGCACCTGAAGGGATCTCGACACCAAGAGAGATTTGTTCTGTTTCCGCATTGACTCTGTTGAAAGGTGAACGCAGAATGTCCATGGGTCACCCTGCCAGCTCCACTTGGCTCAGCAGGCATCGCAGGGAGGGCGCTCCTGTCATCTCTCTGGTGAGTCTGGAGGTGGGTTTTTCTGCTGCTCTGGGGCTGTGCTGGGACCCCTCAAATTCCAGTCAGAGGTGCTGGGCACTGCTGGGCCTTGGGGACACCACTGAAAGGCGGCTGCTTTGGTTCTTAATACCTGGAAATCCATGGATTGCTGGGTGATTTCCATAAGTTCTCCTATTTTGTAGGAGCTGCAGGGTGAGGTCAGTATTCTGAGGGAGGCCCTGGCAAAGATGCCGAGGGCAAGGAACACGGAGCATCCGGGGGCTTCTCCCACCTGAGTTTCTCCTGGAGCGTGCTGCGTGTCATGTTGGATGTTTGACCTGGCTTTGGGGTGTTCTCCTGCAGTCCCAGCTCCAACTGCTGCCCCTGAGCCGAGGCCTTGCTGTGTCCCAGCACTAAACCCGGCAGGTGGGTCCTGCTTTTCCAGCCCTTTAATCCCACGGGCAATCCCAGATTCCCGGAGCTCCCCTGGGCCCAGCCTGGACTCGCTCCCTGGGAGCTGCACTTCAGTCTGCCTGAACCAAGGACCTCCTGTTTGAAACTTTATTCCTGCTGTTTTTCCTCTTGCAGGTATTTGGCAAAAAGGGAAAGAGCCTGTAGGAAGTGGAGCCCCTGGAAGGCCTTATCCCAGTGCATGGTTCACACTTTTCTCTCGGACTCCTGGAGAAATGCCTGAGCATAACCAGAGACTGTCCATTTGATTTCCTGCCCTTTACAGTACATTGTTGCTTTCAGCTGGTTTGTGTTCCTGGTGTCATCCTCCTCCTCCTCCTCCATGGATTTGTAAATAGAATTCCTGACTTTTGCTGAGTGGAATTTTGTTATTCCAGGAATTGTGGCTCTTTGGTTCCACTGAAACTTCCCATCTCTGCTGGGAGTTTAATCTGTCAAATCCAAGTAAGATTGGAGTTTCTTTGGGTTGTTACTCCCACAAACTAGAGATCATTCTGGAATAGGAGTAAATTGGCACGTTTAACTCCCTCTTCCCTGGAAAATCAGAGCAGAGGAAGCAGATTTGAAATCATCATTCCATGGACTTCCACAGACTTCCTGGCTCTTCCAAAAGTTTTCCATGTTAGAAATTCCTGAGCTTGTTTTCCAGGCAAGCTGGGAGTTAGATATTATTCCTTCCTTTTATTTGATGTTTTTCCTCTCTCTGATTTTAGTAAGGCTATATTTTTTTTTTCCTATTTTCTATCCTAATTGGAATTTTGCTAATTCTTAGGGGACATTTCCAAGGAAATTTCCCCAGTTAAGGTTGGTAAATCAGGAATGTGTCAGCACCATATCCACAGAATTCTGGGAATTCCCAGGAAAACTTGTAAAGTGTTTAATTGCCTTGATTCATCTCGTTTTCAAGTTCAATTCAGTGTGTTTTTAATTACTTAAGTTCCATTAAAACTTAAATCCTGGCCTAGTTGCTGTTCCTTGGACACAATGAGGTTGTTCTTTCCTGCCTTGGCACATGTGGGTGTTCATCCCAAGTGAGCTTCCTGCTAAAACAGAATTTGTTTCCAAGAATTTTCTAGAAAACCTTATTTTCTGGGAGGCACTGGGTTTGTTTTGCCTATCCCTGCCTAATCAAGAAAACTCCTGGGGCCTGTGTTAGGCAGTGGCATGAGGGGAGGGGTGTGTTTATTTAATTTCGTATTTTATTTTACTTATTGTGTATTTTTTTTTTACTTTTTGATTTTTGTATTTTATGTTAAATATTGTATTGTGGTTAATGTTTTAATATATTTTTTGTTTTGTCTTTTTAAAATGCTTTTGGTTTATTTCTTTAATTTTTATATTTTAGTCTATTATTTATTTTTAAAATTTTCAAATTTTTCTTTATTACTATTTAAAATCTTAATGACTTTTATTTTTTTAAAAATTTATGGATATTATTTCAGTTTTTACATTCATGTTATTTATTTTGTATTTTTAAATTTTTAAATTATATTTTAAATTTATTTTAGATTTTATTTTTTTTTTCGTTTTTATTAACTTTTGATGTTTTTTTAAAATTTTTATTTTGTTTTATTTTATTTTATAATATTTTTTTTCATTGTTCCTTTTTTTTTTTTTCTTATTCTTTTTTTTTCCCCGAGTATGTGGAAGTTTGGTCCCGCCCCCATCCCAGGCGGGGCGGAGCGTGGGGCGGAGCGTGGGGCGGAGCGTGGGGCGGAGCGTGGGGCGGAGCGTGGGGCGGAGCGTGGGGCGGAGCGTGGGGCGGAGCGTGGGGCGGAGCGTGGGGCGGAGCGTGGGGCGGAGCGTGGGGCGGAGCGTGGGGCGGAGCCAGGGGCGGAGCGTGGGGCGGAGCGTGGGGCGGAGCGTGGGGCGGAGCCAGGGGCGGAGCCAGGGGCGGAGCCAGGGGCGGAGCCAGGGGCGGAGCCAGGGGCGGAGCCAGGGGCGGAGCCAGGGGCGGAGCCAGGGGCGGAGCCAGGGGCGGAGCCAGGGGCGGAGCCAGGGGCGGAGCCAGGGGCGGAGCCAGGGGCGGAGCCAGGGGCGGAGCCAGGGGCGGAGCCAGGGGCGGAGCCAGGGGCGGAGCCAGGGGCGGAGCCAGGGGCGGAGCCAGGGGCGGAGCCAGGGGCGGAGCCAGGGGCGGAGCCGGCGTTCTCGGTGTTTGGGTTTTGTCTGGGCTTGTCCAGCCAAGTCATAAACAAGCCAACTCGGCTCCTGAACTCTCCTTTGAATGTTTGAAACGCTTCCACAGAAGGACAAGTCAGGAGTGATTCCAAAGGAATATTTGTAAATGAAGGGTAACGATTTCTGGGGAATTTCCTTAGGAATTATGAACCTCAGGCATATGGACTTTCGGGGGTGGAATACCAGTTCCAGCCTCGGGCACCTGCAGGAGAAGAGGGGTCCTTATCCACAGCAAGGGAAGCCCGGTGCCCCATCGCATCAGCTGCAGACCATGAACCGTCCCGGGAATGAACAGCAAGTCCCCTCTGCGTCACGCTCGGACGGGCAGCAGCTGCAGGTGAGAGATGGCACAGGATGGGGAGGGGAGAGAGCAGGCATAGGTGTGAGCTGGGAACAGTGAGGGGGGAGAGAGCAGGCACAGGTGGAGCTGTGATGGATAACGAGGGGGCGGTTCCAGGTTAAGAGGGCAGCCCCAGCTCATTTTGGTATGGAGCCGTGGGGAGTGAGGAGCTCACGCTGAGGTCCTGGCTGTGGCTCATGGGGAGCACGTGGGTTTGGAGCGTTACTTGGGAGGCGATGGGGATCAAACCTTTCTACCCAGCAGCAGCAGAAGGTAAGCCGGTATGGGTTTATAGAGGGGACTTTTTTTTCCTTTTCAGCTTCATCTTAATAAACCCTCCCCGGTGCTCCCAGAAGAGAAAGGAGTTATGGAGACAAAAGGAGTTCAAATTGATTGAAGAAACTCCTTTTTTCTGTTGTTGTCTGTGTTTAAAGTGGAGGGATTTTCTTTTCACCTGGAATTTTAATGAATAGTGGCACTTCTGTGTGGCTTTTATTCAATATGATGTTCTTAGGTGGTGCGTAGTGTTTTGTGTGACTTTTTTTGGTGTTATTTGTTATATATAATTTGGTTTTTGAGTGAAGATAACTTTATGGGTGAGTTTGTTTGTATTTGAGGTAGAACTAATTTAAGTAGCTTTTTTGAGAGACTTCTGAAATGTGTTGTTGGGGTTTTGTGTGTTGTATGGAGGGATTCAGGTTGGGTAGGGATGTTTTTTTCTGTTTGGTGGTTTTTAGTGATTTATTGTGTAGCTTTATTCTGTTTGTAGGTGGTGTGATGAGGGATATGTGGTGTATTTAATTCATGTTTGGTTTCATAGTTCACACTGGTCAGAGTATTTTTGAACTGAGTTTTGTTGTTGAATTATTTTTGGGGGATATTGTGTTTTTCCAGGGTTTATTGTCTAAGGTTTACAGTGGTGTAATTGGCTGTGGTGTGAGGTATAGGGGAGGGTTTTATTTATTTAGTGGTGGCTTTTATCATAGGGATCATCTAGTGTTTGTTTTAGTGGGTTTGAGACAGTGTGATGTAGTTCATCTTTTAGGGTTTCTTAATATTTACAATTAAATGATTTTTTTATTGTGTTATAGGGGTTTGTTTATTTAGCATGCTTGACTACAGTATACATTTTACAGTTTTGGATAATTTAGGAGATATTGTTTGTACTCAAATGGATCTTTTGGTTTTGTGTGTATTTATAGGTGGTCTGTTTGTTCTGATGGTTTTGAGGTATTAAGAGTTCATTGAGTTTGGAATAATTGTTTTTGGCGCTGTTAATTGAAGTATATTTGTGCCTTTTTTTTATTATTAATTTGTTTGTTGTTATGGTTTAGGGTAAACTTGGGAGGAAACTCTTGAATGGGTTTTTTTTGGAAAGTAAACTAAAATTGGTCTCTCTTTTAAATTGGTTTGGGAAAGAATTTCTTGGGGAAGAAATGGAAAAAACTATTTAATACACAAAGTGCTCCTAAGCATAAAGAATGAATAACATAAAATAATAAAGCATTTTGGTTTTCTGAAGGGAGATGGTAAATTCAGAAAGCCCTTGCTGTGGCTGTAGCTCAGCTCCTTTGGTCTCTTATCAGCTGTTCTGTGTTGATAAAATGCTGAGGTCCAGGCCCCCTGGGCTGCAGGTGCAGCTCTTGGTGCTTCTCTGGGATTTTCAGTCTGCAGCAGGTTTAATGAACCCATAGAAAAAGGGAAAAACATCAGTGCAGGGAACTTCCCTGCCCTAAAACTAACAAAGAGCAAAGGAGATCTGTGTGCTGCAGTCTGTCTGTGCCTGGGCTGAACACACTGGAGAGGGAATGCACAGGAGTGAACACTGTTTTCTTAAAACAAACTGCGTGCTTTTTCTTTCCTTGCTTTGCACTCACAATCAGTCTGAAAGGTACAGAAGGTATTTTTGAAGGAGTTATTTTAAATATTTGAGGGTTTCTGGCACTTAAAATATTAATTTTGGAGGAGGTTTGTTTGAAGTTTTGGCTCAGATATAATGGAATTATTTTATTTAAGTAGGTGTTTTTAGGTTTTACTACAGTTAAAAGTTGAGGCTTTTTTTGTTATGTTAATAATAGAAAATGGGTTTTGATTTTGTATGTAGAGATGGAATTAGTGTATGTACTAGTGTTGACTAAGGATTTAAAATTCTGTGGTTTTGGTCTATTAGCTTAATGAATTTATATAGTTTAAAAGATGTGGGTTTTATGCTTATTTGATTAGAGGCAGGTCTTTAAATTGGGGGTATACCCAGATATATAAGATATGCATCTTGGAGGCTTTTTGAGGGGAATGGACATGGGGTTATTTTTATTATATATTATATTATACTATACATTATTATATTATATATTATATAATATTATATATATTATATTATTTATTATTATTATATATTATAGTATACATCATTATATTGTATTATTGTATTATATTGTATTATTGTATTAAATTGTATTAGGTAGTTTGACTATCAGTAATAAGAGTTGGCTTTTTTTTTTGCTGGACTTTTGTTTGTGTTTTCTAAAATTGACATATTTGTGTGGTCAGGGCAGTGGTGTTTCTGGTGCAACTCTGAGCATCCCTTATTGTTTGTGTGTTTCAGGTGGTCACTTGTCTCACACTGAGATCCTCTCACCCAACAGCCCTGCTGAGATCATCCGTGGATGTTTGGTTTTCTTTATGGCACCTGACTGAGACAGCAGGAATTTCCCAGAGGCAGAGACAGCCTTCCTTGGCCCCTGATGTGGATTCTCATCCCTGGACATCCCAGAGATAAGTGAAGGGCTCAAAGCCACAGAGGGGGTGAAAGTGGGGTGTGGGTTGGGAGTCACTGAGAGGGATTTTTGGGTCAGGTTTGGAGATGGGGATGTCCAAGATGTGACCCCATTCGGGCACGTAAAGGGAAGGTCTCACAGTGCTGAGGTGTGCAGGGCAGAGCAGTCCCAGGGCATGTCGTGTCACTTGTCTGTTGTGCACTCTGTGTCTTTTGTGTGTCCTGTGTGGTGTGTCTTTTTCCTCAACCCTTCAAGGGTTTTTTTGGAGACCCCAGGCATCGTTCTTAACATCTCCCTGTTCCTTGAACAGGCACTGATACCATTGAACTTTGACTCAGGAGCTCAGACACACATCAGAATCCATCTCTCTTCACAACCATCCAGGCTGGTGCCTTTCCAGGTCTTGTTCTGAGCTGTATCCACAGCTGTGCACTGCTGTGATCCATTCTGCCAGATTAGGTCTTGTCAGAATGCAGAGACAGGTACAGGATTCTGACCATAGGATTCTCAGGCATCCATCTCTGCTTTTCTTGGGATCAGTGATCCCGTTGGCATCTTCTTCCTGCAGGGTTCTCTGAGCCTGGTCAGCTCCCCATGGGTCTTACCTCGGTCATCTCATTGCGAGTTCTCTTGGTCCTCAGGGTCATTCTTCTTGCCGAGATATTTCTGTCCCTGTTGTGTCCCCCCTTTTGTCCTGTCCTGTGTCACGGGTGTTGGTGTGTTTGGCCTGGAGCTGCTCTGCCTTGTTGCTCAGTCTGGGTGTGGGGGAATGGGACAAGTCCTGGGGAGTTGAAATTTGTCATGTGGGGTGTAGTTGGGCTGTAGAGGGTATTCCTGGATTGACACAAAGTGTCTGGAGCTGTCGAGTTCGCCTGCAGCACTTTGACTGTTGTCCTGACTTTGTTTCAGATGCAGATGGATTAAATCCATGGCAGAGTGCCCCATCCCGGGTGAGGGGGCTCCCCTGAGAAGGTCAGTCACTGTTTGTGTTTGCAGGGGAGTGTAAATGGTGGCCGTGTTACAGCACTGCTCTTTGTCTTTATTTTTAGGAGGCAAAGCTGGGTCTCTGCAGTCAAGGTGAAGGGGACGAGGTGAGCAGTGATGGGTGGACAGAAGCAGTTGCTCTTGCTGAAGTCTCACTTTTGGTGCAACTCTAAGCATTCACTGTTACTTTTTTTTAATTTATTTTAGGTGGTCCCCTTGGCAGATGTGCTGGCCCAGGATGCCAGAGGAGGGTAGATGGGTGCAACATTAAGGTTCACTTGTGCTGTGCTTCAGCCAGAGCGGGGACGTTGCTGTTTCACAGTAACTCAGCATGATTTTTCCTTTTTTGTTTCTTTGCAGGTGCTGCTGCTGCCCCAGGTGTGCCAGGGAATAGAGGGAGGGGGTGAGTTGGCACTTGGGCAGGTGGCCCACAGGTGAGTGCTGTGCTCAGTGTGTCCCTTTTCCTTTCGCTGGGTTCACTCTGGGCAGCCTCTGGAGTGGGGGGAAGATCTGAGGGGGAGCCAGGACAGGGGTGCAGAGGAGCCCCGGGGGTGACTCTTCTGGAGGGGAATAGTCACATTTTGTGTTCTGTGGTCCCAGGTAGTGTGAGGAGGTGCACAGCTGGAGTTTGGATATGGCAGCACTGAGAGAACGTCTCCAAATCCACGGAGCCAACACGTTCATTTCTGTCGAGGAGGGATTTTGTCTGCTCGTATTCCAAAAGCTGAGTGTTGGGGCTGGTGGTTGGGAGAAGGGGAAAAACCTTTTCAGTCCCAGGAGGCAATTTAAAGTTACCTTAGAGAGGAGAGGGCCCCAGTGGGATGGACCCCTCAGGAGTAAAAAGAGAGAGGGTGACACAAAGTGTCTGGAGCTGTCGAGTTCTCCTGCAGCACTTTGACTTTTGTCCTGACTTTGTTTCAGGTGCAGATGGATTAAATCCATGGCAGAGTGCCCCATCCTGTGTGAGGGGGCTCCCCTGAGAAGGTCAGTCAGTGTTTGTGTTTGCAGGGGAGTGTAAATGGTGGCCATGTTACAGCACTGCTCTTTGTCTTTGTTTTTAGGAGGCAAAGCTGGATCTCTGCAGTCAAGGTGAAGTGGACGAGGTGAGCAGGGATGGGTGGACAGAAGCAGTTGCTTCTGCTGGAGTTTCACTTGCTGGTGCAACCCTAAGCCTCCTTTATTGTGTGTTTTAGGCAATCCACTTGCACTGCACTGAACTCCCCTCTCACCAACTGGACTACAGGCCCAGTCTGCCTCATTCATGAGCCCTTGGCAACATTACAGGACTCTGTGGTGAAGCCTTGACCTTCTCCATTTGAAGGGGCCATCCAGGTGGGCTTTGGTAACAGCCGAGGAGTTGAGGTGTGTCAGGGAGGAGGAGGGAGGGTCTGCTCAAGTTTCAGCAGTGCCACATCACCTTGTCTGCTCTTAACCCAGGCACACCCCGCAGTGTTGGTGTCTGAGCAGAGCTGGAGCACAGGGCCCGAGGACCTGGGTGTGCTCAGGAGGTGGTGAGTAGCGGAATTGCTGGTTTTTGGCCCATGTGCTGCTGAGATCACACGGTCACATTTGCTTTTCTTTATTGTAGCTGACTGAGAGACACCAGCCCAGTGACAGCAGGAATTTCCCCGAGGGAGAGGCACCTTCTTTGGCTTTTGACATGGATTGGCATCCCCAGATGTCCCAGAGATAAGTGGAGGGCTGGGAGCCACAGAGGGGATGAAAGTGGGGTGTGGGGTCAGGGGTCACCAGGAGGGGTTTTTAAATCAGGTTTGGAGATGGGGATGTCCAAGATGTGACCCCTTTAGGGCACATAGAGGGAAGGTCTCACAGTGCTGAGGTGTGCAGGGCAGAGCAGTCCCAGGGCATGTCGTGTCACTTGTCTGTTGTGCACTCTGTGTCTGTTGTGTGTTTTGTTTTGTGTGTCTTTTGCCTTAACCCTTCAAGGGGTCTTTTGGAGACCCCAGGCATTGTTCTTAACATCTCCCTATTCCTGGTGCTGATACCAGGCCAGGCATCAAACCCTTGACTCGGGAGCTCAGACACACATCAGAATCCATCTCTCTTCACAAGTGTCCAGGCTGGTGCCTTTCCAGGTCTTGTTCTGAGCTGTATCCACAGCTGTGCACTGCTGTGATCCATTCTGGTGGATTAGGTCTTGTCAGAATGCAGAGACAGGTACAGGATTCTGACCGTAGGATTCTCAGGCATCCATCTCTGCTTTTCTTGGGATCAGTGATCCCGTTGGCATCTTCTTCCTGCAGGGTTCTCTGAGCCTGGTCAGCTCCCCATGGGTCTTACCTCGGTCATCTCATTGCGAGTTCTCTCGGTCCTCAGGGTCATTCTTCTTGCTGAGATATTTCTGTCCCTGTTGTGTCCCCCCTTTTGTCCTGTCCTGTGTCACGGGTGTTGGTGTGTTTGGCCTGGAGCTGCTCTGCCTTGTTGCTCAGTCTGGGTGTGGGGGAATGGGACAAGTCCTGGGGAGTTGAAATTTGTCATGTGGGGTGTAGTTGGGCTGTAGAGGGTATTCCTGGATTGACACAAAGTGTCTGGAGCTGTCAAGTTCTCCTGCAGCACTTTGACTTTTGTCCTGACTTTGTTTCAGATGCAGGGGGATGAAATCCACCCTCTTTTTTCCCCCGAGTATGTTGGAGGTTGGCTCTCAGCAAGGAAGAAGTTGAGAAATGACCTCCCTGTCTGCTGGACGTCTGGATATAATTGAGAGTGCAGTTACTAAAAATCCTCTGTATTTTCTACTAAATTAATAAACCTGAACCGAGAAAGCTGTGGACACAGTGGTGTCTGTTTTTTCCTTTCAGGTCTCATTCTCCCCATGCACAGTTTTACCAGCAGGAGCTTGATGTCGAAGTGTATTTCAGAGGCAGAGATAAAATCATATAGACATTTTATTTTGTAGCTCTTTGAACCTCCTTGCTTATTAGCCAAGAAATCCAAAACAAACCCCCTCTCCCCAAAAGCACACAGAAAGAGAAAATATGCCCATATTATTTTAATAAAGATTAAATATTTATCTCTTAGAAAACCAGGCTCATTCAATTCTAATTAACTGTGGTTCTGATGTGTTAGGTCAATGAATTCCTATAGTTTAAAATATCGGTAAAAATGGAAAGAAGTGAATACAAATTGAAAAAAATTACAAATGCAAAAAAATAAAAATATAAGTAACAAAATGAGAACTATAAAATATGAAAGATAATAGGAATAGATACACTATAGATACACTATATTATTACTTGTTCCATTTATTATAATATGTAAAATATACTTAATATAATGTACATGATATAATAGATTAATTTGTAATGGTTATTAGATATATCAAAATAAGAAATAGAAGTTATTTTGAAATGCAGCCTAAATTGAAGGCTTTTTTGGATTCGGTTTGGTTGATGGCAGGCGATCTGTAAGGCAATGCTGCCATCCTGTGGATAAAGATCGGTACTCCAGCTCCCCCCGAGCCGATTTGTAAGGCAATGCTGCCATCCTGTGGATAAAGATCGGTATTGCAACTCTCCCCCGCGCCCGTCCCGAGAGCTGTGCGGCAGTGCTGCCATCCTGTGGACATACAGCGGTACTGTAATTCTCCCCCGTGGCGGTACCCGAGGTGAGCAGCAGCCCCGGTCTCTGAGCTCACGGGCAGTGCTGCCGCCCGAGGACCGAAAGATCCCGGCCAAAAAGGGGGGAAAAAAAAAGAGGGGACCCAGGGCACGTGGCAGCCGGCTGCCTGCGCGCGACCTGGACCAGGGAGCGGCCCGGGAGCGGTTTTTCCGCGGCATACGCAGGTGCGTGGACAGGGGATGGGGGCTGAGCGGCACCACGGCAGTGTTTGGGCAGGCGATGTTGTCAGGCGCTTGTGCGAGCAGCCGAGGGGGAGTGCCACAACCAAGATGGCGGC
Organism: Zosterops lateralis; assembly: GCF_965231275.1. Taxonomy (NCBI): domain Eukaryota; kingdom Metazoa; phylum Chordata; class Aves; order Passeriformes; family Zosteropidae; genus Zosterops; species Zosterops lateralis. The sequence goes on along the minus strand of NC_139783.1, from coordinate 53,082 downwards.
GCGACTCGCGGCGCTTGACCTTCTAAAGATGGCGGCGAAAAGAGCGGGAAAACTGAGGACCCCCCCTGTGGAGAGGTTGAGAAGCTGGCTGAGAAATGGAAAAAGATAAAAGACACAATAGCTTTCAGAAAAGACATAATGGCTCTCAGAACTAGAAGCTAGGACAAGGCCAGCATGAGGATGAGGGAGAGGAACTGAGATCATGAGAAAGAGGAGTTAAATGCTACAAGGTGATACAAACTGTTGTAATATGCTGATATAACATGAAGTAAACTATTGTATAGTCACTACCAATTAGGAGCTTAGCTTTTGCAATATGTATGAGCTAATTAAGCAAAGTATATAACTCAAGATTGTACTTAAATAAACGGAGTTCTGCTGATGACCATATGGTGTCGCGTCTCCCTTCTCCGACACCCCCCCAATGTGTGTCTATCAGACTGCCTGCACAAAAATCCCGACCACGGCGCCGCCCGAGGACAATTTTCTGTGTCGTTTCCAGGTGTAGGGACACGGTCTGTGGGTTCAGCCGCGCCGCAGGCGGGTTCTGGTTACTCATTTTAGTCAGGCGCTTGTGTTAGACACCTATGGGGGGCCTTAAGGGGCGCCACAACCAAGATGGCGGCTCGGCTCGCTGCTGTTGACCTTCTAAAGATGGCGGCGGGGAGGGGCGAAAGTGACGTAATGCTCTCTGCCACCAAAAAAGGCGAGGTGTGACGAAAACGACCGAGAGTTTCCGAACAGCCGAGAATAGCCGACGGCTGACGGAAATCGCCGAGTTTCTCCGAACAGCCGAGAATAGCCGACTACTGACGGAAATTGCCGTGTTTCCCCGAACAGCCGAGCCCAGCCGAGTTTCCCTGAACGTCGCCCCCCTCAGCCGAAACGAACGAGCCGGGGGCAGTTCCGGGCGGCCTCGGGCCGGTGTCCGCCGTCACTGCCGCTTCCTCGGCGGGCCGTTCAAGGCGGAGTCGGGGCCGCTGCCGATCCCCCGGCGGGCGGGCGGGACACGCTGGCGCTGTGCCCGGAGCTGGAGCACTCGCTGTCGGCGCTGGAGCCGAGCCGGGGTTCCCGGGGAAGGCGGCAGGGGAAGCCGGTAAAACGCCCGGAGTGCTCGTGTGGCCCCGAGACCCCCAGAACATTATTTGGGGATGGTCTGTGCCAGCCGCTTATGGCCTAATGGAGAGGGATTTCTCACAAGGACACGCAGTGATGGACAAGGGGAACGGCTTCATCAGGATGAAGGGAGGCCGGTTTAGATTAAATATCAGGAAGGAATTGTTCCCTGTGAGGGCGGCGGGGCCCTGGCACGGGTTCCCCAGAGAAGCTGTGGCTGCCCCTGGATCTGGTGGAAGGTGTCCGTGCCGTGGCTGGGGCTGGAATGGGATGAGCTTTCCCTTCCACAATTCAGTGATTCTGGTGGTCTGGCTGAGCTCAGTCAGCCTGAGGAGCTGTTGCAATTTCAGGCTGAAAGGTGAGTGCTTGTATTTTACACAGTGTAAAGCAAGAATGAACACCTAAAAAATTCTACTGCCTGATTTTTTTAATATAAAAAGCATGGAGAGAGGTGCTTCCTTTTATTTTCTTCTGATTCAATTGTATTTCTCACTTACAGCACCGTAGAAACCCTGTTCTGCTCTGGCTGCTGAAGGACACTGCAGCATCTCCAGGTGCACCTGAAGGGATCTCGACTCTGAGAGAGATTTGTTCTGTTTCCGCATTGACTCTGTTGAAAGGTGAACACAGAATGTCCATGGGTCACCCTGCCAGCTCCACTTGGCTCAGCAGGCATCGCAGGGAGGGCCCTCCTGTCATCTCTCTGGTGAGTCTGGAGGTGGGTTTTTCTGCTGCTCTGGGGCTGTGCTGGGACCCCTCAAATTCCAGTCAGAGGTGCTGGGCACTGCTGGGCCTTGGGGACACCACTGAGAGGCGGCTGCTTTGGTTCTTAATACCTGGAAATCCATGGATTGCTGGGTGATTTCCATAAGTTCTCCTATTTTGTAGGAGCTGCAGGGTGAGGTCAGTATTCTGAGGGAGGCCCTGGCAAAGATGCCGAGGAGAAGGAACACAGAGCATCCGGGGGCTTCTCCCACCTGAGTTTCTCCTGGAGCGTGCTGTGTGTCATGCTGGGGTTTAACCTGGCTTTGGGGTGTTCTCCTGCAGTCCCAGCTCCAACTGCTGCCCCTGAGCCGAGGCCTTGCTGTGTCCCAGCACTAAACCCGGCAGGTGGGTCCTGCTTTTCCAGCCCTTGAATCCCTCGGGCAATCCCAGATTCCCGGAGCTCCCCTGGGCCCAGCCTGGACTCGCTCCCTGGGAGCTGCACTTCAGTCTGCCTGAACCAAGGACCTCCTGTTTGAAACTTTATTCCTGCTGTTTTTCCTCTTGCAGGTAGTTGGCAAAAAAGGAGAGAGCCAGTGGGAAGTGGAGGCACTGGAAGGCCTTATCCCAGTCCAAGGTTCCCACTTTTCCCTCTGACTCCTGGAGAAATGCCTGAGCATAACCAGAGACTGTCCATTTGATTTCCTGCCCTTTACAGTACATTGTTGCTTTCAGCTGGTTTGTGTTCCTGGTGTCATCCTCCTCCTCCTCCTCCATGGATTTGTAAATAGAATTCCTGACTTTTGCTGAGTGGAATTTTGTTATTCCAGGAATTGTGGCTCTTTGGTTCCACTGAAACTTCCCATCTCTGCTGGGAGTTTCATCTGTCAAATCCAAGTAAGACTGGAGTTTCTTTGGGTTGTTACTCCCACAAACTAGAGATCATTCTGGAATAGGAGTAAATTGGCATGTTTAACTCCCTCTTCCCTGGAAAATCAGAGCAGAGGAAGCAGATTTGAAATCATCATTCCATGGACTTCCACAGACTTCCTGGCTCTTCCAAAAGTTTTCCATGTTAGAAATTCCTGAGCTTGTTTTCCAGGCAAGCTGGGAGTTAGATATTATTCCTTCCTTTTATTTGATGTTTTTCCTCTCTCTGATTTTAGTAAGGCTATATTTTTTTTCCTATTTTCTATCCTAATTGGAATTTTGCTAATTCTTAGGGGACATTTCCAAGGAAATTTCCCCAGTTAAGGTTGGTGAATCAGGAATGTGTCAGCACCATATCCACAGAATTCTGGGAATTCCCAGGAAAACTTGTAAAGTGTTTAATTGCCTTGATTCATCTCGTTTTCAAGTTCAATTCAGTGTGTTTTTAATTACTTAAGTTCCATTAAAACTTAAATCCTGGCCTAGTTGCTGTTCCTTGGACACAATGAGGTTGTTCTTTCCTGCCTTGGCACATGTGGGTGTTCATCCCAAGTGAGCTTCCTGCTAAAACAGAATTTGTTTCCAAGAATTTTCTAGAAAACCTTATTTTCTGGGAGGCACTGGGTTTGTTTTCCCTATCCCTGCCTAATCAAGAAAACTCCTGGGGCCTGTGTTAGGCAGTGGCATCAGGGGAGGGCTGGGTTTATTTAATTTCGTATTTTATTTTACTTATTGTTTATTTTTTTTTTAATTTTTGATTTTTGTATTTTATGTTAAATATTGTATTGTGGTTAATGTTTTAATATATTTTTTGTTTTGTCTTTTTAAAATGCTTTTGGTTTATTTCTTTAATTTTTATATTTTAGTCTATTATTTATTTTTAAAATTTTCAAATTTTTCTTTATTACTATTTAAAATCATAATGACTTTTATTTTTTTAAAAATTTATGGATATTATTTCAGTTTTTACATTCATGTTATTTATTTTGTATTTTAAATTTTTAAATTATATTTTAAATTTATTTTAGATTTTATTTATTTTTATTCGTTTTTAATAACTTTTGATTTTTTTTAAAATTTTTATTTTGTTTTATTTTATTTTATAATATTTTTTTTCATTGTTCCTTTTTTTTTTTTCTTATTCTTTTTTTTTCCCCCGAGTATGTGGAAGTTTGGTCCCGCCCCCATCCCAGGCGGGGCGGAGCGTGGGGGCGGAGCGTGGGGGCGGAGCGTGGGGGCGGAGCGTGGGGGCGGAGCGTGGGGGCGGAGCGTGGGGGCGGAGCGTGGGGGCGGAGCGTGGGGGCGGAGCGTGGGGGCGGAGCGTGGGGGCGGAGCGTGGGGGCGGAGCGTGGGGGCGGAGCGTGGGGCGGAGCGTGGGGCGGAGCGTGGGGCGGAGCGTGGGGCGGAGCGTGGGGCGGAGCGTGGGGCGGAGCGTGGGGCGGAGCGTGGGGCGGAGCGTGGGGCGGAGCGTGGGGCGGAGCCAGGGGCGGAGCCAGGGGCGGAGCCAGGGGCGGAGCCAGGGGCGGAGCCAGGGGCGGAGCCAGGGGCGGAGCCAGGGGCGGAGCCAGGGGCGGAGCCAGGGGCGGAGCCAGGGGCGGAGCCAGGGGCGGAGCCAGGGGCGGAGCCAGGGGCGGAGCCGGCGTTCTCGGTGTTTGGGTTTTGTCTGGGCTTGTCAGCCAAGTCATAAACGAGCCAACTCGGCTCCTGAACTCTCCAATGAATGTTTGAAACGCTTCCACAGAAGGACAAGTTAATAGTGATTCCAAAGGAATATTTGTAAATGAAGGGTAACGATTTCTGGGGAATTTCCTTAGGAATTATGAACCTCAGGCATATGGACTTTCGGGGGTGAAATCCCAGTTCCAGCCTCGGGCACCTGCAGGAGAAGAGGGGTCCTTATCCACAGCAAGGGAAGCCCGGTGCCCCATCGTGTCAGGTGCAGACCATGAACCGTCCCGGGAATGAACAGCAAGTCCCCTCTGCCCTCACCCTCGGAGTGGCCGCAGCTGCAGGTGAGAGATGCCACAGGATGGGGAGGGGAGAGAGCAGCCCCAGGTGTGAGCTGGGAACAGTGAGGGGGGAGAGAGCAGGCACGGGTGGAGCTGTGATGGATAACGAGGGGACGGTTTCAGCCGGGGGCGGTTCCAGTTTAAATGAGGAGCCCCAGCTAATTTTGGTATCCAGCCGTGGGGAGTGAGGAGCTCGCGCTGAGGTCCTGGCTGTGGTTCATGGGGAGCACGTGGGTTTGGAGCGTTACTTGGGAGGCGATGGGGATCAAACCTTTCTACCCAGCAGCAGAAGGTAAGCCAGTGTGGGTTTATAGAGGGGACTTTTTTTTCCTTTTCAGCTTCATCTTAATAAACCCCCCCCGGTGCTCCCAGAAGAGAAAGGAGTTATGGAGACAAAAGGAGTTCAAATTGATTGAAGAAACTCCTTTTTTCTGTTGTTGTCTGTGTTTAAAGTGGAGGGATTTTCTTTTCACCTGGAATTTTAATGAATAGTGGCACTTCTGTGTGGCTTTTATTCAATATGATGTTCTTAGGTGGTGCGTAGTGTTTTGTGTGACTTTTTTTGGTGTTATTTGTTATATATAATTTGGTTTTTGAGTGAAGATAACTTTATGGGTGAGTTTGTTTGTATTTGAGGTAGAACTAATTTAAGTAGCTTTTTTGAGAGACTTCTGAAATGTGTTATTGGGTTTTGTGTGTTGTATGGGGGGATTCAGGTTGGGTAGAGCTGTTTTTTTCTGTTTGGTGGTTTTTAGTGATTTATTGTGTAGCTTTATTCTGTTTGTAGGTGGTGTGATGAGGGATATGTGGTGTATTTAATTCATGTTTGGTTTCATAGTTCACATTGGTCAGAGTATTTTTGAACTGAGTTTTGTTGTTGAATTATTTTTGGGGGATATTGTGTTTTTCCAGGGTTTATTGTCTAAGGTTTACAGTGGTGTAATTGGCTGTGGTGTGAGGTATAGGGGAGGGTTTTATTTATTTAGTGGTGGCTTTTATCATAGGGATCATCTAGTGTTTGTTTTAGTGGGTTTGAGACAGTGTGATGTAGTTCATCTTTTAGGGTTTCTTAATATTTACAATTAAATGATTTTTTTATTGTGTTATAGGGGTTTGTTTATTTAGCATGCTTGACTACAGTATACATTTTACAGTTTTGGATAATTTAGGAGATATTGTTTGTACTCAAATGGATCTTTTGGTTTTGTGTGTATTTATAGGTGGTCTGTTTGTTCTGATGGTTTTGAGGTATTAAGAGTTCATTGAGTTTGGAATAATTGTTTTTGGCGCTGTTAATTGAAGTATATTTGTGCCTTTTTTTTATTATTAATTTGTTTGTTGTTATGGTTTAGGGTAAACTTGGGAGGAAACTCTTGAATGGGTTTTTTTTGGAAAGTAAACTAAAATTGGTCTCTCTTTTAAATTGGTTTGGGAAAGAATTTCTTGGGGAAGAAATGGAAAAAACTATTTAATACACAAAGTGCTCCTAAGCATAAAGAATGAATAACATAAAATAATAAAGCATTTTGGTTTTCTGAAGGGAGATGGTAAATTCAGAAAGCCCTTGCTGTGGCTGTAGCTCAGCTCCTTTGGTCTCTTATCAGCTGTTCTGTGTTGATAAAATGCTGAGGTCCAGGCCCCCTGGGCTGCAGGTGCAGCTCTTGGTGCTTCTCTGGGATTTTCAGTCTGCAGCAGGTTTAATGAACCCATAGAAAAAGGGAAAAACATCAGTGCAGGGAACTTCCCTGCCCTAAAACTAACAAAGAGCAAAGGAGATCTGTGTGCTGCAGTCTGTCTGTGCCTGGGCTGAACACACTGGAGAGGGAATGCACAGGAGTGAACACTGTTTTCTTAAAACAAACTGCGTGCTTTTTCTTTCCTTGCTTTGCACTCACAATCAGTCTGAAAGGTACAGAAGGTATTTTTGAAGGAGTTATTTTAAATATTTGAGGGTTTCTGGCACTTAAAATATTAATTTTGGAGGAGGTTTGTTTGAAGTTTTGGCTCAGATATAATGGAATTATTTTATTTAAGTAGGTGTTTTTAGGTTTTACTACAGTTAAAAGTTGAGGCTTTTTTTGTTATGTTAATAATAGAAAATGGGTTTTGATTTTGTATGTAGAGATGGAATTAGTGTATGTACTAGTGTTGACTAAGGATTTAAAATTCTGTGGTTTTGGTCTATTAGCTTAATGAATTTATATAGTTTAAAAGATGTGGGTTTTATGCTTATTTGATTAGAGGCAGGTCTTTAAATTGGGGGTATACCCAGATATATAAGATATGCATCTTGGAGGCTTTTTGAGGGGAATGGACATGGGGTTATTTTTATTATATATTATATTATACTATACATTATTATATTATATATTATATAATATTATATATATTATATTATTTATTATTATTATATATTATAGTATACATCATTATATTGTATTATTGTATTATATTGTATTATTGTATTAAATTGTATTAGGTAGTTTGACTATCAGTAATAAGAGTTGGCTTTTTTTTTTGCTGGACTTTTGTTTGTGTTTTCTAAAATTGACATATTTGTGTGGTCAGGGCAGTGGTGTTTCTGGTGCAACTCTGAGCATCCCTTATTGTTTGTGTGTTTCAGGTGGTCACTTGTCTCACACTGAGATCCTCTCACCCAACAGCCCTGCTGAGATCATCCGTGGATGTTTGGTTTTCTTTATGGCACCTGACTGAGACAGCAGGAATTTCCCAGAGGCAGAGACAGCCTTCCTTGGCCCCTGATGTGGATTCTCATCCCTGGACATCCCAGAGATAAGTGAAGGGCTCAAAGCCACAGAGGGGGTGAAAGTGGGGTGTGGGTTGGGAGTCACTGAGAGGGATTTTTGGGTCAGGTTTGGAGATGGGGATGTCCAAGATGTGACCCCATTCGGGCACGTAAAGGGAAGGTCTCACAGTGCTGAGGTGTGCAGGGCAGAGCAGTCCCAGGGCATGTCGTGTCACTTGTCTGTTGTGCACTCTGTGTCTTTTGTGTGTCCTGTGTGGTGTGTCTTTTTCCTCAACCCTTCAAGGGTTTTTTTGGAGACCCCAGGCATCGTTCTTAACATCTCCCTGTTCCTTGAACAGGCACTGATACCATTGAACTTTGACTCAGGAGCTCAGACACACATCAGAATCCATCTCTCTTCACAACCATCCAGGCTGGTGCCTTTCCAGGTCTTGTTCTGAGCTGTATCCACAGCTGTGCACTGCTGTGATCCATTCTGCCAGATTAGGTCTTGTCAGAATGCAGAGACAGGTACAGGATTCTGACCATAGGATTCTCAGGCATCCATCTCTGCTTTTCTTGGGATCAGTGATCCCGTTGGCATCTTCTTCCTGCAGGGTTCTCTGAGCCTGGTCAGCTCCCCATGGGTCTTACCTCGGTCATCTCATTGCGAGTTCTCTTGGTCCTCAGGGTCATTCTTCTTGCCGAGATATTTCTGTCCCTGTTGTGTCCCCCCTTTTGTCCTGTCCTGTGTCACGGGTGTTGGTGTGTTTGGCCTGGAGCTGCTCTGCCTTGTTGCTCAGTCTGGGTGTGGGGGAATGGGACAAGTCCTGGGGAGTTGAAATTTGTCATGTGGGGTGTAGTTGGGCTGTAGAGGGTATTCCTGGATTGACACAAAGTGTCTGGAGCTGTCGAGTTCGCCTGCAGCACTTTGACTGTTGTCCTGACTTTGTTTCAGATGCAGATGGATTAAATCCATGGCAGAGTGCCCCATCCCGGGTGAGGGGGCTCCCCTGAGAAGGTCAGTCACTGTTTGTGTTTGCAGGGGAGTGTAAATGGTGGCCGTGTTACAGCACTGCTCTTTGTCTTTATTTTTAGGAGGCAAAGCTGGGTCTCTGCAGTCAAGGTGAAGGGGACGAGGTGAGCAGTGATGGGTGGACAGAAGCAGTTGCTCTTGCTGAAGTCTCACTTTTGGTGCAACTCTAAGCATTCACTGTTACTTTTTTTTAATTTATTTTAGGTGGTCCCCTTGGCAGATGTGCTGGCCCAGGATGCCAGAGGAGGGTAGATGGGTGCAACATTAAGGTTCACTTGTGCTGTGCTTCAGCCAGAGCGGGGACGTTGCTGTTTCACAGTAACTCAGCATGATTTTTCCTTTTTTGTTTCTTTGCAGGTGCTGCTGCTGCCCCAGGTGTGCCAGGGAATAGAGGGAGGGGGTGAGTTGGCACTTGGGCAGGTGGCCCACAGGTGAGTGCTGTGCTCAGTGTGTCCCTTTTCCTTTCGCTGGGTTCACTCTGGGCAGCCTCTGGAGTGGGGGGAAGATCTGAGGGGGAGCCAGGACAGGGGTGCAGAGGAGCCCCGGGGGTGACTCTTCTGGAGGGGAATAGTCACATTTTGTGTTCTGTGGTCCCAGGTAGTGTGAGGAGGTGCACAGCTGGAGTTTGGATATGGCAGCACTGAGAGAACGTCTCCAAATCCACGGAGCCAACACGTTCATTTCTGTCGAGGAGGGATTTTGTCTGCTCGTATTCCAAAAGCTGAGTGTTGGGGCTGGTGGTTGGGAGAAGGGGAAAAACCTTTTCAGTCCCAGGAGGCAATTTAAAGTTACCTTAGAGAGGAGAGGGCCCTAGTGGGATGGACCCCTCTGGAGTAAAAACAGTGAGGGTGACACAAAGTGTCTGGAGCTGTCGAGTTCTCCTGTAGCACTTTGACTTTTGTCCTGACTTTGTTTCAGATGCAGATGGATTAAATCCATGGCAGAGTGCCCCATCCTGTGTGAGGGGGCTCCCCTGAGAAGGTCAGTCACTGTTTGTGTTTGCAGGGGAGTGTAAATGGTGGCCATGTTACAGCACTGCTCTTTGTCTTTGTTTTTAGGAGGCAAAGCTGAGTCTCTGCAGTCAAGGTGAAGGGGACGAGGTGAGCAGTGATGGGTGGACAGAAGCAGTTGCTTCTGCTGGAGTTTCACTTGCTGGTGCAACCCTAAGCCTCCTTTATTGTGTGTTTTAGGCAATCCACTTGCACTGCACTGAACTCCCCTCTCACCAACTGGACTACTGTCCCAGTCTGCCTCATTCATGAGCCCTTGGGGAGCACTACAGGACTCTGTGGTGAAGCCTTGACCTTCTCCATTTGAAGGGGCCATCCAGGTGGGCTTTGGTAACAGCCGAGGAGTTGAGGTGTGTCAGGGAGGAGGAGGGAGGGTCTGCTCAAGTTTCAGCAGTGCCACATCACCTTGTCTGCTCTTAACCCAGGCACACCCCGCAGTGTTGGTGTCTGAGCAGAGCTGGAGCACAGGGCCCGAGGACCTGGGTGTGCTCAGGAGGTGGTGAGTAGCAGAATTGCTGGTTTTTGGCCCATGTGCTGCTGAGATCACAGGGTCACGTTTGCTTTTCTTTATTGTAGCTGACTGAGAGACACCAGCCAGTGACAGCAGGAATTACCTCAGAGGAGAGGCAGCCTTTTTTTGAACCTGACGTGGATTGGCATCCCCAGATGTCCCTGAGATAAGTGGAGGGCTGGGAGCCACAGAGGGGATGAAAGTGGGGTGTGGGGTCAGGGGTCACCAGGAGGGGTTTTTAAATCAGGTTTGGAGATGGGGATGTCCAAGATGTGACCCCTTTAGGGCACATAGAGGGAAGGTCTCACAGTGCTGAGGTGTGCAGGGCAGAGCAGTCCCAGGGCATGTCGTGTCGCTTGTCTGTTGTGCACTCTGTGTCTGTTGTGTGTTTTGTTTTGTGTGTCTTTTGCCTTAACCCTTCAAGGGGTCTTTTGGAGACCCCAGGCATTGTTCTTAACATCTCCCTTTTCCTGGTGCTGATACCAGGCCAGGCATCAAACTCTTGACTCGGGAGCTCAGAGGCTCCTCAGAATCCATCTCTCTTCACAACCATCCAGGCTGGTGCCTTTCCAGGTCTTGTTCTGAGCTGTATCCACAGCTGTGCACTGCTGTGATCCATTCTGGTGGATTAGGTCTTGTCAGAATGCAGAGACAGGTACAGGATTCTGACCGTAGGATTCTCAGGCATCCATCTCTGCCTTTCTTGGGATCAGTGATCCCGTTGGCATCTTCTTCCTGCAGGGTTCTCTGAGCCTGGTCAGTTCCCCATGGGTCTTACCTCGGTCATCTCATTGCGAGTTCTCTCGGTCCTCAGGGTCATTCTTCTTGCTGAGATATTTCTGTCCCTGTTGTGTCCCCCCTTTTGTCCTGTCCTGTGTCACGGGTGTTGGTGTGTTTGGCTCAGAGCTGCTCTGCCTTGTTGCTCAGTCTGGGTGTAGGGGGAATGGGACAAGTCCTGGGGAGTTGAAATTTGTCATGTGGGGTGTAATTGGGCTGTAGAGGGTATCCCTAGATGGACACAAAGTGTCTGGAGCTGTCAAGTTCTCCTGCAGCACTTTGACTTTTGTCCTGACTTTGTTTCAGATGCAGGGGGATAAAATCCACCCTCTTTTTTCCCCCGAGTATGTGGGAGGTTGGCTCTCAGCAAGGAAGAAGTTGAGAAATGACCTCCCTGTCTACTGGACGTCTGGATATAATTGAGAGTGCAGTTACTAAAAATCCTCTGTATTTTCTGCTAAATTAATAAACCTGATCCGAGAAAGCTGTGGACACCGTGGTGCCTTTTTTTTTCTTTTAAGGTCTCATTCTCCCCATGCACAGTAATACCAGCAGGAGCTTGATGTCGAAGTGTATTTCAGAGGCAGAGATAAAATCATATAGACATTTTATTTTGTAGCTCTTTGAACCTCCTTGCTTATTAGCCAAGAAATCCAAAACAAACCCCCTCTCCCCAAAAGCACACAGAAAGAGAAAATATGCCCATATTATTTTAATAAAGATTAAATATTTATCTCTTAGAAAACCAGGCTCATTCAATTCTAATTAACTGTGGTTCTGATGTGTTAGGTCAATGAATTCCTGTAGTTTAAAATATCGGTAAAAATGGAAAGAAGTGAATACAAATTGAAAAAAATTACAAATGCAAAAAAATAAAAATATAAGTAACAAAATGAGAACTATAAAATATGAAAGATAATAGGAATAGATACACTATTGATACACTATATTATTTCTTGTTCCATTTATTATAATATGTAAAATATACTTAATATAATGTACATGATATAATAGATAAATTTGTAATGGTTATTAGATATATGAAAGTAAGAAATAGAAGTTATTTTGAAATGCAGCCTAAATTGAAGGCTTTTTTGGATTCGGTTTGGTTGATGGCAGGCGATCTGTAAGGCAATGCTGCCATCCTGTGGATAAAGATCGGTACTCCAGCTCCCCCCGAGCCGATTTGTAAGGCAATGCTGCCATCCTGTGGATAAAGATCGGTATTGCAACTCTCCCCCGCGCCCGTCCCGAGAGCTGTGCGGCAGTGCTGCCATCCTGTGGTCATAGAGCGGTACTGCAATTCTCCCCCGTGCCGGTACCCGAGGTGAGCAGCAGCCCCGGTCTCTGAGCTCACGGGCAGTGCTGCCGCCCGAGGACCGAAAGATCCCGGCCAAAAAGGGGGGAAAAAAAAAGAGGGGACCCAGGGCACGTGGCAGCCGGCTGCCTGCGCGCGACCTGGACCAGGGAGCGGCCCGGGAGCGGTTTTTCCGCGGCATACGCAGGTGCGTGGACACGGGATGGGGGCTGAGCGGCACCACGGCAGTGTTTGGGCAGGCGATGTTGTCAGGCGCTTGTGCGAGCAGCCGAGGGGGACATTTGGGGGGAGTGCCACAACCAAGATGGCGGCGCGACTCGCGGCGCTTGACCTTCTAAAGATGGCGGCGAAAAGGGCGGGAAAAATGAGGACCCCCCATGTGTGTCTATCAGACTGCCTGCACAAAAATCCCGACCACGGCGCCGCCCGAGGACAATTTTCTGTGGCGTTTCCAGGTGTAGGGACACGGTCTGTGGGTTCAGCCGCGCCGCAGGCGGGTTCTGGTTACTCATTTTAGTCAGGCGCTTGTGTTAGACACCTATGGGGGGCCTTAAGGGGCGCCACAACCAAGATGGCGGCTCGGCTCGCTGCTGTTGACCTTCTAAAGATGGCGGCGGGGAGGGGCGAAAGTGACGTAATGCTCTCTGCCACCAAAAAAGGCGAGGTGTGACGAAAACGACCGAGAGTTTCCGAACAGCCGAGAATAGCCGACGGCTGACGGAAATCGCCGAGTTTCTCCGAACAGCCGAGAATAGCCGACTACTGACGGAAATTGCCGTGTTTCCCCGAACAGCCGAGCCCAGCCGAGTTTCCCTGAACGTCGCCCCCCTCAGCCGAACCGAACGAGCCGGGGGCAGTTCCGAGCGGCCCCGGGCCGGTGTCCGCCGTCACTGCCGCTTCCTCGGCGGGCCATTCAAGGCGGTGTCGGGGCCGCTGCCGATCCCCCGGCGGGCGGGCGGGACACGCTGGCGCTGTGCCCGGAGCCGGAGCACTCGCTGTCGGCGCTGGAGCCGAGCCGGGGTTCCCGGGGAAGGCGGCAGGGGAAGCCGGTAAAACGCCCGGAGTGCTCGTGTGGCCACGAGAGCCCCCAGAACATTACTTTGTGGGGGGGCTGTTCCAGCCGCTTATGCCCTAATGGAGAGGGATTTCTCACAAGGACACGCAGTGATGGACAAGGGGAACGGCTTCATCAGGATGAAGGGAGGCCGGTTTAGATTAAATATCAGGAAGGAATTGTTCCCTGTGAGGGCGGCGGGGCCCTGGCACAGGTTCCCCAGAGAAGCTGTGGCTGCCCCTGGATCTGGTGGAAGGTGTCCGTGCCCTGGGTGGGGCTGGAATGGGATGAGCTTTCCCTTCCACAATTCAGTGATTCTGGTGGTCTGGCTGAGCTCAGTCAGCCTGAGGAGCTGTTGCAATTTCAGGCTGAAAGGTGAGTGCTTGTATTTTACACAGTGTAAAGCAAGAATGAACGGTTAAAAAAATTCTGATGCATGATTTTTTTAATATAAAAAGCATGGAGAGAGGTGCTAACTTTTATTTTCTTCTGATTCAATTGTATTTCTCACTTACAGCACTGTAGAAACCCTGTTCTGCTCTGGCTGCTGAAGGACACTGCAGCATCTCCAGGTGCACCTGAAGGCATCTCGACACCGAGAGAGATTTGTTCTGTTTCCGCATTGACTCTGTTGAAAGGTGAACGCAGAATGTCCATGGGTCACCCTGCCAGCTCCACTTGGCTCAGCAGGCTTTGCAGGGAGGGCCCTCCTGTCATCTCTCTGGTGAGTCTGGAGGTGGGTTTTTCTGCTGCTCTGGGGCTGTGCTGGGAGCCCTCAAATTCCAGTCAGAGGTGCTGGGCACTGCTGGGCCTTGGGGACACCACTGAGAGGCGGCTGCTTTGGTTCTTAATACCTGGAAATCCATGGATTGCTGGGTGATTTCCATAAGTTCTCCTATTTTGTAGGAGCTGCAGGGTGAGGTCAGTATTCTGAGGGAGGCCCTGGCAAAGATGCCGAGGGCAAAGAACACGGAGCATCCGGGGGCTTCTCCCACCTGAGTTTCTCCTGGAGCGTGCTGTGTGTCATGCTGGATGTTTAACCTGGCTTTGGGGTGTTCTCCTGCAGTCCCAGCTCCAGCTGCTGCCCCTGAGCCGAGGCCTTGCTGTGTCCCAGCACTAAACCCGGCAGGTGGGTCCTGCTTTTCCAGCCCTTGAATCCCTCGGGCAATCCCAGATTCCCGGAGCTCCCCTGGGCCCAGCCTGGACTCGCTCCCTGGGAGCTGCACTTCAGTCTCCCTGAACCAAGGACCTCCTGTTTGAAACTTTATTCCTGCTGTTTTTCCTCTTGCAGGTAGTTGGCAAAAAAGGAGAGAGCCAGTGGGAAGTGGAGGCACTGGAAGGCCTTATCCCAGTCCAAGGTTCCCACTTTTCCCTCTGACTCCTGGAGAAATGCCTGAGCATAACCAGAGACTGTCCATTTGATTTCCTGCCCTTTACAGTAAATTGTGGCTTTCAGCTGGTTTGTGTTCCTGGTGTCATCCTCCTCCTCCTCCTCCATGGATTTGTAAATAGAATTCCTGACTTTTGCTGAGTGGAATTTTGTTATTCCAGGAATTGTGGCTCTTTGGTTCCACTGAAACTTCCCATCTCTGCTGGTAGTTTCATCTGTCAAATCCAAGTAAGATTGGAGTTTCTTTGGGTTGTTACTCCCACAAACTAGAGATCCTTCTGGAATAGGAGTAAATAGGCATGTTTAACTCCCTCTTCCCTTGACAATCGGAGCAGAGGAAGCAGATTTGAAATCATCATTCCATGGACTTCCACAGACTTCCTGGCTCTTCCAAAAGTTTTCCATGTTAGAAATTCCTGAGCTTGTTTTCCAGGCAAGCTGGGAGTTAGATATTATTCCTTCCTTTTATTTGATGTTTTTCCTCTCTCTGATTTTAGTAAGGCTATATTTTTTTTCCTATTTTCTATCCTAATTGGAATTTTGGTACTTCTTAGGGGACATTTCCAAGGAAATTTCCCCAGTTAAGGTTGGTAAATCAGGAATGTGTCAGCACCATATCCACAGAATTCTGGGAATTCCCAGGAAAACTTGTAAAATGTTTAATTGCCTTGATTCATCTCGTTTTCAAGTTCAACTGAGTGTGTTTTTAATTACATAAGTTCCATTAAAACTTAAATCCTGGCCTAGTTGCTGTTCCTTGGACACAATGAGGTTGTTCTTTCCTGCCTTGGCACATGTGGGTGTTCATCCCAAGTGAGCTTCCTGCTAAAACAGAATTTGTTTCCAAGAATTTTCTAGAAAACCTTATTTTCTGGGAGGCACTGGGTTTGTTTTCCCTATCCCTGCCTAATCAAGAAAACTCCTGGGGCCTGTTAGGAAGTGGCATGAGGGGAGGGGTGTGTTTATTTAATTTCATATTTTATTTTACTTATTGTTTATTTTATTTTTTAATTTTTGATTTTTGTATTTTATGTTAAATATTGTATTGTGGTTAATGTTTTAATATATTTTTTGTTTTGTCTTTTTAAAATGCTTTTGGTTTATTTCTTTAATTTTTATATTTTTAGTCTATTATTTATTTTTAAAATTTTCAATTTTTTCTTTATTACTATTTAAAATTTTAATGACTTTTATTTTTTTAAAAATTTATGGGTATTATTTCAGTTTTTACATTCATGCTATTTATTTTGTATTTTTACATTTTTAAATTATATTTTAAATTTATTTTAGATTTTATTTATTTTCTTTTTTTACTTTTTTATTAACTTTTGAGGATTTTTAAAAATTTTTATTTTGTTTTATTTTATTTTATAATTTTTTTTTCATGTTTTCATTGTTCCTTTTTTTTTTTCCTTACTCTTTTTTTTCCCCCGAGTATGTGGAAGTTTGGTCCCGCCCCCATCCCGGGCAGGGCGGAGCGTGGGGCGGAGCGTGGGGCGGAGCGTGGGGCGGAGCGTGGGGCGGAGCGTGGGGCGGAGCGTGGGGCGGAGCGTGGGGCGGAGCGTGGGGCGGAGCGTGGGGCGGAGCGTGGGGCGGAGCGTGGGGCGGAGCGTGGGGGCGGAGCGTGGGGGCGGAGCGTGGGGCGGAGCGTGGGGCGGAGCGTGGGGCGGAGCGTGGGGCGGAGCGTGGGGCGGAGCGTGGGGCGGAGCGTGGGGCGGAGCGTGGGGCGGAGCGTGGGGCGGAGCCAGGGGCGGAGCCAGGGGCGGAGCCAGGGGCGGAGCCAGGGGCGGAGCCAGGGGCGGAGCCAGGGGCGGAGCCAGGGGCGGAGCCAGGGGCGGAGCCAGGGGCGGAGCCAGGGGCGGAGCCAGGGGCGGAGCCAGGGGCGGAGCCAGGGGCGGAGCCAGGGGCGGAGCCAGGGGCGGAGCCAGGGGCGGAGCCAGGGGCGGAGCCAGGGGCGGAGCCAGGGGCGGAGCCGGCGTTCGGGTTTTGTCTGGGCTTGTCAGCCAAGTCATAAACAAGCCAACTCGACTCCTGAACTCTCCAATGAATGTTTGAAACGCTTCCACAGAAGGACAAGTTAATAGTGATTCCAAAGGAATATTTGTAAATGAAGGGTAACGATTTCTGGGGAATTTCCTTAGGAATTATGAACCTCAGGCATATGGACTTTCGGGGGTGGAATCCCAGTTCCAGCCTCGGGCACCTGCAGGAGAAGAGGGGTCCTTATCCACAGCAAGGGAAGCCCGGTGCCCCATCGTGTCAGCTGCAGACCATGAACCGTCCCGGGAATGAACAGCAAGTCCCCTCTGCGTCACGCTCGGACGGGCAGCAGCTGCAGGTGAGAGATGGCACAGGATGGGGAGGGGAGAGAGCAGCCCCAGGTGTGAGCTGGGAACAGTGAGGGGGGAGAGAGCAGGCACGGGTGGAGCTGTGATGGATAACGATGGGGCGGTTCCAGGTTAAGAGGGCAGCCCCAGCTCATTTTGGTATCCAGCCGTGGGGAGTGAGGAGCTCACGCTGAGGTCCTGGCTGTGGGTCATGGGGAGCACGTGGGTTTGGAGCGTTACTTGGGAAGCGATGGGGATCAAACCTTTCTACCCAGCAGCAGAAGGTAAGCCAGTGTGGGTTTATAGAGGGGACTTTTTTTCCTTTTCAGCTTCATCTTAATAAACCCTCCCCGGTGCTCCCAGAAGAAAAAGGAGTTATGGAGACAAAAGGAGTTCAAATTGATTGAAGAAACTCCTTTTTTCTGTTGTTGTCTGTGTTTAAAGTGGAGGGATTTTCTTTTCACCTGGAATTTTAATGAATGGTGGCACTTCTGTGTGGCTTTTATTCAATATGATGTTCTTAGGTGGTGTGTAGTGTTTTGTGTGACTTTTTTTGGTGTTATTTGTTATATATAATTTGGTTTTTGAGTGAAGATAACTTTATGGGTGAGTTTGTTTGTATTTGAGGTAGAACTAATTTAAGTAGCTTTTTTGAGAGACTTCTGAAATGTGTTATTGGGTTTTGTGTGTTGTATGGGGGGATTCAGGTTGGGTAGGGATGTTTTTTTCTGTTTGGTGGTTTTTAGTGATTTATTGTGTAGCTTTATTCTGTTTGTAGGTGGTGTGATGAGGGATATGTGGTGTATTTAATTCATGTTTGGTTTCATAGTTCACATTGGTCAGAGTATTTTTGAACTGAGTTTTGTTGTTGAATTATTTTTGGGGGATATTGTGTTTTTCCAGGGTTTATTGTCTAAGGTTTACAGTGGTGTAATTGGCTGTGGTGTGAGGTATAGGGGAGGGTTTTATTTATTTAGTGGTGGCTTTTGTCATAGGGAGCATCTAGTGTTTGTTTTAGTGGGTTTGAGACAGTGTGATGTAGTTCATCTTTTAGGGTTTCTTAATATTTACAATTAAATGATTGTTTATTGTGTTATAGGGGTTTGTTTATTTAGCATGCTTGACTACAGTATACATTTTACAGTTTTGGATAATTTAGGAGATATTGTTTGTAGTCTAATGGATCTTTTGGTTTTTGTGTGTATTTATAGGTGGTCTGTTTGTTTTGATGGTTTTGAGGTATTATGAGTTCATTGAGTTAGGAATAATTGTTTCTGGTGCTCTTAATTTAAGTATATTTGTGCTACTTTTATTTCTATGGATTGAATTGTTTGTTGTTGTGGTTTAGGGTAAACCTGAGAGGAAACTTTTGAATGGGTTTTTTTTAGAGTGTAAACCAAAATGGTCTCTCTTTTAAATTGGTTTGGGAAAGAACTTCTTTGGAGAAAAATGGGAAAAACTATTTATTTAACAAAGTGCTCACAAGCATAAAGAGTGAATAACATAAAATAATAAAACTTTCTGTTATTTTGTGGCGAGATGGTAAATTCAGAAAGTCCTTGCTGTGGGTTGTAGCTCCTTTGGTCTCTTGTCAGCTCTTCCAGCATTGATAAAATGCCGAGGTCCAGGCCCCCTGGGCTGCAGGTGCAGCTCTCGGTGCTTCTCTGGGTTTTTCAGTCTGCAGCAGGTTTAATGAGCCTGGAGAAAAGGGGGGAAAAAAAATCAGTGCAGGGAACTTCTCTGCCCTAAAACTAACAACTAACAAAGAGTCATCAGGTCTGTGCTTCAGCTGAATACGCTGGAGAGAGGGAATGCAGAGGAGTGACCACTGTTCTCTTAAAACAAGCTGTGTGCTTTTTCTTTCCTTGCTTTGCTCTCAAAATCAGTCTGAAAGGTACAGAAGGCATTTTTGAAGGAGTTATTTTAACTATTTGATGGTTTTTGGCACTTCAAGTACTTGTTTTGGAGTGTTTGGGGTTTTGAGTTAGTTATAATGGGATAATTTTACTTCTAATTAGGTGTTTTTAGGTTTTATTGCAGTTAAAAGTTGTGACTTTTTTGTTTTGTTAGTAATAGAAAATAGGTTTTGATTTTGTATATAGTGATGGGATTGGTGTGTATGGTGTATTAGTGTGGACTAAGGATTTAAAATTCTGTGGTTTTGATGTGTTAGCTTAATGAATTTATAGTTTAAAAGATGTGAGGTTTATGCTTCTTATTTGGTTAGAAGCAGATCTTTAAATTGGGGGGGTTCTGGGTGTGTATTTTGGAGGTTTTTTAGAGGGGAATGGACATGGGGTTATTTTTATTATATTTGGAAAATGGACTACGAGTAATAAGAGTTGGGTTTTTTTTTGCTGGACTTTTGTTTGCATTTCCTAAAATTGATATATTTGTGTGGTCAGGGTCGTGGTGTTTCTGGTGCAACTCTAAGCCTCCCTTATTGTTTGTGTGTTTCACGTGGTCACTTGTATCACACTGAGATCTCCTCACTGACCAGCCAACAGCCCTGCTGAGATCATCCGTGGATGTTTGGTTTTCTTTATGGTACCTGGCTGAGAGACAACAGCCCAGTGACAGCAGGAATTTCCCAGAGGCAGAGGTGGCCTTCCTTGGCACCTGATGTGGATTCTCATCCCTGAACATCCCAGAGATAAGTGAAGAGCTAAAAGCCACAGAGGGGATGAAAGTGGGGTGTGGGGTCAGGGGTCACCAGGAGGGGGTTTTAAATCAGGTTTGGAGATGGGGATGTCCAAGATGTGACCCCTTTAGGGCCCATAGAGGGAAGGTCTCACAGTGCTGAGGTGTGCAGGGCAGAGCAGTCCCAGGGCACGTCGTGTCACTTGTCTGTTGTGCACTCCGTGTCTGTTGTGTGTTTTGTTTTGTGTGTCTTTTGCCTTAACCCTTCAAGGGGTCTTTTGGAGACCCCAGGCATTGTTCTTAACATCTCCCTTTTCCTGGTGCTGATACCAGGCCAGGCATCAAACTCTTGACTCAGGAGCTCAGACACACATCAGAATCCATCTCTCTTCACAAGTGTCCAGGCTGATGCCTTTCCAGGTCTTGTTCTGAGCTGTATCCACAGCTGTGCACTGCTGTGATCCATTCAGGTGGATTAGGTCTTGTCAGAATGCAGAGACAGGTACAGGATTCTGACCATAGGATTCTCAGGCATCCATCTCTGCCTTTCTTGGAACAAGTCATCCCGTTGGCATCTTCTTCCTGCAGGGTTCTCTGAGCCTGGTCAGCTCCCCATCGGTCTTACCTTGGTCATCTCATTCTGAGTTCTCTCGGTCCTCAGGGTCATTCTTCTTGCTGAGATATTTCTGTCCCTGTTGTGTCCCCCCTTTTGTCCTGTCCTGTGTCACGGGTGTTGGTGTGTTTGGCCTGGAGCTGCTCTGCCTTGTTGCTCAGTCTGGGTGTGGGGGGAATGGGACAAGTCCTGGGGAGTTGAAATTTGTCATGTAGGGTGTAGTTGGGCTGTAGAGGGTATTCCTGGATTGACACCAAGTGTCTGGAGCTGTCGAGTTCTCCTGCAGCACTTTGACTCTTGTCCTGACTTTGTTTCAGATGCAGATGGATTCAATCCATGGCAGAGTGCCCCATCCCGGGTGAGGGGGCTCCCCTGAGAAGGTCAGTCACTGTTTGTGTTTGCAGGGGAGGTGTAAATGGTGGCCGTGTTACAGCACTGCTCTTTGTCTTTATTTTTAGGAGGCAAAGTTGGATCTCTGCAGTCAAGGTGAAGTGGACAAGGTGAGCAGTGATGGGTGGACAGAAGCAGTTGCTGTTGCTCAAGTCTCACTTCTGGTTCTACTCTAAGCATTCACTGTTCTGTTTTGTTTTATTTTAGGTGGTCCCTTTGGCAGATGTGCTGGCCCAGGATGCCAGAGGAGGGTAGATGGGTGCAACATTAAGGTTCACTTGTGCTGTGCTTCAGTCAGAGCAGGGAGGTTGCTGTTTCACAGTAATTCACCATGATTTTTCCTTTTTTGTTTCTTTGCAGGTGCTGCTGCTGCCCCAGGTGTGCCAGGGAATAGAGGGAGGGGGTGAGTTGGCACTTGGGCAGGTGGCCCAGAGGTGAGTGCTGTGCTCGCTGTGTCCCTTTTCCTTTTGCTGGGTTCACTCTGGGCAGCCTCTGGAGTGGGGGAAGATCTGAGGGGGAGCCGGGACAGCGGTGCAGAGGAGCCCCGGAGGTGACTCTTCTGGAGGGGAATAGTCACATTTTGTGTTCTGTGGTCCCAGGTAGTGTGAGGAGGTGCACAGCTGGAGTTTGGATTGGGCAGCACTGAGAGAACGTCTCCAAATCCCCGGAGCCAACACGTTCATTTCTGTCCAGGATGGATTTTGTCCACTCATATTCCAAAAGTTAAGTTGTTGGGGTTGGTGGTTGGGAGAAGGGGAAAAACCTTTTCAGTCCCAGGAGGCAATTCAAAGTTACCTTAGGGAGGAGAGGGCCTTAGTGGGATGGACCCCTCAGGAGTAAAAAGAGAGAGGGTGACACAAAGTGTCTGGAGCTGTCAAGTGATCCTGCAGCACTTTGACTTTTGTCCTGACTTTCTTTCAGGTGCAGATGGATTAAATCCCTGGCAGAGTGCCCCATCCTGTGTGAGGGGGCTCCCCTGAGAAGGTCAGTCACTGTTTGTGTTTGCAGGGGAGTGTAAATGGTGGCCATGTTACAGCACTGCTCTTTGTCTTTGTTTTTAGGAGGCAAAGCTGAGTCTCTGCAGTCAAGGTGAAGTGGACGAGGTGAGCAGTGATGGGTGGACAGAAGCAGTCACTATTGCTCAAGCCTCACTTGCTGGTGGAACTCTGAGCATCCAGTGCTGTGTGTTTTAGGTGTTCCACTCACACGATGCTGAGCTCCCCTCACCAGCCAGGCAGTGGGAGCATTACAGGACTCTGTGGTGAAGCCTTGACCTTCTCCATTTGAAGGGGCCATCCAGGTGGGCTTTGGTAACAGCTGAGGAGTTGAGGTGTGTCAGGGAGGAGGAGGGAGGGGCTGCTCAAGTTTCAGCAGTGCCACATCACCTTGTCTGCTCTTAACCCAGGCACACCCCGCAGTGTTGGTGTCTGAGCAGAGCTGGAGCACAGGGCCCGAGGACCTGGGTGTGCTCAGGAGGTGGTGAGTAGCAGAATTGCTGGTTTTTGGTCAATGTGCTGCTGAGATCACACGGTCACATTTGCTTTTCTTTATTGTAGCTGACTGAGAGACACCAGCCAGTGACAGCAGGAATTACCTCAGAGGAGAGGCAGCCTTTTTTTGAACCTGACGTGGATTGGCATCCCCAGATGTCCCTGAGATAAGTGGAGGGCTGGGAGCCACAGAGGGGATGAAAGTGGGGTGTGGGGTCAGGGGTCACCGGGAGGGGTTTTTAAATCAGGTTTGGAGATGGGGATGTCCAAGATGTGACCCCTTAGGCTGTGTAAAGGGACAAGTCTCATTTTTGATCCCAGTGCTGAGGTGTGCAGGGCAGAGCAGTCCCAGGGCAAGGTCGTGTCACTTGTCTGTTGTGCACTCTGTCTCTTTTGTATTATCCCTTTGAGGGGTCTGTTGGAAACCCCAGGCATCGTTCTTAACATCTTCATATTCCTGGTGCTGATACCAGGCCAAGCATCAAACCCTTGACTCGGGAGCTCAGACACACATCAGAATCCATCTCTCTTCACAACCATCCAGGCTGGTGCCTTTCCAGGTCTTGTTCTGAGCTGTATCCACAGCTGTGCACTGCTGTGATTCATTCAGGTGGATTTGGTCTTGTCAGAATGCAGAGACAGGTACAGGATTCTGACCATAGGATTCTCAGGCATCCATCTCTGCCTTTCTTGGGATCAGTGATCCCGTTGGCATCTTCTTCCTGCAGGGTTCTCTGAGCCTGGTCAGCTCCCCATGGGTCTTACCTCGGTCATCTCATTGCGAGTTCTCTCGGTCCTCAGGGTCATTCTTCTTGCCGAGATATTTCTGTCCCTGTTGTGTCCCCCTTTTGTCCTGTCCTGTGTCACGGGTGTTGGTGTGTTTGGCCTGGAGCTGCTCTGCCTTGTTGCTCAGTCTGGGTGTAGGGGGAATGGGACAAGTCCTGGGGAGTTGAAATTTGTCATGTGGGGTGTAGTTGGGCTGTAGAGGGTATTCCTGGATTGACACAAAGTGTCTGGAGCTGTCAAGTTCTCCTGCAGCACTTTGACTTTTGTCCTGACTTTGTTTCAGGTGCAGATGGATTCAATCCATGGCAGAGTGCCCCGTTCTGGGTGAGGGGGCTCCCCTGAGAAGGTCAGTCACTGTTGATGATGAGAGTCACATATTTCACATTTATTGGCACTCCAGTGCAGGGCACCTACATGAACAGCTCCAAACAAGTGAGTCCCTTGGTAACCCCCCCTGGGGAGCAGCTGGAGCCTGCTCTGGGCTGGGCTGGGGGGCCAAACCCTCGGGGCTGACACAGCTCCACACTGAGGGGGCTTGGGAAAATGCCTGGCTTTGTCCAGGATTTTTTTTTTTTTTTAAATTTTATTTTTTATTTTATTTTTATCATTTTTTTTTAGCTTTCTACAAGGTTTTAACCATCAACTTGGTAAAAATCAATGGTAGGACTGAAAACATGAGGGGCTGGCAAGTTATACACACCAGAGACAGCTTTTTTTTTTAATAGCTGGGAGACTTACTTCTTGCTTTTGAGACTCTCTTTTTTTGGCCATTTTTTTTTGTTAAAAACCTTATTTTGAGATGTGCTGCTTCAATAACAAATTTATTGTAAAAATACCTCTAATGTCAGAAGATGAAAGCACAAACACCAACATGCCACCACCTTAATGTTTAGCAGCAAAACTTGATCTTTACTGAAGTTAAAACTTCTATTTTTTTCTGCTAATAAAAGTTAATGAAGGTATTTATCAGCTTTTGCTGGCCTTTGGCGATACTCAAGATCATTAAAAATTGCTCTACTTGTTCTAAAATAAATACAAATTTTAGATCTCCCTCATTCTCTTCAGACTAGAAACATGTGAATTGATTTTTGATCTTCTTTCTTTTGGCTTCTGTGGGTTTTAAGCTGCATGGAGAAGGTATCAGTGGACATGGCACAGGGCATGGTGCTGGGGAGGGCAGGAGGGGAAGGAACTGCTCAGAAATCCAGGAGCCGCAGTGGATTGGGAGCTGGTGATCCTGCCTCAGCCACACTCTCCTGGACAGTCTGTGCAATGATAATATTCCTATTTTCCCTCCTGAACATGGAGTTGGAGGAGAACAGAAGTCTTGGCATTGGTGGAAAGGGGAACAGCAGGGAAAAACTGCTGTTTGTGTCCTCAGAGAGCAGTGGGGAGAGCCTGAGAGAAACACTGGCTGGCTGAGGGATAGTTGTGTCCCCTCTGGAATAAACTCCTGTGTCTCCTCAGAGCTGCTGGTTTGCAGTAGAGTTTGGGCACATTTTGCTGCAGCTTTGGTTTCTTAATACCTGGAAATCCATGGATTGCTGGGTGATTTCCATAAGTTCTCCTATTTTTTAGGAGCTGCAGGGTGAGGTCAGTATTCTGAGGGAGGCCCTGGCAAAGCTGCTGAGGAGAAGGAACACAGAGCATCTGGGGGCTTCTCCCACCGGAGTTTCTCCTGGAGCGTGCTGCGTGATGTTTAACCTGGCTTTGGGGTGTTCTCCTGCAGTCCCAGCTCCAACTGCTGCCCCTGAGCCGAGGCCTTGCTGTGTCCCAGCAATAAACCCGGCAGGTGGGTCCTGCTTTTCCAGCCCTTTAATCCCTCGGGCAATCCCAGATTACCGGAGCTCCCCTGGGCCCAGCCTGGACTTGCTCCCTGGGAGCTGCACTTCAGTCTGCCTGAACCAAGGACCTCCTGTTTGAAACTTTATTCCTGCTGTTTTTCCTCTTGCAGGTAGTTGGCAAAAAAGGAGAGAGCCAGTGGGAAGTGGAGGCACTGGAAGGCCTTATCCCAGTTCAAGGCTCCCACTTTTCCCTCTGACTCCTTGAGAAATGCCTGAGCATAACCAGAGACTGTCCATTTGATTGCCAGCCCTTTCCAGTACATCGTTGCTTTCAGCTGGTTTGTGTTCCTGGTGTCATCCTCCTCCTCCTCCTCCATGGATTTGTAAATAGAATTCCTGACTTTTGCTGAGTGGAATTTTGTTATTCCAGGAATTGTGGCTCTTTGGTTCCACTGAAACTTCCCAACTCTGCTGAGAGTTTCATCTGTCAAATCCAAGTAAGATTGGAGTTTCTTTGGGTTGTTACTCCCACAAACTAGAGATCATTCTGGCACAGGAGTAAATTGGCATGTTTAACTCCCTCTTCCCTGGAAAATCAGAGCAGAGGAAGCAGATTTGAAATCATCATTCCATGGACTTCCACAGACTTCCTGGCTGTTCCAAAAGTTTTCCATGTTAGAAATTTCTGGGCTTGTTTTCTGGGCAAGCTGGGAGTTAGATATTATTCCTTCCTTTTATTTGATGTTTTTCCTCTCTCTGATTTTAGTAAGGCTATATTTTTTTTCCTATTTTCTATCCTAATTGGAATTTTGGTACTTCTTAGGGGACATTTCCAAGGAAATTTCCCCAATTAAGGTTGGTGAATCAGGAATGTGTCAGCACCATATCCACAGAATTCTGGGAATTCCCAGGAAAACTTGTAAAGTGTTTAATTGCCTTGATTCATCTCGTTTTCAAGTTCAATTCAGTGTGTTTTTAATTACTTAAGTTCCATTAAAACTTAAATCCCGGCCTTGTTGCTGTTCCTTGGACACAATGGGGTGGTTCTTTCCTGCCTTGGCACATGTGGGTGTTCATCCCAAGTGAGCTTCCTGCTAAAACAGAATTTGTTTCCAAGCAAAACTGGGAATTTTTTAGAAAACCTTTTTTTTCTGGGAGGCACTGGGTTTGTTTTCCCTATCCCTGCCTAATCGAGAAAACTCCTGGGGCCTGTTAGGAAGTGGCATGAGGGGAGGGCTGTGATTATTTAATTTCATATTTTATTTTACTTATTGTTTATTTTATTTTTTACTTTTTGATTTTTGTATTTTATGTTAAATGTTTTATTGTGGTTAATGTTTTAATTTTTTTTTGTTTTGTCTTTTTAAAATGCTTTTGGTTTATTTCTTTAATTTTTATCTTTTTAGTCTATTATTTATTTTTAAAATTTTTAAATTTTTCTTTATTGCTATTTAAAATCTTAATGACTTCTATTTTTTAAAAATTTATGGATATTATTTCAGTTTTTACGTTCATGTTATTTATTTTGTATTTTTAAATTTTTAAATTATATTTTAAATTTATTTTAGATTTTATTTCTTTAATTTCTTTTCTTATTTTACTTTTTTATTAACTTTGGAGTTTTCTTTTTTTAAATTTTTATTTTGTTTTATTTTGTTTTATTTTATTCTATATTAATTTTTTTCATGTTTTCATTGTTCCTTTTTTTTTTTTCCCTGAGTATGTGGAAGTTTACCTGTTGGGAAGAAAGAAGCTGAGAAATGACCTCCCTGTCTACTGGACATCTGGATAGAATTGAGAGTGCAGTTAGCCAAAATCCTCTGTATTTTCTGCTAAATTAAAAAACCTGAACGGAGAAAGCTGTGAACACTGTGGTGCCTTTTTTTCCTTTCAGGTCTCATTCTCCCCATGCACAGTATTGCCAGCACTAACTCGAGGTGTATTTCAGAGACAGCGATAAAACTAAGTAGACATTTTATTTTGTTACTCTCTGAACCTCCTTGTTTATTAGCCAAGAAATCTAAAACTAAGCAAACAAACAAACAAAAAACCCAAAACAAAACCCCCCACAAACAACCCCCCCAAAAGCACACAGAAAGAGAAAACTATTTTATATTTTTATTATTATTTATTATTATTTTAATAAAGATTAAATATTTACCCCTTAGACAATCAGGATCATTCAATTCTAATTAACTGTGGTTCTGATCTGTTAGGTTAATGAAGTCATATTGTTTAAAATATCAAGACGTAAATGCTCACTGAAAATAAATAAAAATACAAAAAAAAATATAAGTAACAAAAAGAGAACTATAAAATACGAAAAATAATATCAATAGACATACAGTATATTATTACATGTTCCATATATTATAATATGTAAAATATACCTACTATAATGTACATGATATAATAGATAAATTGTAATGATTAATCGAAATATCAAAATAAGAAATAGAAGAGATAGTGAAATATAGCCTAAAATTAAGGCTTTTTTTTGTTTTGCCGTGGTTGATGGCAGGGTTCTCGTTGTGGTTGGGGGTCTTTTGGGGCATTTTAGGGGATGTTTGGAAGGGGATTTTTGGCCACGTTCTTTTTTGCCTCCGCTCCCTGCGGCAGTGCTGCCACCGTATGGGCACAGAGCGGTACTGCAGCTCTCCCCCGTGCCGGTGACCGAGAGCTGTGCGGCGGTGCTGCCATCCTGTGGATCTAGAGCGGTACTACAGCTCTCCCCTGTGCCGTCCGGAGCCGCGCAGCAGCCCCGAGCTGTGAGCTCACGGGCAGTGTTGCCACCCGAGCGCCGAAAGATCACGGCCAAAAAGGCGAGAAAAAATGCAAGCACCCAGAGCACGTGGCAGCCGGCTGCCTGCGCGCGACCTGGACCACGGAGCCGCCCGGGAGGGATTTTCCACGGCGTGCGCGGACACGGGATGGGGGCTCCGCGGTGCCACGGCAGTGTTGGGACACGTCTCGGTGTATCCTGGAGTCCCTTGCGCAGCGGTTCGGTGTATACCAGCGGCATTTGCGCTACGCATGCCTCGGTATATCCCGGCAGTCTTTGCGGCACGGCGCCTCGGTATATCCCGGCAGTCTTTGCGGTACGGCGCCTCGGTATATCCCGGCAGCCTTTGCAGTACGGCGCCTCGGTATATCCCGGCAGTCTTTGCGCTACGCATGCCTCAGTATATCCCGGCAGTCTTTGCGGTACGGCGCCTCGGTATATCCCGGCAGCCTTTGCGGTACGGCGCCTCGGTATATCCCGGCAGTCTTTGCGGTACGGCGCCTCGATATATCCCAGCAGCCTTTGCGGTACGGCGCCTCGATATATCCCAGCAGCCTTTGCGGCATTAATGCCTCGGTGTATCCCGGCATGCCCCGCGCGTCATTTCCCGGCGCACGCGGCGGGAAATAGAGAAAACCCCGGGTTTGTGTCTCCCTGCACAAAACCCCGACCACGGCGCAGCCCGGGGGAATTTTCTGTGGCGTCTCCAGGTGTAGGGACACGGGCTGTGGGTTCAGCCGCGCCGCAGCCGGGTTCAGGTTAGTGGATTTAGTCAGGCGCCTGTGTTAGAAGCCGAACCCAGCCGAGTTTCCCCGAACGAGCCGCGCACAGTTCCGGGGCGGCCCCGGCCGGTGTCCGCCGTCACTGCCGCTTCCTCGGCGGGCCATTCAAGGCGGTGTCGGGGCCGCTGCCGATCCCCCGGCGGGCGGGCGGGACACGCTGGCGCTGTGCCCGGAGCCGGAGCACTCGCTGTCGGCGCTGGAGCCGAGCCGGGGTTCCCGGGGAAGGCGGCAGGAGAAGCCGGTAAAACGCCCGGAGTGCTCGTGTGGCCCCGAGAACCCCCAGAACATTACTTTGTGGGGGGGCTGTGCCAGCCGCTTATGCCCTAATGGAGAGGGATTTCTCACAAGGACACGCAGTGATGGACAAGGGGAACGGCTTCATCAGGATGAAGGGAGGCCGGTTTAGATTAAATATCAGGAAGGAATTGTTCCCTGTGAGGGTGGCGGGGCCCTGGCACAGGTTCCCCAGAGAAGCTGTGGCTGCCCCTGGATCTGGTGGAAGGTGTCCGTGCCGTGGCTGGGGCTGGAATGGGATGAGCTTTCCCTTCCACAATTCAGTGATTCTGGTGGTCTGGCTGAGATCAGTCAGCCTGAGGAGCTGTTGCAATTTCAGGCTGAAAGTTGAGTTCTTGTAACTTATACTGCGTAAAGCAAGAAGGAATGCTTAAAAAAATTCTAATGCATGATTTTTTAAATATAAAAAGCATGGAGAGAGGTGCTTCCTTTTATTTTCTTCTGATTCAATTGTATTTCTCACTTACAGCACAGTAGAAACCCTGTTCTGCTCTGGCTGCTGAAGGACACTGCAGCATCTCCAGGTGCACCTGAAGGCATCTCGACTCCAAGAGAGATTTGTTCTGTTTCCGCATTGACTCTGTTGAAAGGTGAACACAGAATGTCCATGGGTCACCCTGCCAGCTCCACTTGGCTCAGCAGGCATCGCAGGGAGGGCCCTCCTGTCATCTCTCTGGTGAGTCTGGAGGTGGGTTTTTCTGCTGCTCTGTCCCAGAGGGGTTTTCTGTATTGCTGCTGTTGGCATCGTAGTGCTGAGTTGTGAGGAACATTACCTGGGTAAGGCAAATACTAGAAAAAAAAAAAAACCCAAACAAAACAACCGTGTCTGCCTTTTGTATGAGAAATTGCATAAGACCTTCCATTACTCCAGTGTCACTTGGGAGGCAGTTTCTGCTCTAACAAGCTTTTGAATACTGCTCAACAGCAATAGACCTCATTCCGGGTGTTTGAAGGTGAGAGAAGAGATGGTCCATCCTAGGAGCCTAATTTTGGAATGCTTTATGGAACTGGCTGAGCAGCTTTTACCTCTGGGGTTTCCATAGTCTGCCCTTGGCAGGTGCAGCCTGTGCTTCAACCTGGAGCCCTCAGTCCGCAGGGAAATGGACCTTTGGGGAAGTTCTTACAGCTCTGCTTAATGTTTTATGGATGTTGATGATTTTCTGGAGGTAGGCTGTCCACTCTGACCCATTTTCTTCTCTCTCCTTGCAGACTGAACCTGCGAAAGGCTGAGGTGAGACCAGGATCTGCAAAATCTCTGAGTCTGTCTTGCTGAGGCTGAAGCCATGTTTGCTGTCAACAGTGACATTGTGGAAGAGGCTAAAGACTGAAAACTTTATTGCATGCCTGCTCTGAGTCTTTTATTTATACTTAAGAGAGGACTTTTCTCTGCACTCATACTCAGCTGTCACTCTGAGTATACCCCAGGGGCTCCAGGGGAGCAGGACATGCAACCTGGAGCACAGTACAAAGCTGGGGATGCTCTGAGCAGGACACAGGTTAGCAGTGACCCCTCAGCACACACTGACAGGTGTCCTTAGCCCACCCCAGGGGTGCCAGGAGCTGGGTTCCCTGGAAATGACACCTAGGACAAGTATTCAGCTGCTGTCTGAGCGGGCTGGAAGGGACTGACACTGACCCTGTGGGACTGCACAGCTGTGAGCACATCACCCACCAAAGACAAATAGAGGAGCTCCTGACAGGTACCGCCCCCCAGGCAGCCCACAGCCGCTCCAGGGACCAGCACTTGTCCTGGGACACCTGGGCAAAGCACGTGCGCAGTACAGGCCAGGTCTGCACAAACTAGGTGTGTGTTTGACAGCTGGAACAGGGAGAGGCTTGCTTTTTATTACTGACTTTTCAGAGGATGAAGGTTTTTTGAGTTCTTATGTTTACTGTTTTGTTCCTCAGTAACGCCTCGGCGATGCATTCCAGGGAACAATTGGTGCCCGTCCGGGAAAGACTTTGTCGGTAGGGCCAGGTAGTGCTACCGAAGATGTACGTCAGCTTTATGCTGAGAAGTGAGAAATCCAGAAGAAAACAGCCAGGTTCTTTTTGCTGATGACACCTGTATAGATGTGTCTTGTGTTCCTTTCTTGTTCTGTGTGCTCCCTCTCCCACTTTCTTTCACTCTGTCTTGTTCTTCTTTTTCTTGTAAGGAACGAATCCTCAATATTTATTTAACAAATGTTGCTCAATCCCTCTCCCTGTTCTGTCCTGCTTTTTGTCTCCCTCCCTCACTCCTCACATCTTTGTCTCCCTTCTTCATTCCTCTTTTCCCTTTGTCCCGCACCGTGACTCTTTCTTTGTCCCTCTCGTCGTCCTTTTGCCCGTACCCGTCCACACCTGTTGCCCAGTCCTCCACACTCATTGTACCCTTCTCTCCATAAGCCTCCCCCCTTCTGGCCACACCTCTCCGTCTCCATCCCTGCGCTGTGCCTCGGCCGTCTTCCCCCCCACCAGCACCTGCCGTGGTCGTTTCCTCTCCGGTTCCTCGTTTCCCTCTTTGTCGCCGTATGCCTCTGTCCTTGCCATGTGTCTGGCACTCTGTCTTTTTCTCAGTCTTTTTCCATGCCTCACTCCCATTCCTTTTTTATTCTCCGTGGCTCTGTGGTACTCCTCGTGCCACTTTCCCACAGGAAATCTGGGATCCTTGTGTCCCATTTGCTATTTCTGTTCTTTTTAAATCCCTCTCTGCCCTGCTGGCCATCTCAAGTTTTTTGTTTGGTGTTTTTTTTTTAAAGTTTCATCCTGCACCCTGATCTTAATCCACCCCCCCCCGCCCCCGTCTTCTCTGCTGCCAATCCTTTGTGTCTCTTGCTTGTGACTGCAGGGGTAAGGAGGGACTGCAACCCTTCTGGGGGCTGTCCCTCTTTCTTGTTGCAGCAAAGTCCCTTTTTGGGGGGGATGTACACTCGGAAAGGGCTGGAATAAAGCACCGTGCTGCTGTCCAGGGCAGTTTGACTCATTCTGTGCCTTCTTTGGGGGTGAGGAAAAAAAGCTGAGGGGGAGGGGGTGGAGACCTGGGGGCTCTGATGTCATTTGGGGCAGCATTTGGGACCAAGAGGGAGCCACTTGGCAGTGGAGGAGCAGGTGAGCGAGGAATGAGGAGGGGTCATGCTGGGTGCCCTCCCCCGGAGGATCCGAAAGCTGCCAGAAAATTCACAGGCACGAGTGGTTGTAGAATACTAAAACCTGTTAAATTTTTTTTGTTTTTATAGATATTGTCAAAAATAGGAGCTTATCTCTAAATTCTTTCAGAAAGAAACCTTCTCTCTATCCACTCTATTGCATACAGAAATGTAGGAAACTCTGACCAGAGATGGGTAATAGTTTTGAAAATAATGCCTATTGGTTTTGTGTAGGAATGATCCCATCAAGTGCTTTGAAACCATAAGAACAGATGCTGAGGCTGAAGGGAATAAAATAGGCTCTCTGGCAAATTTTGCCTCCGTTCTCCGCCCAGCCCCAAAGCTCGCCGCAGTTCCTGGCCGAGCTCGGTGGCAGTGTCGCCACCTCGTGGACAGAGAGCAGTACTGCTGCCCCACGACTTGGAATCAGTTTTACTTCCGCTTGTGAAATCACAGTTCTCGTCTGACATCAGCCGTTCTAGGAAGTAAAGGTGTAGGTGGCCTTGGCATCCCTTAAGCCCTCTCGTCAACTTACTCTGAAACATTCGGGTGCCAGTTATTCTGGCTCTTGAACAGAGGTACCTTTTCCTTACATGTGGCATAGTTTGGATTCTGCTTCCTAAAATTTCTAGTGTTTCAGGTTTTACCACAGAGACCATCTGCCAGGATGTAGCTCTTTGTGAATCACGGCACTCCCGGGTGTATATTTTGAACTCCTTTCGAATGTCAGGTTTGAAGTATTTCTTACCTCAGGAAAACAGGAGTCTTTTGCATCTACGTATCAGGTGTTGAACTTTTGCATTTCTTGAATTGTGCATGTCACAGAATTCCTCCCGGATGACAGCTGCCAGCAACTATGGCTCTTCTCGGTCACGGAGTTCAGGGGCTGTCTCCAAAGCCACCTACAGACACCGCAATGGAAATCTTTATTTACTGTGTAAAATAATCACTCTGAGGCATCAGCCAGGGTCTAAATTCTACCTTTCAAAAACACCAACATTACATGAGTTCTTTCAGATTAAAGCTTCCGTGGAGTCAGGTCTGCCCAGCCCTCCAGTGTCACGCACCTCCCACGAACTGGTCTCGCCAGGACGGCTCGCTGACTTTTTCATCATGGGGAAAGAAGCTCCCATTTGGAGTCAGAAGCCTCGTGTGTCCTGTGGGGTTCCCCTCCTAAAACTGCAAATTTTGCAGGATTTCTTATGGTAGAAGTTTTCTGGGAGCTATGCCTCTGGCTGGATTTCGGCTCCTGTGACCGTCACGTGAAGCGACCTCGAGACCCTAGAGTGTGTGAATTTCCTCACCATTGAAAAGACATATCGTTCGCATCTGGGAGCCACGGTGTGAAAGCGGGTGTCACCTCTTAAATTTGCCAATATCACAAGAGTTTTTCTAAATGAATGGTGCTGAGAACACAAGCTCTGGCCAGCTTTGGCCTTAGAGTTGCCTCCTCTAAATGGCTCTTTAGACACTAGGTTGGAAAGTTCCTAAATATGCCAAATAGCCCTTGTTTACAGCCAGGAGCCCAGATCTGACCTTGGGATTACATGTCTTAAAATTCAGATCATCAGAGGATTTCCCCCAGGTGAAGCCCGCTAGGGACAGCTTTCTCGCTGGCCTTAGGTATTCGGAAGGCTACTTCAAGCCCCCTAGAAATCCAATCAGAAATCTTTCCTACCTGTGGAATCCAGCCACTTTTCTACTCAGGTGCTGTTGTAGAAAACCAGGAATATGCTTATCAAAATTGCCAACGTCAGACAATTTTTCCTGGACCGGGACTGGCAGATGGTACACCGCCGTTGTCGAGACAGCCACAACACCCCGAGTGCTTCTTTAAAACCTCAGAAGGCTTCAGGCATCAGCACCTTGTTATCTAGAAGTCTTTTATATCTCTTCTATGTAGCCTCCCATGAGCAGATCCACACAGCTCTGGCTCTTTGTCTTTTTTCTCTCCTCCTTCTGCAGTTCCAGCTCGCTCTTTCCCATCTCTAGCATGGCCACCTAACCCCGTCCGTCCCTCGTGTGCCCTGCAGTCCCCTCCTCCTCGCGGCACGGCCGGCAGACTCCAACTGTCCGTCTACCAGGTAAGTCACTCTTTTATCGCACCCATAACTGTGAGGGCAAGGCTGGTCTCACTCTTGACTAATTAACATAGCTGCAATATATCAGAGGCAAGACTGCCTTTACCCCGTCTCTATCTGTCTCCCCACCGTACACCTCCGGGTGGCCTCAGATTCTCATTTCCTCTCTATCCCCAAGCCCCCGAGGGGCTCACAACATCAGTTTATCAGGAGAGTCCACGAGGCACATTATGTTACAACTCGTGCACCTGGCAGGGGAGTAATTTTCTGTTCAGAATCATCCCTATCCCAGCAGACCAGAACATTCGGTGCTCCATTAAGTCTTGGCAAAGTTTTAGGGACCTCATGACCTCCAGGGATACCATAGATGTCGTCAGGTCCCTCTAGCAGGCCATTGGAGGTTTCTGAGTGGTATTCCAGGGCCTAGGAGGACTTAGGAGGTCCTACAAACTTTTCAGGGGCCTCTAGAAGCCGCCGAAGCCACAGTCACCTTCTTTAAATCCTGACCGGCCTGCTTCAGAACACCTAAACTATTTCCACCAGCTCCTAAAAAGCTTAAGCATCCCAGACCTGGTCCTAAAACCACTGAAATTATCCCAGCAACTGCACGTCCTTCCCAAATCTTTCTAAATCACCCCTGGACCCAAGGGACAGCTGTTTTCCATGGCATGGACACCCCACAGCCCTCAAGCTTCAGAGGCAGACACCAGGCTGTGCAGCGAAGCCAATGACCTCCAGGACTTTTCTTTACCTCTCCCCAGCCATCCAAGTTCAAGCAGTTCCAGGTGTGACTTGCAAGGATTACAAGGCACTGGGTCCCCCAGGGGTCATTTTTAAGGGGTTACCTCTGCCTGCCCGTACCGGGAACCAGTAGGTGAGAGAGAATTCTGCTCTCCAGCTAACTCTTTTCTGTCCCTAGCACACCTGCCTATCCCCTTCTGTCCCTCATACAGTAGCTTATGTCATTTTTCCCTCAACAGACCTCCCGTCCTTTCCTCCGCACAGCACGGCTAGCAGACTCCCACTGACCCCCCTCCCAGCTAACTCACTCTTTATCACACCCATACCTGGGAGGGCTAGACTGTTCCCACTCTTTGATAATTAACATAGCTGCAGTGTAGCAGAGCTAGGATTGCCTTTAGCATTACCTCTAGTTATCTTCCCACAGGAAAACTCTTCTTTTGCCAATATTTTAGGGGACTAAAGCAAAGGGGAGAAGCCTTTTATTGCCCATTGTGTCAGTTTAAGCGGGGTATCTTCCCCCTTTCCTCAGTTTAATGGGTTCAGTTAGAGGAAGGTATCCATTTTCAGCATTTTAAAACAGCATTTCAGGGCACTTTTACCCACAGCCTGGTCCCAAATATCTCAGACGGGAGCGAGCCCAGCACATAATGCTGCCTGGGAGTCTGTTATTATTTCTTATTTTTTTTCTATAATGTAGATACAACTAAGGGGACCCTAATTAAAAGTCCTAGTGAGATTTATACCATTCTTATTGGCATTAATCTTCTCTCTCCTATTTAGTCACATGTGGAGTACTACTTAGTAATCACTTAAGAATAATAACACAAGTCAGCAACAAGTTATCCAATTTATCTAACTACCTTACCAAAACACAAAGCTTTCTTTTTCACCCATTTTCTGCCCTTTTGCTTAAGGTTGTTCCAGCAAAAAAGAAAGCACTATTATTTTTCTGATGTGTTTATCACTACATGGGGCCCCTTACTCACCTGGAATTTAAGTCAGAGGAGCCAAGCAACAACAGCCTTTCCCAGGGCTTTTATACCCAGTGGGATTTGTCTCCTCCCTTTTCCCAGGGAATTGTGGGAAAGGGAGGCGGCCCCCCCAACAGGGGTATATAAACCCCAGCTTTTGCTAAGGGCTTCATTCCCTCCTGGGGATCAGCTGGGATAAGAGCTCTCCTCTCTTTTCAGTGAAGAGGCTCTTTTGGTTTATCTCAGCTTATTTCAGTAGGTGCTTTTGGGCACCTGCAAGTGAGGGAGGCTTTGAAGACTCCATGAAGAAGACACTATTGAATACAGGGAGTATTTAAGTTTAGGGGTTTGGGTTGTGTGTTCAGGGGTGGTAAGGTGCTTTTGTAACTTCTGGGTTTGTTTTTCTTTTTTTTTTTTAGGAGGAGTGCAGCTCCTGAAATTCCAGGTTGTGTCAAGTATGATACTTCAGATTCTTTCAGCAGATTCGTTGCCACAAAAGGGTTTGTGTCAAAGGTGATGTTTGTGATCAAGGCTTCTAATAGGTAAGTCAAGGATTGTGAGCTGGGTACCCGGTTAGGAATTACAGTTCGGGGATTTTGAAGGCCACAAAGTGAGAAAGGGTGTTCACTTGAGGGCCTCCCCCAGGGCTTTTTCACAAGAAACAGCAGGTTCATTGATGTGTCTTACAGCACATCCACCATGCTCACAGAAGTGCTGTGCAATTTTGCCCTTCACTAACCTGGGTATCAAACATTCTAACAGCCCTAGCCTTCAATGTGGGGTGAAGCCACAGACTCCAGGGCCCAGGCACACTTGGCAGAGGGCAAGTAGCCCCCTCATGGGGGTTTGACCCATGTGCCACTAAATTTGTACATTGGTCTTGGTTTTCTTTTTTGTATCTGATTGAGGCTAAGTGGCGAGCGTGAGGTCTTCTGAGGCAGACTCATTTCAGCTCCAAAGTGGATTCACGTCAAAGATAAGTCAGGGGCCACAGCCTGGAGATATAATGATAGGACCACATTGTGGTGTAAGTCTAAGAATTTATTGTCATTTGTGTGTCTTAGGTGGTCCAATCCTATTACACTGAGACCCCCTCATCAACCGGCCAACAGACCCAGTTGGCTTCTCTCATGACCCCTCTGAAAGCGTTCAGGGACTGTCTGAAGAAGCCTTATTCTTTCCCTTTTGAAGGTGTCATTTGGGTAGACTTTGGTAACAGCCAAGGCATTGGGGTGAGTTGGGGAGGTAGGGAGAAGGAGTGAGGGTCCTCTCAAGTATCAGCAACGCCACATTACTTTGTCTGCTCTTAAACTCAGGTATACCTTGTGATCTTGGTGACAGCCTCTGAACTTGACTGAAGTGTGTGGCCTGAGGACCCGGGTGTTCTTAGGAGATGGTGAGTAGCAGAATTGTTGGGTTTTGGTCAATGTGCTGCTAAGAGCATGCAGTGATGATTGCTTTTATTTATTGTAGCTGACTACGGAAGAACAGCCGGGTGATAGCAGGAATTTCACTGGGGGAACAGCATCCATCTTTCGCACTGGATGGGACTTTGCATCTCCAGCTGTCTGAGAGATAAGTAGAGGGCTGTGAGCCACAGAGGGGATGGGAGCAGGGTGCTGGGTTGGCTTCTGGCCGAGAGGGGTTTTTGAGTCGGCTTTGGAGACAGGGCTGTCCAAGAAGTGGCCCCTTTAGGCTGCATAAAGGGAAAGTCTCACTTTTGATGTCAATGCTGAGGTGTGCAGGGCAGAGCAGTCCCGGTGGTTGTTGTGTCACTTGTTTGTTGTGCGCTCAGTGTTTCATGTCCTTTCCCTTAGCCCTTCAAGGGGTGTGTCAAAAACCCTGACATTGTTCTGAGCATCTCCGGTCCCTCCTTTCCTCGGCCAGGTGCTGATACCATTGAACAGTTTACTTGAGAGCTCAGGTGGGCATGGGGATTGTATCTCTCTTCAGAAGCATCCAGACCGATGCCTTTCCAGATCTTGTTCTGAGCTGTATCGACAGCCGTGCACCGCAACGATCCATTCCGGCGGATTAGGTCTTGCAAGACTGCAAAGTGAGGTAGAAGATTCCAACTGGAGTGTTCTCGGACGTCCATCTTTGCGATTTTTTGGGACAAGTCATCCTGTTGGCTTCATCTTCTTCCTGCAGGGCTTTCTGAGCCTGGTCAGCTCTCCATTAGTCTTTACATCGGTCATCTCATTCTGAGTTCTCATGGTCGTTCTTCTGGCTCAGAGTTTTTTGTCCTTGTTGTGTCTCCTTGTTTGTTGTCTCTTGTGTCACAGGTGTTGCTGGTATTTGGCCCGGAGCTGCTCTGCCCTGCCGCCCAGATGGGTGTAGGGGTAGTAGAACAAGGCCTGGGGACTTGAAATTTGAGTTGTAGGGTCCATTGGATTCTCGGTGCTATCTGTAGATTGACAGAAGATGCCTGGAGCTGTCAAGTTATCCTGCAGCACTTTGACTTTTGTCCTAACTTTCTTTCAGGTGGAGATGGCTTAAATCAGATGAATTAAAAGCAGATCTCTCTGTATTGGTGGAGTCCGTAGCTCTGAGAAGGTGAGTCTTAGTTGGAGTTTGCAGGGGAGGAGTAAATGGTGGCTATGTTACAGCACTGCTCTTTGTTTTTGTTTTTAGGAGGTAAAGCAGGATATCGCCAGTCAATCTAAGGAGGGCGAGGTGAGCAGTGACCGGTGGATGGGAGGAGTTGTTATTGCTGTGGTGTCAATTTCTGGTGCCACTCTAAGCCTCTATTATTGTGTGTTTTAGGCAGTGCACTCTCATTGTGCTGAACTCCCCCCACCAATGAGATGATGGGCCTGGGTGTGAGCCCTCTGGAAGCAATACAGGACGCTGTGATGAAGCCTTGATCTTCTCCATTTGAAGGTGCTTTTCCTGGTAGGATTTGCTAACAGCTGAGGAGTTGGGGAGGTAGGGAGGAGGAATGAGGACCCTGTCAAGTTTCAGCAATGCTGCATCACCTTGTCTGCTTTTAAACCCAGGTATACCCTGTGACCTCGGTGTCAGCCTCTGAACCTGGCTGAAGTGTGTGGCCTTAGGACCCGGGTGTTCTTAGGAGATGGTGAGTAGCAGAATTGTTGGGTTTTGGTCAATGTGCTGCTAAGAGCATGCAGTGATGTTTGGTTTTATTTATTGTAGCTGACTAAGGGAGAGCAGCATGGTGATAGCAGGAATTTCCCAGAGGGAGAAGCAGCCTTCTTTTGCACCGGATGGGACTTTGCATCTCCAGCTGTCTGACAGATAAGTAGAGCGCTGATGAGCCACGGAGGGGATGGGAGCAGGGTGCTGGGTTGGCTTCTGGCTGAGAGGGGTTTTTGACTTGGCTTTGGAGACGGGGCTGTCCAAGAAGTGGCCCCTTAGGGTGCATAAAGGGAAAGTCTCAGTTTTGATGTCAATGCTGAGGTGTGCAGGGCAGAGCAGTCCCGGTGGTTGTCGTGTCACTTGTTTGTTGTGCACTTAGTGTTTCATGTCCTTTCCCTTAGCCCTTCAAGGGGTGCGTCAAAAACCCTGACATTGTTCTGAGCATCTCTGGTCCCTCCTTTCCTCGGCCAGTTGCCGATGCCATTGAACAGTTTACTTGAGAGCTCAGGTGGGCATGGGGATTGTATGTCTCTTCAGAAGCATCCAGACCGATGCCTTTCCAGATCTTGTTCTGAGCTGTATCGACAGCCGTGCACCGTAACGATCCCTTCTGGCGGATAAGGTCTTGCAAGACTGCAAAGTGTGGTAGAAGATTCCAACTGGAGTGTTCTCGGACGTCCATCTTTGCGATTTTTGGGACAAGTCATCCCGTTGGCTTCATCTTCTTCCTGCAGGGCTTTCTGAGCCTGGTCAGCTCTCCATTAGTCTTTACATCGGTCATCTCATTCTGAGTTCTCATGGTCATTCTTCTGGCTCAGAGATTTTTGTCCCTGTTGTGTGTCCTTGTTTGTTGTCTCTTGTGTCACAGGTGTTGGTGGTATTCGGCCCCGTGCTGCTCTGCCCTGCCGCACAGCTGGGTGTAGGGGTAGTAGAACAAGGCCTGGGGGATTTACTATTTGAATTGTAGGGTCCATTGGATTCTCGGTGCTATCTGTAGATTGACAGAAGATGCCTGGAGCTGTCAAGTTATCCTGCAGCACTTTGACTTTTGTCCTAACATTCTTTCAGGTGCAGATGGCTTAAATCAGATGAATTAACAACAGATCACTCTGTATTGGTGGAGTCCGTAGCTCTGAGAGGGTGAGTCTTAGTTGGAGTTTGCAGGGGAGGAGTAAATGGTGGCTATGTTACAGCACTGCTTTGTTTTTGTTTTTAGGAGGTAAAGTGGGATGTTGCCAGTCAATCTGAGGAGGGCGAGGTGAGCGGTGACCAGTGGATGGGAGCAGTTATTATTGCTGTGGTGTCAATTTCTGGTGCCACTCTAAGCCTCTATTATTGTGTGTTTTAGGCAGTCCACTCTCATTGTGCTGAACTCCCCTGACCAATGAGAGGATGGGCCTGGGTGTGAGCCCTCTGGAAGCAATACAGGACACTGTGATGAAGCCTTGATCTTCTCCATTTGAAGGTGCTTTTCCTGGTAGGCTTTGCTAACAGCTGAGGAGTTGGGGAGGTAGGGAGGAGGAATGAGGACCCTCTCAAGTTTCAGCAATGCCACATTACCTTGTGTGCTTTTAATCCCAGGTATACCCTGTGACCTTGCTGTTGGCCTCTGAACCTGGCTGAAGTGTGTGGCCTGAGGACCTGGGTGTTCTTAGGAGATGGTGAGTAGCAGAATTGTTGGGTTTTGAGAAAGAAATTGTTGGGTTTTGCTCATAAGATCACGCACTGATGTTTGGTTTTGTTTGATTGGCAGAAGATTCCTGGAGTTGTCAAGTTATCTTGCAGCTGACTAAGAAAGAACAGCCTGGTGATAGCAGGAATTTCCCAGAGGGAGAAGCAGCCTTCCTTTGCGGTGGATGGGACTTTGCATCTCCAGCTGTCTGAGAGATAAGTAGAGGGCTATGAGCCACAGAGGGGATGGGAGCAGGGTGCTGGGTTGGCTTCTGGCTGAGAGGGGTTTTTGAGTCAGCTTTGGAGCTGAGGCTGTCCAAGAAGTGGCCCCTTAGGGTGCATAAAGGGAAAGTCTCAGTTTTGATGTCAATGCTGAGGTGTGCAGGGCAGAGCAGTCCCGGTGGTTGTCGTGTCACTTGTTTGTTGTGCACTCAGTGTTTCATGTCCTTTCCCTTAGCCCTTCAAGGGGTGCGTCAAAAAACCTGGCATCATTCTGAGCATCTCCGGTCCCTCCTTTCCTCGGCCAGTTGCCGATGCCATTGAACAGTTTACTTGAGAGCTCAGGTGGGCATGGGGATTGTATCTCTCTTCAGAAGCATCCAGACCGATGCCTTTCCAGATCTTGTTCTGAGCTGTATCGACAGCCGTGCACCGCAACGATCCCTTCTGGCGGATTAGGTCTTGCAAGACTGCAGAGCTTGGTAGAGGATTTTGACTAGAGCACTGTCAGGCATCCATCTTTCCAGTCCTTCGGATAAGTCATCCTCTTGGCTTCATCTTCTTCCTACAGGGCTCTCTGAGCCTGGTCAGCTTGCCATCGTTCTTACCTCGGTCATCTCATTCTGAGTTCTCATGGTCATTCTTCTGGCTCAGAGTTTTTGTCCCTGTTGTGTCTCTTTGTTTGTCTCTTGTGTCACAGGTGTTGGTGGTATTTGGCCCCGTGCTGCTCTGCCCTGCCACACAGCTGGGTGTAGGGGTAATAGAACAAGGCCTGGGGGATTTACTATTTGAATTGTAGGGTCCATTGGATTCTCGGTGCTATCTGTAGATTGACAGAAGATGCCTGGAGCTGTCAAGTTATCCTGCAGCACTTTGACTTTTGTCCTAACTTTCTTTCAGGTGCAGATGGCTTAAATCAGATGAATTGAAAACAGATCACTCTGTTTTGGTGGAGTCCATAGCTCTGAGAGGGTGAGTGTTATTT
Organism: Zosterops lateralis; assembly: GCF_965231275.1. NCBI lineage: Eukaryota > Metazoa > Chordata > Aves > Passeriformes > Zosteropidae > Zosterops > Zosterops lateralis. The sequence goes on along the minus strand of NC_139783.1, from coordinate 11,697 downwards.
GGCCTTTGCAGGGGAGGAGTAAATGGTGGCTATGTTACAGCACTGCTTTGTTTTTCTTTTAGGAGGTAAAGTGGGATGTTGCCAGTCAATCTGAGGAGGGCGAGGTGAGCGGTGACCAGTGGATGGGAGCAGTTATTATTGCTGTGGTGTCAATTTCTGGTGCCACTCTAAGCCTCTATTATTGTGTGTTTTAGGCAGTCCACTCTCATTGTGCTGAACTCCCCTGACCAACGAGAGGATGGGCCTGGGTGTGAGCCCTCTGGAAGCAATACAGGACTCTGTGATGAAGCCTTGATCTTCTCCATTTGAAGGTGCTTTTCCTGGTAGGCTTTGCTAACAGCTGAGGAGTTGGGGAGGTAGGGAGTAGGAACGAGGGTCCTCTCAAGTTTCAGCAATGCCACATTACCTTGTCTACTCTTAAACCCAGGTATACCTTGTGACCTTGTTGTTGGCCTCTGAACCTGGCTGAAGTGTGTGGCCTGAAGACCTGGATGTTCTTAGGAGATGGTGAGTAGCAGAATTGTTGGGTTTTGGTCAATGTGCTGCTAAGAGCATGCAGTGATGTTTGATTTTATTTATTGTAGCTGACTAAGGGAGAGCAGCATGGTGATAGCAGGAATTTCCCAGAGGGAGAAGCAGCCTTCTTTTGCACCGGATGGGACTTTGCATCTCCAGCTGTCTGAGAGATAAGTAGAGCGCTGATGAGCCACGGAGGGGATGGGAGCAGGGTGCTGGGTTGGCTTCTGGCCGAGAGGGCTTTTTGACTTGGCTTTGGAGACGAGGCTGTCCAAGAAGTTGCCCCTTAGGGTGCATAAAGGGAAAGTCTCAGTTTTGATGTCAATGCTGAGGTGTGCAGGGCAGAGCAGTCCCGGTGGTTGTCGTGTCACTTGTTTGTTGTGCACTCAGTGTTTCATGTCCTTTCCCTTAGCCCTTCAAGGGGTGCATCAAAAACCCTGACATCATTCTGAGCATCTCTGGTCCCTCCTTTCCTCGGCCAGGTGCTGATACCATTGAACAGTTTACTTGAGAGCTCAGGTGGGCATGGGGATTGTATCTCTCTTCAGAAGCATCCAGACCGATGCCTTTCCAGGTCTTGTTCTGAGCTGTATCGACAGCCGTGCACCGCAACGATCCCTTCTGGCGGATATGGTCTTGCAAGACTGCAAAGTGTGGTAGAAGATTCCAACTGGAGTGTTCTCGGACGTCCATCTTTGCGATTTTTGGGACAAGTCATCCTGTTGGCTTCATCTTCTTCCTGCAGGGCTTTCTGAGCCTGGTCAGCTTGCCATCGTTCTTACCTCGGTCATCTCATTCTGAGTTCTCATGGTCATTCTTCTGGCTCAGAGATTTTTGTCCCTGTTGTGTCTCTTTGTTGTCTCTTGTGTCACAGGTGTTGCTGGTATTTGGCCCCGTGCTGCTCTGCCCTGCCGCCCAGCTGGGTGTAGGGGACTTGAAATTTGAGTTGTAGGGTCCATTGGGTTCTAGGTGCTATCTGTAGGTTGACAGAAGATGCCTGGAGCTGTCAAGTTATCCTGCAGCACTTTGACTTTTGTCCTAACTTTCTTTCAGTTGCCGATGGATCAAGTCAGGTGGATTAAAAGCGGAGCACTCTGTATTGGTGGAGTCCATAGCTGTGAGAGGGTGAGTGTTATTTGGTCTTTGCAGGGGAGGTGTAAATTGTGGCTATGTTTCAGCACTGCTCTTTGTCTTTATTTTTAGGAGGTAAAGCGCGATATCGCCAGTCAATGTGAGGATGGCAAGGTGAGGCAGTGCATGGGAGCAGTTGTTATTGCTGTGGTGTCAATTTCTGGTGCAATTCTAATCATCCCCTCTTGTTTTTTTTGTTTCAGGTGGTTCATGTGTGAGGGGTCCTGGTTCTGGATGCTAGTGCCCAGGTGGGTGTGAGTTTAAGTCAGTCCTTGTTTGTCTCTGCAGTGGCCGTGTACATGGTGCCTGTGTTACAGCATTGTTCTTTGTCTTTATTTTTAGGAGGTAACATGGGATACTGGCACTCCAGGTGAAGCAGACAAGGTGAGTGTTGACTGGTGGATGGAAGCAGTTGTTGCTTAGGTCTCAATTTCTGGTGCAACTCTAAGCATACACTGTTGATGATTTTTTTTTTTTTTTTTTTAGGTGGTCCACTTGCAAGGTGTTCCAGTCCTGGATCCCAGCAGCTTGGTGGGTACAAGTTTAAGATATACATGTTTCAGAGTTCTGTCAGCCTGGAGCAGTTGTGTTTTACAGTAACTCAGCCTGCTTTTTGCTTTGTTTCTTTGTAGGAGCTGCTGCGGCCCTACGCATACCAGGGAAGAGAGGCAAGCAGGTGAGTTGACATTTTGGCAGGATGACTCAGGTGAGCGGTGTCTAACAGCACGCTAAATGTGTACCTTTTCCTTTTGCAGGTACCCTCCGGGCTGCCTCAGGAGTCAAATGGTTATCTGAGGTGAGCCGGGGTAGCGGTGCAGTGGAGGCTTGGGGATTATGTTTTCTGTCAGGCAATTGTCACATTTTCTGTTTTGTTGTCTTAGGTACCATGAGGTGTGGAGCCCAAGATCGGATATGGCAGCACTGAAGCGGATGTGTTCTTTTCCATTGAAGATGGATTTTTGTGCGCTCATCTTCTGAAAGATAAGTGTTTGGGCTGGTGTTTGGGTGAAGGGGAAAAAGCTTTGCAAAAGGAGGCAATTCCGAGTTAGCTTAGAGGAGAGGGCCCTAGTGGGAAGTAACGGGAGAGGGTTTCACCTCGGCCTCACCGGAGGCTTTGCCGGGCAGGGCAGTTCCGCATCCTCGCGTGTTTTGCGCCGTCATCCATCTTCAAGTCTCAACATCCTCGTGGACGTTTTCACCCGAGGAGGTCACCTTCGCGTCCAGAGCTATTGCCACAGTCACCCGGCAGTCATCGCTTCCTTCTCTCGGCCTACCCAGCTTCTCGAGCATCCTATTAACAACTTAGGCACTAGTTCTTGTAAGGAGTTCTGTTTCATCATCACGTGCTATTGCCTTAAAGCTTTCTTTCCTTTGGCATCATCAGCCTGTGGCTCATCTTGTGCTAGGAGTCTCGGGTCCATAAGGTGAAGCTGCCTGGCAGTTTCAAGTTGTGTCTGCTGTGTTGTCTGCGTCTGCGTTGTGTTGTTTGTGTCCCTTGTCTTCTGTGTGATAGGCCTTTGTTACATCCAGGCGCTTTATCTGCATCCTTCAGGCCGACGTCGGCCGTACTCTCCTCACATGCTTTTCCGGATCATCCTTATTCCGGCCTTGTTACATTTTGACTTTTTGAGGCTGGCACATGGACACTCGAGCGTTCTCATCCATTTTCGTTCTCAGCTTCAGTAGTGCTGCCTTTTCAGATGCCATTCTCTTGGACTTTTATAGGGAGGGTATTACATTCCCCTCATGTGCATGCAGTATCTTCCAGAGTCATCTGAAGTCAGCACTTGTATTCTCTGTCTCTCGGCTCACATCGTGTGTGCCAACATTGAATGTGCCAATATTGCGTCTCTCAGTGTCGGCTTATATTGTGTGTGCCTACATTGTATCTGAGTCTATTGCATCTCAATATGTTGGTTTATGTTGTATGTGCCTACATTGTATCTGAATATGTTGTATGTGACTATGCTGGTTTATGCTGTATTGTATTGTATGTGACCATGCTGTATTGTATTGTATGTGACTATGCTGGCTTATGCTGTATCCTATTGTATGTGACTATATTGTATCATACTATGCTGGCTTATGCTGTATCCTATTGTATGTGACTATGTTGTATCCTATTATATGTGACTATGCTGCCTTATGCTGTATCCTATTGTATGTGACTATATTGTATCATACTATGCTGGATGCTATTGTATGTGACTATGCTGGATGCTATTGTATGTGACTATGCTGTATCCTATTGTATGTGTCTATGTTGTATCAGGCTATCTTATGCCACTTATGTATGAGCTGCCCTGCCCTGGCACATAGTCTTAGTGAGGTAGAACAGTTGTAAAACTTCACAGTTCACCTATTTTCTATGGAGTTTTGGGCATAAGAGATGTGGGCCTGGAGTGGGGATAACTTGCTGTCAGATAAGCCTTTGTTGACCACCTCTTGTTGTCTTCCAGGTCCCTGAGGAGGATTAGCATCTCTGCGGTTGCCGATGCTACAAGTTTCCTGGAATCTACCACGTATGCTGAAGAGTGACTGTGTGTGTATGAGAGTTGTCTGTGTTTGCTTGTGTTTGCCTGTGTGTGTGTGTGTGTGCTGACTGGTTTGACTGGTTGTAACCTTGTGTGCGTGACTTTTGCCTTTCAGGTTTTTCAACACATTTTAAATTTAGAATAAAAAATCCCCAGCTGGGGGGGTTTTTTTTAATTTTCCCCCCCGGCTGGGTTTTTTTTTCCTCGGTCCCGGCCGGTCTGCGAGGCGATGTTCATCGCCAAAGTTTGGGTGCCGACGGCCTAGGGACCGGGGTTTTCGTCAGGCAGGCCGGTTTGTGTCGAGGCTCCCGGGAACCATGTTCCCGAGGAGTGCCGCGAGTGCGTGTCAATGGTTGGGGGTTGTTGGGAGGTGCTTTGAGGTGAGAGTGAGGGTGGGTTTGTTTGTAAGCTGAAGGAGGTGCATGTGTTGACTGGTTGTAACCTTGTGTGCGTGACTTTTGCCTTTCAGATTTTTCAACACATTTTAAATTTAGAATAAAAAATCCCCAGCTGGGGGGGTTTTTTTTAATTTTCCCCCCCGGCTGGGTTTTTTTTTCCTCGGTCCCGGCCGGTCTGCGAGGCGATGTTCATCGCCAAAGTTTGGGTGCCGACGGCCTAGGGACCGGGGTTTTCGTCAGGCAGGCCGGTTTGTGTCGAGGCTCCCGGGAACCACGTTCCCGAGGAGTGCTGCGAGTGCGTGTCGATGGTTGGGGGTCGTTGGGAGGTGGTCTGAGGTGAGAGTGAGGGTGAGTTTGTGTGTAAGGTGAAGGAGGTGCATGTGTTGAGTGGTTGTAACCTTGTGTGTGTGACTTTTGCCTTTCAGGTTTTTCAACACACTTTAAATTTAGAATAAAAAATCCCCAGCTGGGGGGGTTTTTTTTAATTTTCCCCCCCGGCTGGGTTTTTTTTTCCTCGGTCCCGGCCGGTCTGCGAGGCGATGTTCATCGCCAAAGTTTGGGTGCCGACGGCCTAGGGACCGGGGTTTTCGTCAGGCAGGCCGGTTTGTGTCGAGGCTCCCGGGAACCACGTTCCCGAGGAGTGCTGCGAGTGTGTGTCGGTGGTTGGGGGTCGTTGGGAGGTGCTTTGAGGTGAGAGCGAGAGTGGGTTTGTGTGCAAGCTGAAGGAGGTGTGTGTGGTGGATGACTGTTCTATTTTACATGTGCTGCTTTTGTTTTGCATTTCCTGTACCAATAAAATGAGATGTAATTAATGTTTCAGAAGTAGAAAAACTGTTCTATTGTCTCAATATGTATTTGGCTTGCGGTTCCCCATATTGTTCCGTATTTGCATTTGCTGCCGTGTTTCCATGTATCGTTCTGTACGAAGCTGTACTTTTATCAGCGTGTCTACGGGTTGTATCTGTACTTGCATTTGTATATGTTGTTTCCGTGTGTTTTGCTGATATGTAAATAAAAATGTTCATTCAATAAAAGTTGAATCCACCCTAATAAAGATTCCCCCCCGCCCCCTCTGCCCCCCTTTGGCTCCTGTCTTTATTTGGTGTCATTGAGTCATTTTCTCTCACTCTATTTCTTGCTTTCCCTCACTCTCTTTCCCTAATTCCAGGTAAGTCTATTTATTTTCCTCTCTATATCTTCATGCTATTTCCTTTTCTCTCTCACTCTGCTTCTTTCTCTCTTAACTCTTTGCTTTCCTCTGTTGTTCTATTTCTAGCTGTTTCTCTTTCCCTGTGTTTCACTGTAACTGTTTTTCAGTCTAAGTCTGTTTCTCTTTCTCAGTCTCTCAGTCTGTTTCTCTGTTTCTGTCTCACGCTCACTCTGTCTCAGTTTCACTCTAATGCTGTTTCTCTTTTATTTTCACTCTAACAACTGTTTCTCTCGAAGTCTCACTCTCTTTTGCTCTGTCTCACTCTCTTTCGCTCTGTCTCACTCTCTTTCGCTCTGTCTCACTCTCTTTCGCTCTGTCTCACTCTCTTTCGCTCTGTCTCACTCTCTTTCGCTCTGTCTCACTCTCTTTCGCTCTGTCTCACTCTCTTTCGCTCTGTCTCACTCTCTTTCGCTCTGTCTCACTCTCTTTCGCTCTGTCTCACTCTCTTTCGCTCTGTCTCACTCTCTTTCGCTCTACGTCTGTCTTTTGCTTTGTTTCTCTCTCTTTGTCTCACTTTGTTTTTCTGTTTCTCTTTGTCTCACTATGTTTTTCTCTGTTTCTCTTTGTCTCACTTTGTTTTTCTGTTTCTCTCTCTCACTTTGTTTTTCTCTGTTTCTCTCTCTCTCTCTCTCACTTTGTTTTTCTCTGTTTCTCTTTCTCTTACTTTGTTTTTCTGTTTCTCTCTCTCTCTCACTTTGTTTTTCTCTGTTTCTCTCTCTCACTTTGTTTTTCTGTTTCTCTCTCTCTCTCACTTTGTTTTTCTCTGTTTCTCTCTCTCACTTTGTTTTTCTCTGTTTCTCTCTCTCTCTCTCACTTTGTTTTTCTCTGTTTCTCTTTCTCTTACTTTGTTTTTCTGTTTCTCTCTCTCTCTCACTTTGTTTTTCTCTGTTTCTCTCTCTCACTTTGTT
>NC_139782.1:8020508-8343008 GCF_965231275.1 Zosterops lateralis | reverse complement strand
GTATATTTATGTAAATATATTTTTTATATATGTTATATAATAATTATTAGTATAATAATTACTAATATATATAATTAGTAATTAGCATAAATAATTAGTATAGTTAATATAATTATAGATTATAATTAAACCCTAATTGACTAATTGATTAGATTGGCTGCATAATTAATTGAGTAATTTGCATGTGTGTGGGTAATTAATTGATTGATCATTTGCATAATTGGGGTAATTAATTATGCAGCTGGCTAATTGGGTTATTAGTGGTCCAGGTGGGAGTGGTGGGGGGTGTGGCGATTAAGCAATTATCTATATAGTTACCTACTCCCACCTGGAGGACTAATTAGGGGGGTGGGGGTGGCTATATAGGGGGTGTACTATGTGTATAGGGGGGGGCTATATAGTATGTGTACCCTGTATATAGGGGGAGTAGGGGGTGGGCATACCCCCTATATAGGGGGTATATATAAATAAAAAAGAATAAAAATAATAAGTCTGGTGCAGTGGTAGGAATTTTCATGCGGCCAGGGAGTAAATATTGTTATTTATTTAAAGTTTTTTTTAATATTTATTCCCTGGCCGCATGAAAATTCCTACCACTGCACCAGAGTTAGAAATAAAGTTAAAGTTTATTTCTAACTTTAAATTACAAAAGAAGAAAACCAGAGAAAGAGAGAAAGACAAAGTGAGAGAAAGAGAAACAGAGAGAGACAAAGTGAGAGAAAGAGAAACAGAGAAAAACAAAGTGAGAGAAACAGAGAGAGACAAAGTGAGAGAAAGAGAAACAGAGAGAGACAAAGTGAGAGAAAGAGAAACAGAGAAAAACAAAGTGAGAGAAACAGAGAGAGACAAAGTGAGAGAAAGAGAAACAGAGAGAGACAAAGTGAGAGAAAGAGAAACAGAGAAAAACAAAGTGAGAGAAACAGAGAGAGACAAAGTGAGAGAAAGAGAAACAGAGAGAGACAAAGTGAGAGAAAGAGAAACAGAGAAAAACAAAGTGAGAGAAACAGAGAGAGACAAAGTGAGAGAAAGAGAAACAGAGAGAGACAAAGTGAGAGAAAGAGAAACAGAGAAAAACAAAGTGAGAGAAACAGAGAGAGACAAAGTGAGAGAAAGAGAAACAGAGAGAGACAAAGTGAGAGAAAGAGAAACAGAGAAAAACAAAGTGAGAGAAACAGAGAGAGACAAAGTGAGAGAAAGAGAAACAGAGAAAAACAAAGTGAGAGAAACAGAGAGAGACAAAGTGAGAGAAAGAGAAACAGAGAGAGACAAAGTGAGAGAAAGAGAAACAGAGAAAAACAAAGTGAGAGAAACAGAGAAAGACAAAGTGAGAGAAAGAGAAACAGAGAAAAACAAAGTGAGAGAAAGAGAGAGAAACAGAAAAACAAAGTGAGAGAAAGACAAAAACAGACAGAAACAAAGCAAAAGAGATAGCAACAGAGAAACAGAGTGAGAGAGCAAAAGAGTCAGAGCAAAAGAGAGAAACAGCTGTTAGAGTGAACATAAAAGAGAAACACCATTAGAGTGAAACTGAGACAGAGTGAGCGTGAGAGAGAAACAGAGAAACAGACTGAGAAAGAAAGAGAAACAGACTTAGACAAAAACAGAGTTACAATGAAACACAGGGAAAGAGAAACAGAGCTAGACAGAAACACAGAATGAAAGTAAAAGAAACAGCTAGAAATAGAACAACAGAGGAAAATAAAGAGTTAAGAGAGAAAGAAGCAGAGTGAGAGAGAAAAGGAAATAGCGTGAAGACATAGAGAGGAGAATAAATAGACTTACCTGGAAGTAGGGAAATAGAGTGAAGGAAAGCAAGAAATAGAGCGAGAGAAAATGACTCAATGACACCAAATAAAGACAGGAGCCAAAGGGGGGGCGGGGTGGGGGGGAATCTTTATTGGGGTGGATTCAACTTTTATTGAACGAGCATTTTTATTTACACTTCAGCAAAACACATGGAAACAACATATACAAATACATGTACAGATACAACCCGTAGACACGCTGATAAAAGTACAGCTTCGTACAGAGCGATACGTGGAAATACGGCAGCAAATGCAAATACGGAACAATACGGGGAACCGCAAGCCAAATACATATTGAGACAATAGAACAGTTTTTCTACTTCTGAAACATCCATTAGATCTCATTTTATTGGTACAGGAAATGCAAAACAAAAGCAGCACACGTAAAATAGAACGGTCATCCACCACACGCACCTCCTTCAGCTTACACACAAACCCACTCTCGCTCTCACCTCAAAGCACCTCCCAACAACCCCCAACCATCGACACGCACTCGCGGCACTCCTCGGGAACGTGGTTCCCGGGAGCCTCGACACAAACCGGCCTGCCTGACGAAAACCCCGGTCCCTAGGCCGTCGGCACCCAAACTTTGGCGATGAACATCGCCTCGCAGACCGGCCGGGACTGAGGAAAAAAAAACCCAGCCGGGGGGGAAAATTAAAAAAAACCCCCCCAGCTGGGGATTTTTTATTCTAAATTTAAAATGTGTTGAAAAACCTGAAAGGCAAAAGTCACGCACACAAGGTTACAACCAGTCAACACATGCACCTCCTTCATCTTATACACAAACCCACCCTCGCTCTCACCTCAAAGAACCTCCCAACAACCCCCAACCATCGACACGCACTCACGGCACTCCTCGGGAACGTGGTTCCCGGGAGCCTCCACACAAACCGGCCTGCCTGACGAAAACCCCGGTCCCTAGGCCGTCGGCACCCAAACTTTGGCGATGAACATCGCCTCGCAGACCGGCCGGGACCGAGGAAAAAAAAACCCAGCCGGGGGGGAAAATTAAAAAAAACCCCCCCAGCTGGGGATTTTTTATTCTAAATTTAAAATGTGTTGAAAAACCTGAAAGGCAAAAGTCACGCACACAAGGTTACAACCAGTCAAACCAGTCAGCGCACACACACACACAGGCAAACACAAGCAAACACAGACAACTCTCATACACACACAGTCACTTTTCAGCATACGTGGTAGATTCCAGGAAACTTGTAGCATCAGCAAGCACAGAGATGCTAATCCTCCTCAGGGACCTGGAAGACAACAAGAGGTGGTCAACAAGGGCTTATCTGACAGCAAGTTATCCCCACTCCAGGCCCACATCTCTTATGCCCAAAACCCCACAGAAAAGAGGTGAACTGTGAAGTTTTACAACTGTTCTACCTCACTAAGACTATGTGCCAGGGCAGGGCAGCTCATACATAAGTGGCATAAGATAGCCTGATACAACATAGACACATACAATAGGATACAGCATAGTCACATACAATAGCATACAGCATAAGCCAGCATAGTATGATACAATATAGTCACATACAATAGGATACAGCATAAGCCAGCATAGTATGATACAGCATAGTCACATACAATAGGATACACCATAGTCACATACAATAGGATACACCATAGTCACATACAATAGGATACACCATAGTCACATACAATAGGATACACCATAGTCACATACAATAGCATCCAGCATAGTATGATACAATATAGTCACATACAATAGGATACAGCATAAGGCAGCATAGTCACATATAATAGGATACAACATAGTCACATACAATACGATACAGCATAAGCCAGCATAGTATGATACAATATAGTCACATACAATAGGATACAGCATAAGCCAGCATAGTCACATACAATACGATACAGCATGGTCACATACAATACAATACAGCATAAACCAGCATAGTATGATACAGCATAGTCACATACAGTACAATACAACATAAGCCAGCATAGTCACATACAACATATTCAGATACAGTGTAGGCACATACAATATAAACCAACATAGTGAGATGCAATAGACTCAGATACAATATAGGCACACACAATATAAGCCGACACTGAGAGACGCAATATTGGCACATTCAACGTTGGCACATACGATGTGAGCCGAGAGACAGAGAATACAAGTGCTGACTTCAGATGACTCTGGAAGATACTGCATGCACGTGAGGGGAATGTAATACCCTCCCTATAAAAGTCCAAGAGAATGGCATCTGAAAAGGCGGCGCTACCGAAGCTGAGAATGAAAATGGATGAGAACGCTCGAGTGTCCGTGTGCCGGCCTCGAAAAGTCAAAATGTAACGAGGCCGGAATAAGGATGATCCGGGAAAGTACGTGAGGAGAGTACGGCCGACGTGGGCCGGAAGGATGCGGATAAAGCGCCTGGATGTAACAAAGGCCTATCACACAGAAGACGAGGGACACAAACCACACAATGCAGACGCAGACAACACAGCAGACGCGACTTGAAACTGCCAGGCAGCTTCACCTTATGGACCCGAGACTCCTAGCACAAGATGAGCCACAGACTGATGATGCCAAGGGAAAGAAAGCTTTAAGGCAATAGCACGTGATGATGAAACAGAACTCCTTACAAGAACTAGTGCCTAAGTTGTTAATAGGATGCTTGAGAAGCTGGGTAGGCCGAGAGAAGGAAGCGATGACTGCCGGGTGACCGTGGCGATAGCTCTGGACGCAAAGGCGACCTCCTCGGGTGAAAACGTCCACGAGGCTGTTGAGACTTGAATATGGATGACGGCGCAAAACACGCGAGGACGCGGAACTGCCCTGCCCGGCAAAGCCTCCGGTGAGGCCGAGGTGAAACCCTCTCCCGTTACTTCCCACTAGGGCCCTCTCCTCTAAGCTAACTCTGAATTGCCTCCTTTTGCAAAGCTTTTTCCCCTTCACCCAAACACCAGCCCAAACACTTATCTTTCACAAGATGAGCGCACAAAAATCCATCTTCAATGGAAAAGAACGCATCCGCTTCAGTGCTGCCATATTCAGTCTTGGGCTCCGCACCTCATGGTACCTAAGACAACAAAACAGAAAATGTGACAATTGCCTGACAGAAAACATAATCCCCAGGCCTCCACTGCACCGCTACCCCGGCTCACCTCAGATAACCATTTGACTCCTGAGGCTGCCCGGAGGGTACCTGCAAAAGGAAAAGGTACACATTTAGCGTGCTGTTAGACACCGCTCACCTGAGTCATCCTGCCAAAATGTCAACTCACCTGCTTGCCTCTCTTCCCTGGTATGCGTAGGGCCGCAGCAGCTCCTACAAAGAAACAAAGCAAAAAGCAGACTGAGTTACTGTGAAAACACAACTGCTCCAGGCTGACAAAACTCTGAAACATGTATATCTTAAACTTGTACCCACCAAGCTGCTGGGATCCAGGACTGGAACACCTTGCAAGTGGACCACCTAAAAAAAAAAAAAAAAAAAAAAAAAATCATCAACAGTGTATGCTTAGAGTTGCACCAGAAATTGAGACCTAAGCAACAACTGCTTCCATCCACCAGTCAACACTCACCTTGTCTGCTTCACCTGGACTGCCAGTATCCCATCTTACCTCCTAAAAATAAAGACAAAGAACAATGCTGTAACACAGGTACCATGTACACTGCCACTGCAGAGACAAACAAGGACTGACTTAAACTCACACCCACCTGGGCACTAGCATCCAGAACCAGGACACCTCACACATGAACCAGCTGAAACAAAAAAAACAAGAGGGGATGATTAGAACTGCACCAGAAATTGACACCACAGCAATAACAGCTACTCCCATGCACTGCCTCACCTTGCGCTCCTCACATTGACTGGCGACATCACGCTTTACCTCCTAAAAATAAAGACAAAGAGCAGTTCTGAAACATAGCCACCATTTGCACCTCCCCTGCAAAGACCAACTAACACTCACCCTCTCAGAGCTATGGACTCCACCAATACAGAGTGCTCCACTTTTAATCCATCTGACTTGATCCATCAGCAACTGAAAGAAAGTTAGGACAAAAGTCAAAGTGCTGCAGGATAACTTGACAGCTCCAGGCATCTTCTGTCAACCTACAGATAGCACCTAGAATCCAATGGACCCTACAACTCAAATTTCAAGTCCCCTACACCCAGCTGTGCGGCAGGGCAGAGCAGCTCCGGGCCAAATACCACCAACACCTGTGACACAAGAGACAACAAAGAGACACAACAGGGACAAAAAACTCTGAGCCAGAAGAATGACCATGAGAACTCAGAATGAGATGACCAAGGTAAGAATGAGGGCAAGCTGACCAGGCTCAGAAAGCCCTGCAGGAAGAAGATGAAGCCGACGGGATGACTTGTCCCAAAAATCGCAAAGATGGACGCCCGAGAACACTCCAGTTGGAATCTTCTACCTCACATTGCAGTCTTGCAAGACCTGATCCGCCGGAATGGATCGTTGCGGTGCACAGCTGGCGATACAGCTCAGAACAAGACCTGGAAAGGCATCACTCTGGATGCTTCTGAAGAGAGATACAATCCCCATGCCCACCTGAGCTCTCAAGTAAACTGTTTAATGGCATCGGCAACTGGCCGAGGAAAGGAGGGACCGGAGATGCTCAGAATGATGTCAGGGTTTTTGACACACCCCTTGAAGGGCTAAGGGAAATGACATGAAACACTGAGTGCACAACAAACAAGTGACACGACAACCACCGGGACTGCTCTGCCCTGTACACCTCAGCATTGACATCAAAACTGAGACTTTCCCTTTATGCAGCCTAAAGGACCAGTTCTTGGACAGCCCCATCTCCAAAGCCAAGTCAAAAAGCCCTCTCAGCCAGAAGCCAACCCAGCACCCTGCTCCCATCCCCTCCGTGGCTCATTAGCCCTCTACTTATCTCTGAGACAGCTGGAGATGCAAAGTCCCATCCGGTGCAAAAGAAGGCTGCTCGTCCCTCTGGGAAATTCCTGCTATAACCAGGCTGCTCTCCCTTAGTCAGCTACAATAAATAAAACCAAACATCACTGCATGCTCTTAGCACCACATTGCACAAAACCCAACAATTCTGCTACTCACCATCTCCTAAGAACACCCAGGTCCTCAGGGCACACACTTCAGCCAGGTTCAGAGGCCGACACCAAGGTCACAGGGTATATCTGGGTTTAAAAGCAGACAAGGTAATGTGGCATTGCTGAAACTTGAGAGGACCCTCGTTCCTCCTCCCTACCTCCCCAACTCCTCAGCTGTTAGCAAAGCCTACCTGGAAAAGCACCTTCAAATGGAGAAGATCAAGGCTTCAGCACAGAGTCCTGTAATGCTTCCAGACAGCTCACACCCAGGTCCATCCTCTCATTGGTCAGGGGAGTTCAGCACAATGAGAGTGGACTGCCTAAAACACACAATAATAGAGGCTTAGAGTGGCACCAGAAATTGACACCACCGCAATAACAACTGCTCCCATCCACTGGTCACCGCTCACCTCGCCCTCCTCAGATTGACTGGCAACATCCTGCTTTACCTCCTAAAAGAAAAACAAAGCAGTGCTGTAACATAGCCACCATTTACACCGCCCCTGCAAAGGCCAACTAACACTCACCCTCTCAGAGCTACGGACTCCACCAATACAGAGAGATCTGTTTTCAATTCATCTGATTTAAGCCATCTGCACCTGAAAGAATGTTAGGACAAAAGTCAAAGTGCTGCAGGATAACTTGACAGCTCCAGGCATCTTCTGTCAATCTACAGATAGCACCTAGAATCCAATGGACCCTACAACTCAAATAGTAAATCCCCCAGGCCTTGTTCTATTACCCCTACACCCAGCTGTGCGGCAGGGCAGAGCAGCTCCGGGCCAAATACCACCAACACCTGTGACACAAGAGACAAACAAACAAAGAGACACGACAGGGACAAAAACTCTGAGCCAGAAGAATGACCATGAGAACTCAGAAGGAGATGACCGAGGTAAGAACGATGGCAAGCTGATCAGGCTCAGAGAGCCCTGTAGGAATAAGATGAAGCCAACAGGATGACTTATCCAAAGGACTGGAAAGATGGATGCCTGACAGTGCTCTGGTCAAAATCCTCTACCAAGCTCTGCAGTCTTGCAAGACCTAATCCGCCGGAATGGATCGTTGCGGTGCACGGCTGTTGATACAGCTCAGAACAAGATCTGGAAAGGCATCGGTCTGGATGCTTCTGAAGAGAGATACAATCCCCATGCCCACCTGAGCTCTCAAGTAAACTGTTTAATGGCATCGGCAACTGGCCGAGGAAAGGAGGGACCGGAGATGCTCAGAATGATGTCAGGGTTTTTGACACACCCCTTGAAGGGCTAAGGGAAATGACATGAAACACTGAGTGCACAACAAACAAGTGACACGACAACCACCGGGACTGCTCTGCCCTGCACACCTCAGCATTGACATCAAAACTGAGACTTCCCCTTTATGCAGCCTAAGGGGCCACTTCTTGGACAGCCTCGTCTCCCAAGCTGACTCAAAAATCCCTCTCGGCCAGAAGCCAACCCAGCACCCTGCGTCCATCCCCTCTGTGGCTCATTAGCCCGCTACTTATCTCTCAGACAGCTGGAGATGCTAAGTCCCATCCACCGCAAAGGAAGGCTGCTTCTCCCTCTGGGAAATTCCTGCTATCACCAGGCTGCTCTCCCTTAGTCAGCTGCAAGGTAACTTGACAACTCCAGGAATCTTCTGCCAATCAAACAAAACCAAACATCACTGCATGATCTTATGAGCAAAACCCAACAATTTCTTTCTCAAAACCCAACAATTCTGCTACTCACTGTCTCCTAAGAACATCCAGGTCCTCAGACCACACACTTCAGCCAGGTTCAGAGGCCAACACCAAGGTCACAGGGTATACCTGGGTTTAAAAGCAGACAAGGTAATGTGGCATTGCTGAAACTTGAGAGGACCCTCGTTCCTCCTCCCTACCTCCCCAACTCCTCAGCTGTTAGCAAAGCCTACCCGGAAAAGCACCTTCAAATGGAGAAGATCAAGGCTTCAGCACAGCATCCTGTAATGCTTCCAGAGGGCTCACACCCAGGTCCATCCTCTCATTGGTCAGGGGAGTTCAGCACAATGAGAGTGGACTGCCTAAAACACACAATAATAGAGGCTTAGAGTGGCACCAGAAATTGACACCACCGCAATAACAACTGCTCCCATCCACTGGTCACCGCTCACCTCGCCCTCCTCAGATTGACTGGCAACATCCTGCTTTACCTCCTAAAAACAAAAACAAAGACCAGTGCTGTAACCATTACATAGCCACCATTTACACCTCCCCTGCAAAGGCCAACTAACACTCACCCTCTCAGAGCTACGGACTCCACCAATACAGAGTGATCTGTTTTTAATTCATCTGATTTAAGCCATCTGCACCTGAAAGAAAGTTAGGACAAAACTCAAAGTGCTGCAGGATAACTTGACAGCTCCAGGCATCTTCTGTCAATCTACAGATAGCACCTAGAATCCAATGGACCCTACAATTCAAATTTCAAGTCCCCAGGCCTTGTTCTACTACCCCTACACCCAGCTGTGCGGCAGGGCAGAGCAGCTCTGGGCCAAATACCAGCAACACCTGTGACACAAGAGACAACAAACAAGGAGACACAACAGGGACAAAAATCTCTGAGCCAGAAGAATGACCATGAGAACTCAGAATGAGACGACCGATGTAAAGACTAATG
Source organism: Zosterops lateralis (assembly GCF_965231275.1). Taxonomy (NCBI): domain Eukaryota; kingdom Metazoa; phylum Chordata; class Aves; order Passeriformes; family Zosteropidae; genus Zosterops; species Zosterops lateralis. Next base: position 8,333,477 of record NC_139782.1, on the reverse strand, counting down.
GAGAGCTGACCAGGCTCAGAAAGCCCTGCAGGAAGAAGATGAAGCCGACGGGATGACTTGTCCCAAAAATCGCAAAGATGGACGCCCGAGAACACTCCAGTTGGAATCTTCTACCACACTTTGCAGTCTTGCAAAACAAAATCCGCCAGAAGGGATCGTTGCGGTGCACGGCTGTCGATACAGCTCAGAACAAGACCTGGAAAGGCATCACTCTGGATGCTTCTGAAGAGAGATACAATCCCCATGCCCACCTGAGCTCTCAAGTAAACTGTTCAGTGGCATGGACACTTGCCCAAGGAAAGGAGGGACCAGAGATGCAAAGAATGATGTCAGGGTTTTTGACACACCCCTTGAAGGGCTAAGGGAAATGACATGAAACACTGAGTGCACAACAAACAAGTGACACGACAACCACCGGGACTGCTTTGCCCTGTACACCTCAGCATTGACATCAAAAGTGAAACTTTCCCTTTATGCAGCCTAAAGGGCCAGTTCTTGGACAGCCCCATCTCCAAAGCCAAGTCAAAAAGCCCTCTCAGCCAGAAGCCAACCCAGCACCCTGCTCCCATCCCCTCCGTGGCTCATTAGCCCTCTACTTATCTCTGAGACAGCTGGAGATGCAAAGTCCCATCCGGTGCAAAAGAAGGCTGCTCGTCCCTCTGGGAAATTCCTGCTATAACCAGGCTGCTCTCCCTTAGTCAGCTACAATAAATAAAACCAAACATCACTGCATGCTCTTAGCACCACATTGCACAAAACCCAACAATTCTGCTACTCACCATCTCCTAAGAACACCCAGGTCCTCAGGGCACACACTTCAGCCAGGTTCAGAAGCTGACACCGAGGTCACAGGGTATACCTGGTTGTAAAAGCAGACAAGGTAATGTGGCATTGCTGAAACTTGAGAGGACCCTCGTTCCTCCTCCCTACCTCCCCAACTCCTCAGCTGTTAGCAAAGCCTACCCGGAAAAGCACCTTCAAATGGAGAAGATCAAGGCTTCAGCACAGCATCCTGTATTGCTTCCAGAGGGCTCACACCCAGGTCCATCCTCTCATTGGTCAGGGGAGTTCAGCACAATGAGAGTGGACTGCCTAAAACACACAATAATAGAGGCTTAGAGTGGCACCAGAAATTGACACCACCGCAATAACAACTGCTCCCATCCACTGGTCACCGCTCACCTCGCCCTCCTCAGATTGACTGGCAACATCCTGCTTTACCTCCTAAAAACAAAAACAAAGACCAGTGCTGTAACATAGCCACCATTTACACCTCCTCTGCAAACACCAACTAAGACTCACCCTCTCAGAGCTATGGACTCCACCAATACAGAGAGATCTGTTTTCAATTCATCTGATTTAAGCCATCTGCACCTGAAAGAAAGTTAGGACGAAACTCAAAGTGCTGCAGGATAACTTGACAGCTCCAGGCATCTTCTGTCAATCTACAGATAGCACCTAGAATCCAATGGACCCTACAACTCAAATTTCAAGTCCCCAGGCCTTGTCCTATTACCCCTACACCCAGCTGTGCGGCAGGGCAGAGCAGCTCAGGGCCAAATACCAGCAACACCTGTGACACAAGAGACAACAAACAAGGAGACACAACAGGGACAAAAAACTCTGAGCCAGAAGAATGACCATGAGAACTCAGAATGAGATGACCGAGGTAAGAACGATGGCAAGCTGACCAGGCTCAGAAAGCCCTGCAGGAAGAAGATGAAGCCGACGGGATGACTTGTCCCAAAAATCGCAAAGATGGACGCCCGAGAACACTCCAGTTGCAATCTTCTACCTCACTTTGCAGTCTTGCAAGACCTAATCCGCCGGAATGGATCATTGCGGTGCATGGCTCTCGATACAGCTCAGAACAACACCTGGAAAGGCATCGGTCTGGATGCTTCTGAAGAGATACAATCCCCATGCCCACCTGAGCTCTCAAGTAAACTGTTCAATGGTATCGGCACTTGGTCAAGAAAAGGAGGGACCGAAGATGCTCAGAATGATGTCAGGGTTTTTGACGCACCCCTTGAAGGGCTAAGGGAAATGACATGAAACACTGGGTGCACAACAAACAAGTGACATGACAACCACCGGGACTGCTCTGCCCTGCACACCTCAGCATTGACATCAAAAGTGAGACTTTCCCTTTATGCAGCCTAAAGGGGCCACTTCTTGGACAGCCCCGTCTCCAAAGCCCACTCAAAAACCCCTCTTGGCCAGAAGCCAACTCAGCACCCTGCTCCCATCCCCTCTGTGGCTCATTAGCCCACTACTTATCTCTTAGACAGCTGGAGATGCAAACTCCCATCCAGTGCAAAAGAAGGCTGCTTCTCCCTCTGGGAAATTCCTGCTATCACCAGGCTGCTCTCCCTTAGTCAGCTACAATAAATAAAACCAAACATCAGTGCGTGCTCTTAGCAGCACATTGCCCAAAACCCAACAATTCCGCCACTCACCATCTCCTAAGAACAGCCAGGTCCTCAGGCCACACACTTCAGCTGAGTTCAGAGGCTGACACCAAGGTCACAAGGTATACCTGGGTTTAAGAGCAGACAAGGTAATGTGGCATTGCTGAAACTTGAGAGGACCCTCGCTCCTCCTCCCTACCTCCCCGACTCACCCCAATGCCTTGGCTGTTACCAAGTCTACCCAAATGACACCTTCAAAAGGGAAAGAATAAGGCTTCTTCAGACAGTCCCTGAACGCTTTCAGAGGGGTCATGAGAGAAGCCAACTGGGTCTGTTGGCCGGTTGATGAGGGGGGTCTCAGTGTAATAGGATTGGACCACCTAAGACACACAAATGACAATAAATTGTTAGACTTACACCACAATGTGGTCCTATCATTATATCTCCAGGCTGTGGCCCCTGACTTATCTTTGAGGTGAACCCACTTTGGACCTGAAATGAGTCTGCCTCAGAAGACCCCACGCTCGCCGGTTAGCCTCAACCAGCTACAAAAAGAAAGCGAAGATCAATGTACAAATTTAGTGGCATGTGGGCCAAACCCCAGTGAGGTGGCTACTTGCCCTCTGCTAAGTGTGCCTGGGCCCTTGAGTCTGTGGTTTCACCCCACTTTGAAGGCGAGGGCTGTTAGAATGTTTGATACCCAGGTTAGTGAAGGGCAAAATTGCACAGCACTTCTCTGAACATGGTGGATGTGCTGTAAGACACATCAACAAACCTGCTGTTTCTTGTGAAAAAGCCTTGGGGGAGGCCCTCAAGTGAACACCCTTTCTCACTTTGTGGTCTTCAAAATCCCCGAACTGTAATTCCTAACCAGGTACCCAGCTCACAATCCTTGACTTACCTCTTAGAAGCCTTGATCACAAACATCACCTTTGACACAAACCCTTTTGTGGTAATGAATCTGCTGAAAGAATCTGAAGTATCATACTTGACACAACCTGGAATTTCAGGAGCTGCACTCCTCCTAAAAAAAAAAAAAAAAAAACAAACCCAGAAATTACAAAAGCACCTTACCACCCCTGAACACACAACCCAAACCCCTAAACTTAAATACTCCCTGTATTCAATGGTGTCTTCTTCATGGAGTCTTCAAAGCCTCCCTTACTTGCAGGTGCCCAAAAGCACCTACTGAAAAGAAGCTGAGACAAACTGAAAGAGCCCCTTCACTGAAAAGAGAAGAGAGCTCTTATCCCAGCTGATCCCCAGGAGGGAATGAAGCCCTTAGCAAAAGCTGGGGTTTATATACCCCTGTTGGGGGGCCGCCTCCCTTTCCCACAAGTCCCTGAGAAAAGGGAGGAGACAAATCCCACCGGGTATAAAAGCCTTGGGAAAGGCTGTTGTTGTTTGGCTCCTCTGACTTAAATTCCAGGTGAGTAAAGGGCCCCATATAGTGATAAACTCTTCAGAGAAATAATAGTGCTTTCTTTTTTGCTGGAACAACTTTGAGCAAAAGGGCAGAAAATGGGTGAAAAAGAAAGCTTTGTGTTTTGGTAAGGTAGCTAGATAAATTGGATAACTTGTTGCTGACTTGTGTTATTATTCCTAAGTGATTACTAAGTGGTACTCCACATGTGACTAAATAGGAGGGAGAAGATTAATGCTGATAAGAATGGTATAAATCTCATTAGGACTTTTAATTAGGGTCCCCTTAGTTGTATCTACATTATAGAAAAAAATAAGAAATAATAACAGACTCCCAGGCAGCATTATGTGCCGGACTCGCTCCCATCTGAGATATTTGGGACCGGGCTGTGGGTAAAAGTGCCCTGAAATGCTGTTTTAAAATGCTGAAAAGGGACACCTTCCTCTAACTGAACCCATTAAACTGAGGAAATGGGGGAGATGCCCCCCTTAAACTGACACACTGGGTGATAAAAGGCTTCTCCCCTTTGCTTTAGTCCCCTAAAATATTGGCAAAAGAGGAGTTTTCCTGTGGGAAGATAACTAGGAGTAATGCTAAAGGCAATCCTAGCTCTGCTACACTGCAGCTGTGTTAATTATCAAAGAGTGGGAACAGTCTAGCCCTCCCAGTTATGGGTGTGATAGAGAGTGAGTTAGCTGGGAGGGGGGTCAGTTGGAGTCTGCTAGCCGTGCTGTGTGGAGGAGAGGACGGGAGGTCTGTCGAGGGAAAAATGACATAAGCTACAGTACTAGGGACAGAAGGGGATAGGCAGGTGTGCTAGGGACAGAAAAGAGTTAGCTGGAGAGCAGAAGTCCCTCTCACCTACTGGTTCCCTGTGCGGGCAGGCAGAGGTAACCCCTTAAAAATGACCCCTGGGGGACCCGGTGCCTTGTAATCCTTGGAAGTCACACCTGGAACTGCTTGAACTTGGATGGGTGGGGAGAGGTAAAGAAAAGTCCTGGAGGTCATTGGCTTCGCTGCACAGCCTGGTGTCTGCCTCTGAAGCTTGAGGGCTCTGGGGTGTCCACACCATGGAAAACAGCTGTCCCTTGGGTCCAGGGGTGATTTAGAAAGATTTGGGAAGGACATGCAGTTGCTGGGATAATTTCAGTGGTTTTAGGACCAGGTCTGGGATGCTTAAGCTTTTTAGGAGCTGGTGGAAATAGTTTAGGTGTTCTGAATCAGGCCGGTCAGGATTTAAAGAAGGTGACTGTGGATTTGGGGGCTTCTAGAGGCCCCTGAAAAGTTTGTAGGACCTCCTAAGTCCTCCTAGGCCCTGGAATACCACTCAGAAACCTCTGATGGCCTGCTAGAGGGACCTGATGACATCTATGGTATCCCTGGAGGTCATGAGGTCCCTGAAACTTTGCCAAGACTTAATGGAGCACCAAATGTTCTGGTCTGCTGGGATAGGGATGATTCTGAACAGAAAATTACTCCCCTGCCAGGCGCATGAGTTGTAACATAATGTGCCTCGTGGACTCTCCTGATAAATTGATGTTGTGAGCCCCTCGGGGGCTCAGGGATAGAGAGGAAATGAGAATCTGAGGCCACCCGGAGGTGTACTGTGGGGATACAGATAGAGACAGGGTAAAGGCAGTCTTGCCTCTCATATATTGCAGCTACGTTAATTAGTCAAGAGTGAGACCAGCCTTGCCCTCACAGCTATGGGTGCAATAAAAGAGTGACTTACCTGGTAGACGGACAGTTGGAGTCTGCCGGCCGTGCCACGAGGAGGAGGGGACTGGAGGGCACGTGAGGGACGGACGGGGTTAGGTGGCCGTGCTAGGGACGGGAAGGAGCGAGCTGGAACTGCAGAAGGACGAGAGAAGAAAGAGAAAGAGCCAGAGCTGTGTGGATCTGCTCATGGGAGGCTACATAGAAGAGATATGAAAGACTTCTAGATAACAAGGTGCTGATGCCTGAAGCCTTCTGAGGTTTTAAAGAAGCACTCGGGGTGTTGTGGCTGTCTCAACAACGGCGGTGTACCGTCTGCCAGTCCCGGTCCGGTAAAAATTGTCTGACGTTTGCAATTTTGATAAGCGCATTCCTGGTTTTCTACAATAGCACCTGAGTAGAAAAGTGGCTGGATTCCACAGGTAGGAAAGATTTCTGATTGGATCTTTATGGGGTTTGAAGTAGCCTTCCGAATACCTAAGGCCAGCGAGAAAGCTGTCCCTAGCAGGCTTCACCTGGGAGAAATCCTCTGATGATCTGAACTTTAAGACGTGTAATCCCAAGGTCAGATCTGGGCTCCTGGCTGTAAACAAGGGCTATTTGGCATATTTAGGAACTTTCCAACCTAGTGTCTAAAGAGCCATTTAGAGGAGGCAACTCTAAGGCCAAAGCAGGCTGGAGCTTGTGTTCTCAGCACCATTCATTTAGAAAAACTCTTGTGATATTTGCAAATTTAAGAGGTGACACCCGCTTTCACACCGTGGCTCCCGGATGCGAACGATAAGTCCTTTCAATGGTAAGGAAATCCACACACCCTGGGGTCTCGAGGTCGCTTCACGTGACGGTCGCAGGAGCCCAAATCCAGCCAGAGACATAGCTCCCAGGAAACTTCTACTATAAGAAATCCTGCAAAATTTGCAGTTTTAGGAGGGGAACCCCACAGGACACACGAGGCTTCTGACTCCAAATGGGAGCTTCTTTCCCCATGATGGAAAAGTCAGCGAGCCGTCCTGGCGAGACCGGTTCGTGGGAAGTGCGTGACGCTCGAGGGCTGGGCAGACCTGACTCCACAGAAGCTTTAATCTGAAAGAACTCATGTAATGTTGGTATTTTTGAAAGGTAGAATTTAGACCCTGGCTGATGCATCAGAGTGATTCTTTTACACAGTAAATAAAGATTTCCATTCCGGTGTCTGTAGGTGGCTTTGGAGACAGCCCCTGAACTCCGTGACCGAGCAGAGCCATAGTTGCTGGCAGCTGTCATCCGGCAGGAATTCTGTGACGTGCACAATTCAAGAAATGCAAAAGTTCAACACCTGATACGTAGATGCAAAAGACTGCTGTTTTCCTGAGGTAAGAAATACTTCAAACCTGACATTCGGAAGGAGTTCAAAATATACACCCGGGACTGCCGTGATTCACAAAGAGCTACATCCTGGCAGATGGTCTCTGTGGTAAAACCTGAAACACTAGAAATTTTAGGAAGCAGAATCCAAACTATGCCACCTGTAAGGAAAAGGTACCTCTGTTCAAGAGCTAGAATAACTGGCACCCGAATGTTTCACAGTAAGTTGACGAGAGGGCTGAAGGGATGCCAAGGCCACCTACCCCTTTACTTCCTAGAACAGCTGATGTCAGACGAGCACTGCGATTTCACAAGCGGAACTAAAACTGGTTCTGAGTCGGGGGGCAGCAGTACCGCTCTCTGTCCACGAGGGGGCAACACTGCCGCTGAGGTCGGCTGGGGACTGCGGCGAGCTTTGGGGGCGGGTGGAGAACGGAGACAAAATTTGCCGGAGAGCCTGTTTTATTCCCTTCAGCCTCAGCATCTGTTCTGATGGTTTCAAAGCACTTGATTGGATCATTCCTACACAAAACCAATAGGCATTATTTTCAAAACTATTACCCATCCCTGGTCAGAGTTTCCTACATTCCTGTGTACAATAGAGTGGATAGAGAGAGGGTTTCTTTCCAAAAGAATTTAGAGACAAGCTCCTATTTTTGACAATATCTATAAAAACAAAAATTTAACAGGTTTTAGTGTTCTACAACCACCCGTGCCTGTGAATTTTCTGGCAGCTTTGGGATCATCCGGGGGAGGGCACCCAGCATGACCCCTCCTCATTCCTCACTCACCTGCTCCTCCACTGCCAGGTGGCTTCCTCTTGGTCCCAAATGGTGCCCCAAATGACATCAGAGCCCCCAAGTCTCCACCCCCTCCCCCTCAGCTTTTTTTCCTCACCCCCAAAGAAGGCAGAGAATGAGTCAAACTGCCCTGGACAGCAGCACGGTGCTTTATTGCAGCCCTTTCCGAGTGTACATCCCCCCAAAAAGGGACTTTGCTGCAACAAGAAAGGGGAACAGCCCCCAGAAGGGTTGCGGTCCCTCCTTACCCCTGCAGTCACAGGCAAGAGACACAAAGGATTGGCAGCAGAGAAGATGGGGGGGGGGGGGGGGGGGAATTAAGATCAGGGTGCAGGATGAAACTTTAAAAAAAAAAAAAAAAAACACCAAACAAAAAACCTGAGATGGCCAGCAGAGCATAGAGGGATTTAAAAAGAACAGAAATAGCAAATGGGACACCAGGATCCCAGATTTCCTGTGGGAAAGTGGCACAAGGAGCACCACAGAGCCACAGAGAATAAAAAAAGGAATGGGAGTGAGGCATGGAAAAAGACAGAGAAAAAGACAGAGTGCCAGACACATGGCAAGGACAGATGCATATGGCGACAAAGAGGGAAACAAGGAACCGGAGAGGAAACGACCACGGCAGGTGCTGGTGGGGGGAAGACGGGCAAGGCACAGCGCAGGGATGGAGACGGAGAGGTGTGGCTGAAAGGGGGGAGGCTTATGGAGAGAAGGGTACAATAAGTGCAAAGGACTGGGCGACAGGTGCGGACGGGTACGGGCAAAAGGATGACGAGAGGGACAAAGAAAGAGTCACAGTGAGGGACAAAGGGAAAAGAGGAATGAAAAAGGAAAGACAAAGATGTGGGGAGTGAGGGAGGGAGACAAAAAGCAGGACAGAACAGGGAGAGGGATTGAGCAACATTTATTAAATAAATATTGAGGATTCGTTCCTTACAAGAAAAAGAAGAACAAGACAGAGTGAAAGGAAGTGGGAGGGGGAGCACACAGAACAAGGGAACACAAGACACATCTATACGGGTGTCATCAGCAAAAAGAACCTGGCTGTATTCTTCTGAATTTCCCACTTCTCAGCATAAAGCTGACGTACATCTTGGGTAGCGCTACCTGGCCCTGCCAACCAAGGCTTTCCCGGACAGGCACCGATTGTTACCTGGAATGCATCACCGAGGTGTTGCTGTGGAACAAAACGGTAAACATTAGGAACTCGAAAAACCCTCATCCTCTGAAAACTAAAAAGTCAGAAATAAAAAGCAAGCCTCTCCCTGCTCCAGCTGTAAAACACACACCTGGTTTGTGCAGGTGACCTGGCCTGTGCTGCACAGGTGCTTTGTCCAGGTGTCCCAGGACAAGTGCTGGTCCCTGGAGCGCTGTGGGCTGCCTGGGGGGTGGTACCTGTCAGGAACTCCTCTATTTGTCTTTGGTGGGTGATGTGCTCACAGCTGTGCAGTCCCACAGGGTCAGTGTCAGTCCCTTCCAGCCTGATCAGACAGCGGCTGAATACTTGTCCTAGGTGTCATTTCCAGGGAACCCAGCTCCTGGCACCCCTGGGATGGGCTAAGGACCCATGTCAGTGTGTGCTGGGGGGTCACGGCTAACCTGTGTCCCGCTCAGAGCATCCCCAGCTTTGTACTGTGCTCCAGGGTGCGTGTCCTGCTCCCCTGCAGCCCCTGGGGTACACTCAGAGTGACAGCTGAGTATGAGTGCAGAGAAAAGTCCTCTCAAGTATAAATAAAAGACTCAGAGCAGGCATGCAATAAAGCAGTGACACGTTATTGAGCATCCATGTACTTGTAAAAGTTAAAGTTCTAATTTGGTGAGGATGACTGGGGCGGTAACAGTACAGACAGCACAGAGGGTGGAGGTTTCCTCCAAGATGGAGTTGTAGGCTTAAAAAAATCTACTCTTTTCTTTAGCTAAAATCCATTAATTTTTTTCTTTTTTAGCAAATAGTTTTACAATTCTCTGAGCAAAAGAGTTTCCATTAAGAGCTGGTACAGTGTTTAGCCTTCCTTAAGGAAGATGCTCAGAGGTTTATCTTATAGACTATCTTTTTTTTCCATTTGATTAAGTGTTATCACTGACAACATGAGCGCATGGAACATGAGGAGGTAATAGTGGCAAAGTACATTATAATTACACCTTTCTTTTAATGTGGTATTAAAGCAGTAGAGTTGGCATTTTGTAGCTTGTTGGGCTTCCGCAATCACCGGTGTGTCAGTGGGAGGGTTTAAAATGACTTAGCTCCTATTTCATTTCATATTTGAATATGAGATTATGCAATGTGGGTACGATACCGTAGGAAGAAAGCTTTACGCGCAGGTCCGATAGGTTTTGGACGAGCGCTGGGCCGTCCTTTAAAGGTTTTGTTCCTGTTCCAAAGTTCTCATCGTCAATTTTCCTACCACAAAATTTGAATTCAAAGACACAGAATACCAGTCAAACCCGCAGATTTTTATGATTTACATAAAGAGCTGATCTGTTTTTACTTACTATTTCTCTCTTTCCCCTTATCAATTCTTTATTTCAGCATACTGTTTATATATTCTACCCCCAGGAATGTATGTCCTCTTTTTACCTCAGACACTCCCTTTCTGGTACCATGTGTACTCACCTCCTTTGGAAAGCTCTTTACTTACTCCTCAGTTATGATGGAAAGTGAGTCACTTGAAGGAGTCTTTTTGCTTTGTAGCTTTTTGGGTCCCTGGTACACCGTCAGGAAGGTGAGCGTGGCTGCCCTGAGCACGCTCTGTTCTCTGCTAAAGAGGAGACCCCACCAGGCTAAACTCAGTTTCCTCTCCACTGTGGGTATGCCGAGCCTTGCCATCCGAGTGGGAAGAGGAAATCCAGTGGCTGAACTACCTTGGAAGGCAAATTGGCTTTAAGTGTGGCTCTGGAAAGTGTCTCTTCCAGCACCCTGCAGAACATCAGTCACTTTGGCTATAGCTTTGCCTTGTCCTCTGGCCCTAAACTCTTACCTTAAAACCTGGACATTATCGCTGGCCCGTGAGCTGTGGCCTGGTGTCTAAGCCTGGCCTAACCCAGTTTCATGGGACTGCATTTCATTTTTTTTACAGAGATTCTGAAAGAAAATTTACACTGCACCGTTCGAGTCGATGCACGTGATCTCTGGCTCGTGTCACAGAAACTGCAGGAAAAGCAAAAACTCGGGAACTGAAACAACAATTTTTTGGGGCTTAGAGAATCAAGGCGTGATTTCTTTCTAGCCAGGACGTGCAACGGGAATCATTTTATCATTACGTTGCCTGGCTCGTACAGAGAAAGTCATTCCATCACGCAGGATTTTTACTGGCTTTTTCACAGACTGGTGCAGTCAAAATTACCCAGAGAAAAGCATTGGTTCTGTGCTCCTTGGTCCCAAGTTACAGAGTCCTTACTTCTTTGCTATCCTGTAGGTTATTAATCTCTTTGCCTCCCAGGTTCATTAGGTTCTCATCCTTCCTTCTCTTGTTTCTCTTTTCCCAGACCAGGAGTCTCAGACCGTGCCAGGTCTGATGCCTCCTCTGCCACCAGAGGGGCACCTGCGGCTCTCAACTGCCGGGGCTGGTGAGGGCAAACGCCCACATCTGGCTGGGTGCGGACGTGGCACGGCTCGAATGTGCTCCGGGAGCGCCTCTGGAGCTGACTGAGGGATGGCACCGAACGAGACTCACCAACAGGCACTCGCAGAAACTCTCCCGACGTCTGGATCTTCTGCTTGTCTCTTTCTCAGGGCCCCGAGGAGTTTTGGTTCCTTCTTGTCTGACACTTGCCAGAGACCTGGAGAAGATAAAAAAAGGCACAGTTGTTACCCTTACCTGTGGTCTTCAAAGGCTTTGGCTTCCATGGTGGGTGCAGCCTCCCAAAAACAGCGGCAGACGCTCGGGTTCAGGGGCTCGGTTTGATTGTTTGAGACTCGTCCTGACAGCCCAGGCCAAATCCTAATACCCAGAATTACAGGGAAATATTAATAGAGTTCATACATAGGCCTCTTCCCTGTAACTCAGGATTTGCTCCATCTTTTCTTCCCAATGGCACCTCTCCAGCACAAATCCCAACTCTCGCAGACACAATCCAAACAGAAATCTGCTACGGGTGTTGGATTAGAAAGTAAAACCTTAGTACAGCTGGCTACAAGATTAAAACGCGTGCATGCCTTGGTGGTCGTAGGTGGAAAACTTTTCACTGGAAAAAATAGCCATTGGGGTAGCACACCTTCACACACCTTCAGAAAAAGCAGAATGAGCACCGACTCCTAAAACCCCTGCTGAGGGACCCCTTGTGACACCCGATGCCACAGATATCGAAAAACCAGGGAAAAGCCAAGCTTGAAGCAGTAAAAGACAGAGTAATACATGAGCCTGTAAAAAACCTTCATGTTGGGAACAATGAAGGTTTGCAGGTAGAGTTTTACAGATATGCATGCTTAGCAGAAGCTCTCTGAATGTAGAACCTGAAAGCAGAATAGAAATAAAAGCAAGTTTGGATACAGGAGAATAAAAAAAATGTTTAAGTTAGGGATTGCTGAGTTTGTTGTTACTGAACAAAGGTTAGGATGAGTTGGAAGAAAACATTTATGGTTGAGATCAAAGGATAAGGCATCTACAAAAAATAACATGCTTTTACCAAGTAAATAGAGAAACCCAGCCGAACAAAACCATGTTTTTACCAAGTAAAAAAAAGTCAAAGAATTTTCCACTGCAAGAAAAGAGAAAAAAAAACTTTAGGCTTAAAATGTAACATGCTAACTCAATGTGATTGGATAGTACTAACCATAATACGGTAATAATAGTAGTTGTGATAGGCTATAAATTTAAAGGTATTGTGTACAATGCTGATTGGATTTTATGTATTAAGATGCTCAATAAAGAAAACTACATAATGCATTGTAACCGGAGCTAAAGTGGCTTCAGGTTTGCCTATAAGCTGATGCTGACAGCTATAGGCTTGGCTCTCTTACCCACGACCCATGACTGCTGTGACTTCAATCTATGAAATAAACAGCACCTTTAAAGAGCCGCCTGGAGTCCCCTCTCTCTCATTCAGGCTCTGTCCCGGGTTGTAGTGTAGGATGTACAAAAGTATTTATTCCATCACCATCTTCATGAGCTGTTGGAACCAGGTGGGGCAGTGTTTTCCCAGGCCCCTCCTTTGCGCTCTTCTGCTCATGGCCCATCAATGCCTTGCCCAGGACTCACAGGGAACTCCCTCCAGGAGCTCTCTCTGTTTAATGGGCCATCAAGGACCCACTTCATGACTCATCATCCCTTGGTGAGATGCTCCACCCAGGGGGAGGAGCTAAGCCTTCTCACCTGGATATAATCTGGGATTTGGGACAGTACAAGCAGCCCCGACCCACTGGATTCCCAGAGGAGCAGAGATACCAGACCTTTCTACAGGATCACAGACCACCTCATCTGGACTGTTCCACCATCCTGCTCAGGTTGTATTCTGACTCTGTCAGTGGTCTTTGGTATTATTGCATTTATTTTATTTTACTTTTTTACCTTTCTACCTGTTAAATTGTATTTTTGACTTGGAGGCTCTCACTCACTTTGCTTTCAAACCACAACAGGCTTTTACATCTTCACATTGCAAGAGTGGGAACCAGTCACATCTACATTCCTTGCTTTTTGTGATGACATAAATATGAAGTAAAAACGCATTAAACACGAGGCAGTGCTAGGATTTTACAGATCTTTAGTTTGGACGAGAAATGTCTCTTCCTTGACTAACTCCATCCTTAGCACGACCCTTCCTCACCTCCCATTTCCCACCATGCCGCTCAGACCTTTGCACCTCAAGCTCTTTCCTCCTGTGATGCAGCAGCACCGCAACATAATGCAGCGGGGCAAACCAGGCACCCTGCTCCGCACCCCTCACCTCCTGGCAAAGAGAGCAGCCACGTCCTGGTTGCTCTGGCTGCTGGGAACAGCACGGGGAACAGCTGCAGTACCGCTCTTTGCCCACAGGGTGGCAGCACTGCCGCTCACCTCAGCCCAGGGCTGCTGCACACATTAGGGACAGGCACGGGGGAGAGCTGCAGTACCGCTCTGTGCCCACAGGGTGGCAGCACTGCCGCTCTCCTCTGCCTGGGGCTGAGCTGCAGTACCGCTCTGTGCCCACAGGGTGGCAGCACTGCCGCTCTCCTCTGCCTGGGGCTGAGCTGCAGTACCGCTCTGTGCCCACAGGGTGGCAGCACTGCCGCTCACCTCGGGCCAAGGGGACAGGCAGAGCGGAGGCAAAAAAGGTGGCCAAAAATGCCCTTCCAAACATCCTCTAAAATAAATGTCCCAAAAGACGCCCAGCCACAACGCCAAGAACCCTGCCATCAACCAAACTGAAACCAAAAAAGCCTTTATTTTAGGCTATATTTCAATTTTTTTTATATTTATAATTTTGATATCTATATTTATCATTACAAATTATCTTTTATATTAATATCTCTTTTATATATTATACATAACACGGAATAATTTATTTTATTGATATTTTTCATATATTTTTGTCTTTATTACTTGTATTTTTGTTTGTATTTATTTTTTAATTCCTGTTTGTTTAAATTATATTTTAAACTATATAAATTCATTAACTTAACACATCACAACCACAATTAAGTGGAATTAAATTAGCCTGGTTTTCTAAGGGGAAAAGGTTTAATTTTCATTAGAATAATATTGGCATATTTTCTCTTTCTGTGTTTTCTGGGGTGGGGGGGGGGTTGTTCATGGGGGCTTTTGGTGGGGTTTGTTTGCTTTGTTTTGAATTTCTTTGTTAATAAATAAGGACATTCAGAGAGTAACAAAATAAAATGTCTACTTAGTTTTATTGCTACCTCTGAAAAACATTTTGACATCAAGTTATTCCTGGTAATACTGTATGTGGGGAGAATGAGACCTGAAAGGAAAAAAAAAGGCAGCACAGTGTTGACACCTTTCTCCGTTCAGGTTTTATAATTTAGCAGAAAATAGAGGGTTTTTGCTAACTGCACTCTCAATTGTATCCAGACATCCAGCGGACATTGAGGTTATTTTTCAACTTCTTTCTTCCTTACAGCCAAACTTCCACATACTCTGGGTAAGAAAGAGTATGGGAAAAAAAGAAAACAAGAAAAAATAAAATAAAAATAAATAAAATTGAATAAAAGTTAATAAAAAATTAAAATAAATACAAATTAAAAATGCTAAATAAAACATGAAAATAAAAATATAAATAATCAAATAAAAATCTAAAAGTAATTTAAAATTTAAAAATTAAAAAATAGAAGAAAAAAATATAATTTTTTGAAAGAATACAAAACAAACAAAAAACCCCATAAAAACCACAATAAAATAAAAGAGCATAAAAAATACAAAAATAAAAAAAAAAAATAATAAAAAGAAGAAAATAAATAAATGCAGATCTCCCCTCATGCCACTGCCTAACACAGCTCCAGGAGTTTCCTTGATTATGCAGTGATTGGAAAAACAAACCCAGTGCCTCCCAGAAAATAAGGTTTAATAGACAATTCCCAGTTTTGCTTGGAAACAAATTCTGTTTTATGGGGAAGCTCACTTGGGATGAGCAGCCACATGTGCCAAGGCAGGAAAGAACCACCCCATTGTGTCCAAGGAACAACAACTAGGCCAGTATTTAAGTTTTAATGGGATTTATGTAATTAACAATGCAGTAAATTTAACTTTACAAAGGTATGAATCGTGGCAATTAAAACTTAGCAAGTTCTCCTGGGAATTCCCAGAATTCTGTGGATATGGTGCTGAACAATTCCTGATTGACCATCCTTATTTTGGTAAATTTCCTTGGAAATGTCCCCTAAGAAGTACCAAAATTCCAATTAGAATGGAAAATTGGAAAAAATAAATATTCCCTCACTAAAATCAGAGAGAGGAAAAGCATCAAATAAAAGGAAGGAATAATATCTAAATCCCAGCTTGCCTGGAAAACAAGCTCAGGAATTTCTAACATTGAAAACTTTTGGTGGAAGGTCACGGAACGATGATTTCAAATCTGCTGCCTCTGCTCTGATTTTAAAGGGAAGTGGGAATTCAACAGGTCTAGTTACTCCTATCCAAGAATTATCTGCATTTGTGGGAGTAACAATCAAAAAACCCTCCAATCTTATTTTTATTTGGCAGCAGAAACTCTCAGCAGAGTTGGGAAGTTTCAGTGGAACAAAAGAGCCACAACTGCTGGAATAACAAAATTCCACTTAGGAAAAATCAGGAATTCTATTTACAAATCCATGGAGGAGGAGGACACCAGGAACACATTCCAGCTGAAAGCAATGATTTATTGGAAAAGACAGGAAATGAAACCGAGGCTCTGGTTATGGTCAAAGAATTATGCAGGAGTCAGAGAGAAAAGTCCTTCCAGTAGCTCCACTTCCCACTGGCTCTCTCCTTTTTTGCCAAATACCTGCAAGAGGAAAAACAACAGGAATAAAGTTTCAAACAGGAGGTCCTTGGTTCAGGCAGACTGAAGTGCAGCTCCCAGGGAGCGAGTCCAGGCTGTGCCCAGGGGAGCTCCGGGAATCTGGGATTGCCCATGGGATTCAAGGGCTGGAAAAGCAGGACCCACCTGCCGGGTTTAGTGCTGGGACACAGCAAGGCCTCGGCTCAGGGGCAGCAGTTGGAGCTGGGACCGCAGGAGAACACCCCAAAGCCAGGTTAAACATCCAGCATGACACGCAGCACGCTCCAGGAGAAACTCAGGTGGGAGAAGCCCCCGGATGCTCCGTGTTCCTTGCCCTCGGCAGCTTTGCCAGGGCCTCCCTCAGAATACTGACCTCACCCTGCAGCTCCTACAAAATAGGAGAACTTATGGGAAGCACCCAGCAATCCATAGATCTCCAGTTATTAAGAAACCAAAGCTGCAGCAAAATGTGCCCAAACTCTACTGCAAACCAGCAGCTCTGAGGAGACACAGGGATTTATTCCAGAGGGGACACAACTATCCCTCAGCCAGCCAGTGTTTCTCTCAGGCTCTCCCCACTGCTCTCTGAGGACACAAACAGCAGTTGTTCCCTGGTGTTCCCCTTCCCACCAATGCGAAGACTTCTGTTCTCCTCCAACTCCATGTTCAGGAGGGGAAATAGGAATATTATCATTGCACAGACTGTCCAGGAGAGTGCGACTGAGGCAGGATCACCAGCTCCCAATCCACTGCTGCTCCTGGATTTCTGAGCAGTTCCTTCCCCTCCTGCCCTCCCCAGCACCATTCCCTGGGTGCCGTGTCCACTGACACCTTCTCCATGCAGCTTAAAACCCACACAAACCAAAAGGAAGGAGATAAAAAATCAATTCACATGTTTCTAGTCTGGAGAAAATGAGGGAGGTCTAAAATCTGTAATTATTTTAGAGCAGAAGAGCAATTTTTTAATGACCTTGAGTATGACCAAAGGCCAGCAAAAGCTGATAAACACCTTCATTAACTTTTACTAGCAGAAAAAAAAATGAAGTTTTAACTTCAGTAAAGATCAAGTTTTGCTGCTAAACATTAAGGCGGTGGCATGTTGGTGTTAGTGCCTTAATCTTCTGACATTAAAGGTATTTTTACAATAAATTGGTTATTGAAGCAGCATATCTCAAAGTAAGGTTTTTAACAAATGTTGGCCATAAAAGAGTCTGACAATCAAGATGTAAGTCTCACAGCTATTAAACAAAAACAAAAAAAAAAAACCAAAAAAACCAAAAAAAACCAAAAAAACAAAAAAAAAAAAAAGCTGTCTCTGGTGTGTATAACCTGCCAGCCCCTCATGTCTTCAGTCATTACAGTTTATTTTTACCAGGTTGATGGTTAAAGCCTTGTAGAAAGCTTAAAAAAATAAAAATAAATAAATAAATGAATAAATAAATAAACAACCACAGGACATAGGAAGGCATTTTACCAAGCCCCCTCAGTGTGGAGCTGTGTCAGCCCCAAGTGTTTGGTCCCCCAGCCCAGAGCAGGCTCCAGCTGCTCCCCAGGGGGGGTTACCAAGGGACTCACTTGTTTGGAGCTGTAAATGCAGGTGCCCTGCACTGGAGTGCCAATAAATGTGAAATATGTGACTCTCATCATCGACAGTGACTGACCTTCTCAGGGAAGCCTCCTCACCCGGGATGGGGCACTCTGCCATGGATTGAATCCATCTGCACCTGAAACAAAGTCAGGACAAGAGTCAAAGTGCTGCAGGAGAACTTGAAAACTCCAGACACTTTTTCTCAATCTGGAAATACCCTCTACAGCCCAACTACACCCCACATGACACATTTCAACTCCCCAGGACTTGTCCCATTCCCCCCACACCCAGACTGAGCAACAAGGCAGAGCAGCTCCAGGCCAAACACACCAACACCCGTGACACAGGACAGGACAAAAGGGGGGACACAACAGGGACAGAAATATCTCAGCAAAAAGAACGACCCTGAGGACCGAGAGAACTCGCAATGAGATGACCGAGGTAAGACCGATGGGGAGCTGACCAGGCTCAGAGAACCCTGCAGGAAGAAGATGCCAACGGGATCACTGATCCCAAGAAACGCAGGGATGGATGCCTGAGAATCCTACGGTCAGAATCCTCCACTCAGCTGTGCACTTTTAGAAGACCTAATCTGCCAGAATGGATCACAGCAGTGCACAGCTGTGGATACAGCTCAGAACAAGACCTGGAAAGGCACCAGACTGGATGGTTGTGAAGAGAGATGGATTCTGATGTGTGTCTGAGCTCCTAAATCAAAGTTCAATGATATCAGTGCCTGTCCAAGGAACAGGGAGATGTTAAGAACGATGCCTGGGGTCTCCAAAAGACCCCTTGAAGGGTTAAGGCAAAAGACACACAAAACAAAACACACAACAGACACGGAGTGCACAACAGACGAGTGACACGACGTGCCCTGGGACTGCTCTGCCCTGCACACCTCAGCACTGGGATCAAAAATGAGACTTTTCCCTTTACACAGCCTAAGGGGTCACAGCTTGGACATCCCCATCTCCAAACCTGATTTAAAAACCCCTCCTGGTCACCCCTGACCCCACACCCCACTTTCATCCCCTCTGTGGCTCCCAGCCCTCCACTTATCTCTGGGACATCTGGAGATGCAAATCCATGTCAGGTACAAAAAAAGGCCACCTCTCCCTCAGGGAAATTCCTGCTGTCACTGGGCTAGTGTCTCTCAGTCAGCTACAATAAAGAAAAGCAAACGTGACCGTGTGATCTCAGCAGCACATGGGCCAAAAACCAGCAATTCTGCTACTCACCACCTCCTGAGCACACCCAGGTCCTCGGGCCCTGTGCTCCAGCTGTGCTCAGACACCAACACTGCGGGGTGTGCCTGGGTTAAGAGCAGACAAGGTGATGTGGCACTGCTGAAACTTGAGCAGAGCCTCGCTCCTCCTCCCTGACACACCTCAACTCCTCGGCTGTTACCAAAGCCCACCTGGATGGCCCCCTCAAATGGAGAAGGTCAAGGCCTCCCCACAGAGTCCTATAATGCTCCCACTGTCTGGCTGGTGAGGGGAGCTCGGCATCGTGTGAGTGGAACACCTAAAACACACAGCACTGGATGCTCAGAGTTCCACCAGCAAGTGAGGCTTCAGCAATAGTAACTGCTTCTGTCCACTCATCACTGCTCACCTCGTCCACTTCACCTTGACTGCAGAGACCCAGCTTTGCCTCCTAAAAATACAGACAAAGAGCAGTGCTGTGACATGGCCACCATTTACACTCCCTTGCAAACACAAACAGTGACTGACCTTCTCAGGGGAGCCCCCTCACCCGGGATGGGGCACTCTGCCATGGATTGAATCCATCTGCACCTGAAACAAAGTCAGGACAAGAGTCAAAGTGCTGCAGGAGAACTCGACAGCTCCAGACACTTTGTGTCAATCCAGGAATACCCTCTACAGCCCAACTACACCCCACAGGACAAATTTCAACTCCCCAGGACTTGTCCCATTCCCCCCACACCCAGACTGAGCAACAAGGCAGAGCAGCTCCAGGCCAAACACACCAACACCCGTGACACAGGACAGGACAAAAGGGGGGACACAACAGGGACAGAAACATCTCAGCAAGAAGAATGACCCTGAGGACTGAGAGAACTCGCAATGAGATGACCGAGGTAAGACCGATGGGGAGCTGACCAGGCTCAGAGAACCCTGCAGGAAGAAGATGCCAACGGGATCACTGATCCCAAGAAACGCAGGGATGGATGCCTGAGAATCCCAAGGTCAGAATCCTCCACTCAGCTGTGCACTTTTAGAAGACCTAATCTGCCAGAATGGATCACAGCAGTGCACAGCTGTGGATACAGCTCAGAACAAGACCTGGAAAGGCACCAGCCTGGATGGTTGTGAAGAGAGATGGATTCTGATGTGTGTCTGAACACCTGAGTCAAAGTTCAATGATATCAGTGCCTGTCCAAGGAACAGGGAGATGTTAAGAACGATGCCTGGGGTCTCCAAAAGACCCCTTGAAGGGTTAAGGCAAAAGACACACAAAACAAAACACACAACAGACACTGAGGGCACAACAGACAAGTGACACAACGTGCCCTGGGACTGCTCTGCCCTGCACACCTCAGCACTGTGAGACCTTCCCTTCACGTGCCCTAAAGGGGTCACAGCTTGGACATCCCCATCTCCAAACCTGACCCAAAAATCCCTCCCGGTGACTCCCAACCCACACCCCACTTTCATCCCCTCTGTGGCTTTGAGCCCTTCACTTATCTCTGGGATGTTCAGGGATGAGAATCCACATCAGGTGCCAAGGAAGGCTGTCTCTGCCTCAGGGAAATTCCTGCTGTCTCAGTCAGGTGCCATAAAGAAACCCAAACATCCACGGATGATCTCAGCAGGGCTGTTGGGTGAGAGGATCTCAGTGTGAGACAAGTGACCACCTGAAACACACAAACAATAAGGGATGCTCAGAGTTGCACCAGAAACACCACTGCCCTGACCACACAAATATATCAATTGTAGGAAACACAAACAAAAGTCCAGCAAAAAAAAAAGCCAATTCTTATTACTGATAGCCAAACTACCTAATACAATATAATACAATAATACAATATAATACAATAATACAATATAATACAATATAATGATGTATATTATAATATATATAATAATATATAATATAATATATATTATGTAACATATAATATAATAATGTATAGCATAATATAATATATAATAAAAATACCCCATGTCCATTCCCCTCAAAAAACCTCCAAGATGCATATATTATATATCTGGGCATACCCCCAACTTAAAGACCTGCCTCTAACTAAATAAGCATAAAACCCACATCTTTTAAACTATATAAATTCATTAACCTAACACATCAAAACCACAGAATTTTTAATCCTTAGTCAACACCATATACACCAATCCCATCACTGTATACAAAAACAAATCCTATTTTCTTTTAATAAAATAACAAAAAAGTCTCAACTTTTAACTACAAAAAAACCATACAAACACCGAATTAAAAATAAAATAATCTCATTATAACTAAGCCAAAACTTCAAACACACCACCTCCAAAATAAATATTTTAAACACCAAAAAACCTCAAAAATTTAAAATAACTCCTTCAAAAATGCCTTCTGTACCTTCCAGACTGATTTTGAGAGCAAAGCAAGGAAAGAAAAAGCACGCAGCCTGTTTTAAGAAAACAGTGTTCACTCCTGTGCATTCCCTGTCTCTCGGGGTTTCAATCCGGTTGTTTCCTCACCCGAGATTCCAAAGCTGGCTGGTGGTTCGTGTGGGCACGAAGGGAGTGATTTTCCCTCTTGACCTCTGAAGGATTTAGGGTCTGCTGTCTGACTCTGTGTCTCTGTGTTCTGTGCTGAGCTCGGTGCTCGGTGTTCAGAGCGAGAATGATGAGGAGTCTCAAGGTCTTGGTTTTCTGGTTTCTCGCGTTGTTTATTAGTTCTTATCTTACAATTCTCTGTGTCCGGCCATGGTGTTCACAGCAGCCTGGACACGAGGTGACTCCCCTCCTGTGTCCGGCCATGGTGTTCACAGCAGCTCGGACACAAGGCGACTCCCCTCCTGTGTCCGGCCATGGTGTTCACAGCAGCTCGGACACAAGGCGACTCCCCCGTGTGATGGGAGGTCGCTACCTCTTATACAGATAACTACGTACCCATTGTTTACAATTCTGTGCCAATGTCTATCACCTATACTAACACGGTCATTTCTACTTTGATCCAATCCACTGAAACTATTTTGTGCCCATGTCACTGCAGAAGATGGATGCCAAGGGAGAAGAAGAAGAACCCAGGGCACCGCCCTAAAACCACCATCTTGTCCCTTTGCATCTACATTCTAAAAATCCAAAACTACAAAATCTTCTGCACAGTGATAACTACACTACTCTCAGTAACACCTTTGTGACTTGCAATTCTTCTCTGTGTTAGATGTTTTTCTCATGGACCAAGATCAAAGACTGTGTCTTCCTGGGCTCTGTGCCAGGCAAACCCCCCTGCACAGACCCCAGACCCTCTTTCTTGGGTCCCAGGCCTCTCTACCGAGGTCTGTGACTTCCCAGGGCGCCCAGAGGGATGCCCTGGACTCCAACATCTCCCCCCTTTGTTTTCACAAAAAACACCTCTTTGGCTGCTTTGCCATATGCATTAAAGCAAACACGACTCGATCATGAGAAGAATTACAAGTCTCGATAAAATATATACAATTGTTTTCAAAATTTTCTTCCACAACCGTGAAAGGTTGAAGAAATCAAACATGCCATTCATCCATGATCCGGTTTCTTCTCCGAGTTTGTTCACTCCATTTCCCAACTGCTCTATGCTTCCATGAATCGATTCTGAACCATCTGACAAATTCATGCAATACAGAATGAAAAGAAAACCCAAGATATAAGTCCTTGCACGCAGAATGAAAGATGTCTGCAGTCTTGACACTGGTTCACATCTGCATGCTTTCTTTTCCACTCTTGAAGCCATCAGAGCTTCTGCGCTTGACGTGATTTCCACATTCTTTGCAGAAATTCACTTGTGCTCTGTATCTGCAGAAACAAAAGCTGCTTCTTTGCCATAGGTTAGTTAAAACTGTACTTTGATGGAAAATGCACAACTCTTGTTCAAACCTGAAATCCATCAGGAAAAGTTTCACATGCAACATCTGTGCTTGTTGATGAACACATCTCTCCTCTAGTTAAAGTCAAGGTGTGGCCAAAACCCTGACCTTATCAAAGTAATATCCTTTAATACATTTTTGGAACAAAGCTCTTAACAACAACAATTATGAAATGCTTAAGCAACTAAAGAACATAAAGAAGGATCCTGAAGTATATCATGATACAATTCACAGTACTTATTACTTAAAACTTATTATCTTAAACTTATCTTATTTTACCAACTTATCTTACTTATTACCTTATTATTTTAACTTATTTATTATCTTAACTTTAACTTACTTAACTTAAAACTTAACTTATTCTCTTAAAACTTATTCTCTTAACTTATTTATCTTATCTATCTTATAACTTAATATACTTAACTTATTTAACTTATCTTAACATAAAATACATTTAAAACCTACATACAATAAAACTTTAAATTTATAAAATATAAATCTATCACTTAAACTTTATCAATCCTTATCTTAAATTCAACTTTACTTACTTAACAAATCTTGAACTTAAAACCACATAGAAATCACTTCTAATGTCAATACAATACTAAAACACAAATCAACTTGGATCCAAATACATCAATACTATAATCAAAAATCCTTTTCCATGTCATGACAATAAGTCTTTTGCTCCTGATCATGCAGCTGCTTTGCAAACATCCAATGATTTCCGGATCTCTGCTTCTGAATTCATAAAACCTGTAACTTTAATTGAATTATTATTTTGCCTGAATGCAGCCCCTCCTAACCCCGAGGGTTACTGCCATCCCTGGCATCCCTCCCTCTCCTGGATGAGGAGTGGGAACCTTAAAACTCTTGTTGCTGCACATAATCCCTGTGCAGCACTGCTTAAGAAAAACCCTTCCTCTCCTGGATGAGGAGTGGGAACCTTAAAACTCTTAAGAAAAGGGTAAACCCAGCATGTAGCCGAAGGATAAATGAAGAAAGGATGTGTGCAGTGAATTTAAGGGAAACCTGGCTACCTTTTGCTGAAAGGAACAGTTGAGGGAAGTGGACTGACAATATCGAAGTGCCGCTTGTGGGCGGGGTCAGGCTCTGCAGCACTTGCTCTGAGGGGGTGGCACCCCAGAGAAACTCTCCGCCCTGGCCACGCCTCTTCTGCTTGCTCTGCCTTTGCCTGTCCCGGTCCTGCCTGTGCCGGCACCGCCTGCCTCGGCTCTGCTTGTGCCGCCCCGGCGCTGCCCGCGTCTCGCTCTCTGTCGGGGTTTGTCCCGCCTGGAGCGATCGTGATCCTCGAGCTGCATCCTACTTGCTCCCTGCCTGCCGCAAGGCTTTCTGGGATTTGTAGTTTCCTGCTTTGCACTTGCGCCGTCCATCTTGGCTCTGTGTCTGCACATGCGCCAACCGCAAAGCTTTCTGGGGTTTGTAGTTTCCAACTCTGCCTGTTCCGGCTCCTCACTCGCGCTCCGCGACACAGGCCCTGCTCCGCCCGCGCCGCCCCCGCAGCCCGCGCTGTCCCGACACGGGGCACTATCCGGCCGCCCCCATCGCGATCGCTTTCGCGCGCACACGCCGCAGTGTTATCTCTCACCACTGACGCGATCTGGGCTTGTTTTCCCTGTTTTCCTGGTGTCTCCTCCACTCCCCCTTCCCCCCTCTCTCTGTCTGTCCCTGCGCTGAAGGGGAAAGGGCAGTGGAAAACTTTCAGGCTGTGTCTGAACGCGCTGTGTCTGAGGAGGGCTGAAAAGACTCCTGGATGCACTTTGTCTCACTTCTCCCTCCCCCACTGCTGCGGCAAGTGTCCCGTGCTCACGGACCATGCCTCGAAAACAAGCATGTTCTTATCTTGGGATGGATTAGAAGTTTTGACTTTCCCGAGACGAATTTCTGGGACTGAATTCCTGAGGACTGTGGCAAACACAAGGAAAGTTGGTGTCTCCCCTGTGCTAAACTCAAGGAGATCTGCTGACTCTCCTGTCTCGAGGGTTTTTTTACCTCCCTGCGGTAATCCTGAGGGTGCTGGTATCTCTCCTTTCCTATTAAAACCCAGAGGAGGCTGATGGCTCTCCCCTTCCCCACCTCCTGTAAGAGGTGTATGAGACCCGTCTGCTGATAACAGACGAAAGAACCTTCTTGGCTGCCGGCCAGCAAAAGAAACCGCTGCTTGCTGCTGGCAACAGACAAAGCCGGTGCTGGCTGGAGGCCAGCGGGTAAGGTGTTTCTTTCCTCCCTCCCCACTACACTACTGCTGCTGCACGGAGAAAGTTTTTCCCTTATTTTTCCCGGGAGAGGGTCTCCTCCCGTGTTCTAAATTTAACTGTTCTTACCAAAATCGAAGAATGCAGTGCAGGTGTTCTCAAATTCAGTTCGGAGGTTTCCTGATCACCGACCTGCAGATTTCAGGAGACGAGTCCTGGGCCCTTGGAACTCGTCCGTCCGAGGTGAATTTGCAATCAGCTGCCGTCTCTGGTTAGAGATTTCTTCCCCTGTCTTCTCAGCTTGTCTTCTTTCCTTAAGAGGTTTTGCTGTGTCCACTGGAAAGCACCGATTCTGCCCACACCGGTGTCCATTCGTGCCCGTTCATGCCCATCCATGTGGCCACTCGTGTGCCCACCCAGGGACGCCAATTCTCGGGGTTTCAATCCAGTTGTTTCCTTACCCGAGATTCCAAAGCTGGCTGGTGGTTCGTGTGGGCACGAAGGGAGTGATTTTCCCTCTTGACCTCTGAAGGATTTAGGGTCTGCTGTCTGACTCTGTGTCTCTGTGTTCTGTGCTGAGCTCGGTGCTCGGTGTTCAGAGCGAGAATGATGAGGAGTCTCAAGGTCTTGGTTTTCTGGTTTCTCGCGTTGTTTATTAGTTCTTATCTTACAATTCTCTGTGTCCGGCCATGGTGTTCACAGCAGCCTGGACACGAGGTGACTCCCCTTCCCCTGTGTCCGGCCATGATGTCCACTGCAGCTCGGACACAAGGCGACTCCCCTCCTGTGTCCGGCCATGGTGTTCACAGCAGCTCGGACACAAGGCGACTCCCCCGTGTGATGGGAGGTCGCTACCTCTTATACAGATAACTACGTACCCATTGTTTACAATTCTGTGCCAATGTCTATCACCTATACTAACACGGTCATTTCTACTTTGATCCAATCCACTGAAACTATTTTGTGCCCATGTCACTGCAGAAGATGGATGCCAAGGGAGAAGAAGAAGAACCCAGGGCACCGCCCTAAAACCACCATCTTGTCCCTTTGCATCTACATTCTAAAAATCCAAAACTACAAAATCTTCTGCACAGTGATAACTACACTACTCTCAGTAACACCTTTGTGACTTGCAATTCTTCTCTGTGTTAGATGTTTTTCTCATGGACCAAGATCAAAGACTGTGTCTTCCTGGGCTCTGTGCCAGGCAAACCCCCCTGCACAGACCCCAGACCCTCTTTCTTGGGTCCCAGGCCTCTCTACCGAGGTCTGTGACTTCCCAGGGCGCCCAGAGGGATGCCCTGGACTCCAACACCTGTCCAGTGTGTTCAGCCCAAGGACAGACAGACTGCAGCACACAGATCTCCTTTGCTCTCTGTTAGTTTCAGCTAGCTAAAGCAAAGATTTTTTTTTTCCTTTTTCTTCTGACTGTTTAAACCTGCTGCAGACTGAAAAACCCAGAGAAGCACCGAACAATAAACAAATCAATCCACAAAAATAAAAACAGCACAAATATACTCAAATTAACAGCACCAAAAACAATTATTCCTGACTCAATAAACCCATAATTCCTCAAAACCATCAAAACAAACTGACTACCTATAAATACACACAAAACCAAAAGATCCATTTGACTACAAACAATATCTCCTAAATTATGCAAAAATATGAAACATACACTGTAGTCAAGCAGGCTAAATAAACAAACCCCAATAATAAAACAAACAATTACCTAATTATAAATATTAAAAAACCTGTAAAAAATTAACTACATCACACTGTCTCAAACCCACTAAAACAAACACAACACACTCACCATGATAAAAGCCACCACTAAATAAATAAAAGCCTCCCCTACACCTCACACCACAGCCAACTACACCATTATAAACCTTAAAAAACAATTATTCGGAAAACACAATATACCCCAAAAATAATTCAACAACAAAACTCAGTTAAAAAATACTCTGACCATGTGAACTACGAATTCTAACATGAAATAAATACACCACATATCCCTCATCACACCACCTACAAACAGAATAAAGCCACACAATAAATCACTAAAAACCACCAAACAGAAAAACCAGCTCTACCCAACCTGAATCCCTCCACACAACACACAAAACCCCAATAACACATTTCAGAAGTCTCTCAAAAAGAGCTACTTAAATTAATTCTACCTCAAATACAAACAAACCCACATAAAGTTACCTTCACTCAAAAACCAAATTACTCACAATAAATAACACCAAAAAAGTCACACAAAACACTACACACCACCTAAGAACATCATATTGAAAAGAAGCCACAAAGAAGGGCCACTATTAATTAAAATTCCAGGAGAAAAGAAAATCTCTCCAGTTTAAACACAGACAGCAACAGAAGAAGAATTTCTTCAATCAACTTGAACTCCTTTTGTCTCCATAACTCCTTTTTCTTCTGGGAGCACCGGGGAGGGATTGGTGAGACGAAGCTGAAAAAGAAAAAAAAGTCCCCCCTATAAACCCACACTGGCTTACCTTCTGCTGCTGCTGGGTATAAAGGTTTGTCCCTCGTGGCCTCCAGAAGTGACGCTCCAAACCCACGTGCTCCTGCCTTCACTCCAAGAGCCACAGCCAGGACCCGAGCACTCACTGCTCTCAGCTGGATACCGAACTGAGCTGAGGCTCTCCCTCTTAAACCGCCCCCTCGTTATCCATTACAACTCCCACCTGTGCCTGGTGTGTCCCCTCGTTATCCATTACAGCTTCACCTGTGGGTGCCGGGGGATCGGGGCCGGGGGGGATCGGGGTCGGTGCTGAGCGCGGGGCGGAGCCGGGGGCGGTTCCCGGGACCCGCTGTCCAATCAGCGCTGCCGATGCCTCAGCGAGCCCGCCAATTGGGAGCCGGGCGGGGATTCAAATCGGTGCCGGAAAATGCCGATGCTCCATGAGCTCGGTGTGGAACTCTCCGGTGGGGTCCGGGGTCCTGGCACCTGGGACCCGCCCCGCGCCCGTGGAGCCCCGCCCCCGGCACTGCCCGGCCCCGCCCCTGGCTGCCTCTGGGCCCCGCCCCCGGCACTGCCCGGCCCCGCCCCCGGCTGCCTCTGGGCCCCGCCCCCGGCACTGCCCGGCCCCGCCCCCGGCTGCCTCTGGGCCCCGCCCCCGGCACTGCCCGGCCCCGCCCCTGGCCGACTCTTGGCCCCGCCCCCGGCCGCCTCTTGGCCCCGCCCCACAGTGCCCCGGCTCCACCCCGAGTCCGCCCAGCGCCCCGCCTTCTTCAAGTCCCATTTAACCAGAATGAATTTTTGGGGTAGGAGCACCCAAAGCCAGCAGAACTGGCCTTAATCACTTTTTGGGGGATCTCTCTTTTCTTCCTCACCAAACTCCCACTGTCAAAACCCACCCTGAGGCTCAGCTCCCCATCCCCTCAGTCTCTCCAAGGACCTCGGCTTGGATTTCCCAATCCAATAAGGCAGAAATTCTGCTGTCCTCATTGTATATCCTAATTGCAGTAATTGCTTAAGAAATAATTGAAAGACATTAAAGGAATGAAGGGAAATTAAACAAGAGCTGCCAGCTCCAGGGGCCATCCCAAGGGTTGCTCAAAACCCTCAAACCAATAATTTGCTTTAATTAACCAACTCAAATGGAGTAATTAACACCACAATGATACAGCATGATCCTTTATAATTGAGTTATAGAAAAATATTGAAGTATTTAAAACCTTTCTAAACCCAGAAACTCTTTTAAGAGATATACAGGGCACAGCCGCAGACAGAGTCTGGTGACTCAGGGGAAAAACCCCAAAGTTTTCAGTCTTTAACATCTTCCACAATGTCACCGTTGACAGCAAACGTGGCTTCAGCCTCAGCAAGACAGACTCAGAGATTTTGCAGATCCTGGTCTCGCCTCAGCTTTTCAGCAGGTCCAGCCTGCAAGGAGAGAGAAGAAAATGAGTCAGAATGGACAGCCTACCTCCAGAAAATCAGCATCATCCACAAAGCATTAAATAGAGCTGTAAGAACTTCCCAAAGGTCCATTTCTCTGTGGACTGAGGGCTCCAGGTTGAAGCACAGGCTGCACCTGCCAAGGGCAGACTTTGGGAACCCCAGAAGTAAAAGCTGCTCGATATTTCAATACAAAGTGACAGCAACAACATTAAGTCCATTTGCACAAAAGGCAGAAGAGACGTGACTCAAAGTTAAGTCAAGATCTGGGGAAGTGAATCACAACTAACTAAAAACAACCTATCAAATTATTGAGACACAAACAGGAACCTAATGCGGTGCTGGATAAACACAAAATGCTGATTACCATGAAAACTGAAGGAAAAGTTGCTGAAGATCTTCCATAACACAAGACAGCAATTACATGAAGCAGTGCAGTACGTGTTACAATGCACTGAAATGCTCGGGGTGAAATCATCTGTTCCGCAGAAACTGTTGAAGCATATTAAGGTTTCACAGAGATGATTAAACAAAAATGATATAAGGTTAAATCTCACTCTTTGCAGCACCTCTTGCAAGAGAGCTCGACTTTCAAGAGTTAATGGTTCCTCATAAATAAGAGCTTGCTTTTCCAGGGTTCCTAGAATAGAGCCCAGATGCCACAGTTCAGATCCTGAAGCCAAAAATCCAAATACAGCACTCCTTCAGAACCCTGAGGGACAGCCATGGATTCTGGGGCTACAGGAAACAGTGAAAAATGGCACCAAGATCAGTGCAGTGCTGGCTGGGAGAAGCAGCATTACTCTGTCCGAGAAAATGCCATTCTGCAGCCGGTTTAGTGCTTTAGAGAATTTTACTGCCATGGGAAAAAAAAAAAAAAAAAAAAAAAAAAAAAAAAAAAGGTAATATAGCTGTGGAATGAAAAAAATCCCCAAACCACTGTCCAGAGTACGAGGGTGAACATCCCCAACAACACAGCAAAATAAATGAGAACTTCAGAAAATAACAGAGACATTAAATCCAGTTCAGATGAACAACCATCCTCCATTAGAACAATGCTCTCACCAAAGAACTCTGGCGTGGAGCCTTAATTCAGGATACAGTTACTGAGGAATAACTGAAGACCACTTTTAAGTGCTGTACACCAAACTAAACCCAAGCCCGCTTCCTTTTTCTAGACAGATTCTCCGACAGCTGAGTGAGAGGCTCAAGCACACACTCAGTCGTCAGATTTGCCTTTGCCCTCCTCAGCAAGGACAGAGCAGACGTGGCCAGTGCAGGTCAGACCCACCCCAAGCCCTGCCTGAGCCCCTCTGGCCACCCTTCCCCCTGCTAAGGCTGACCCCAACAGGCTCCAGCCAGGCCCTTTAGGAGTTTGCTTTCTGCACTCTCCTGATCTAATGGGAGGGAACCCTCCTGTGCCCTGGGCCCGGTGAGATTTTCCTGGACAAAATGCAATTTCTGATACAAAAGGCAGACACGGTTGTTTTGTTTGGGTTTTTTGTAGGATTTGCCCTACACAGGTGATGTTCCTCACAACTCAGCACTACGATGCCAACAGCAGCAATACAGAAAACCCGTCTGGGACAGAGCAGCAGAAAAACCCACCTCCAGACTCCCCAGAGAGATGACAGGAGGGCCCTCCCTGCGATGCCTGCTGAGCCAAGTGGAGCTGGCAGGGTGACCCATGGACATTCTGCGTTCACCCTTCAACAGAGTCAATGCGGAAACAGAACAAATCTCTCTCGGTGTCGAGATGCCTTCAGGTGCACCTGGAGATGCTGCAGTGTCCTTCAGCAGCCAGAGCAGAACAGGGTTTCTACTGTGCTGTAAGTGAGAAATACAATTTAATCAGAAGAAAATAAAAGGAAGCATCTCTCCTTGTATTTTTATATTAAAAAAAAATCATGCACTAGAATTTTTTTAAGTGTTCATTCTTGCTTTTATGCAAGTGTAAGTTATGAGGACTCAACTTCCAGCCTGAAATTGCAACAGCCCCTCAGGCTGACTGAGCTCAGCAAGACCACCAGAATCACTGAATTGTGGAAGGGAAAGCTCATCCCATTCCAGCCCCAGCCAGGGCACGGACACCTTCCACCAGATCCAGGGGCAGCCACAGCTTCTCTGGGGAACCCGTGCCAGGGCCCCGCCGCCCTCACAGGGAACAATTCCTTCCTGATATTTAATCTAAACCGGCCTCTGAGGCATAAACTGAAAAATCACAACTAATCCTTTATAGTAAATTAAAGACAATATACATTATGTATATTAGTATAGAATAGTATATGGTATAGTATATAGTATAAAATATAGTATACAATATAGTATATTAGAATACATTCCAAGTAGTATTTTAAAATATATAAATTTATTATTATATACTACATATATATAATATGTATTATATATATATTATTATATATATTAATATATTTAGTAACACTGTGCTTATTACTTTTTTGCATATATTTAAACATTACAAATAAGAAACCTTCAAATAATCAGACAATGAACTAGAAGAACTAACCTAAACAACAGAATAACAACATTAAGAGCACAAATAAAGAAATGAACACAGACTCTAAAAAAATACCTTCTCTTAAAATTGTGCCAAAAAAGCCAAAGCACACATGAGAAAGATAAAGGTGAAAAAATGAATAAAACAAGACCCCCCCCCCACGGCCTGGAGACCACCACCACTAAAAACTGAGCTTGCCCAGAAAAGCATAAAGTAATTACTATTCCAAACGAAAATAACCAAGATCAAAAAATAAATATGTATGAAGAAAGTCTGTAAGACATTATGCATATGTAAAACCTCAGAAAATAAGAAAGGCGGCAAATCCGGCCCGGAACTGCCCTGGGCTCGTTCGGTTCGGCTAAAGGGGGCGACGTTCAGGGAGACTCGGCTGGGTTCGCCTGTTCGGCGATTTCCGTCAGCCGTCGGCTACTCTCGGCTCTTCGGGGAAACTCGGCGATTTCCGTCAGCTGTCGGCTCTTCTCGGCTGTTCGGCAACACTCGGTCATTTTCGTCACTCTCCGGCTCTTTACGGTGACGTCGCGCCTTACATCACTTTCGCCCCTCCCCGCCGCCATCTTTGGAAGGTCGAGCACTGCGAGCCGTGCCGCCACCTTGGTTGTGGCACACTTAAGGACCTC
The DNA here is from genome assembly GCF_965231275.1 of Zosterops lateralis. Lineage (NCBI taxonomy): Eukaryota > Metazoa > Chordata > Aves > Passeriformes > Zosteropidae > Zosterops > Zosterops lateralis. The sequence goes on along the minus strand of NC_139782.1, from coordinate 8,301,391 downwards.
ATCGGTGGCTACAACAGGTGCCTGACTAAATTGCTTAAGCCGAACCCGGCTGCGGCGTGGCGGAACCCACAGCCCATGTCCCTACACCTGGAGACGCAACAGAAAATTGTCCCCGAGCGGCGCCGTGGTCGGGATTTTTATGCAGGCAGTCAACTAGACACACATGGGGGTCCTCATTTTTTCCCGCCCTTTTGGCCGCCATCTTTAGAAGGTCAAGCGCCGCGAGCCGCGCCGCCATCTTGGTTGTGGCATCCCCCCAAATGTCCCCCTCGGCTGCTCGCACAGGCGCCTGACCACATCGCCTGCCCGAACACTGCCGTGGCGCCGCTCAGCCACCATCCCTTGTCCGTGCACCTGCGTACGCCACGGAAAAATCGTTCCCGGGCGGCTCCGTGGTCCAGGTCGCGCGCAGGGAGCCGGCTGCCACGTGTCCGGGGTCTTTGCACTTTTTTCTCGCCTTTTTGGCCGTGATCTTTCGGCGCTCGGGCGGCAACACTGCCCGTGAGCTCAGAGCCTGGGGCTGCTACGGCGGAGAGCTGCAGTACCGCTTTTTATCCACGAGATGGCAGCATTGCCTTACAGATCACAGCCTGGGGGAGCGCTGCAGTACCGCTCTATATCCACAGGATGGCAGCATTGCCTTACAGTTCACAGCCCGGCGCCAGGCAGGGGGAGCTGCAGTACCGCTCTGTGTCCACACGGTGGCAGCACTGCCGCAGGGAAAGGAGGCAGAAAAGAACGTGGCCAAAATTCCCCTTCCAAACATCCCGGGAAATAAAGGCCCCAAAAGACCCCCAACCACAAATACTACGAAAATCCCACCATCAACCAAGCCAAAACCAAAAGAGCCTTCATTTTAGGCTATATTTAAATATTTCTTCTATTTCTTATTATGATATTTCTATTATATCATGTATTTATCTATGATAATTTATCTATTTATATTATCTGCCTATTTCTATTATTATAATTTACCTATTATATCATGTACATTATATCAGGTATATTTTACAGATTATAATACATGCAACACATAATAAGAATATAGTGTATCTACTGATATTATTTTTCATATTTTACAGTTCCCTTTTTGTTACTTACATATTTTTGTACTTGTATTTTTTTTTTAATTTACTTCTTGATATTTTAAACAATATGAATTCATTAACCTAAGAATTCAGAACCACACTTAATTAAAATTGAATGACCCTGGTTTCCTAAAGGGTAACTATTTAATCTTTATTAAAATAATAATTAATAATAAAAATAATCTAAAAATAATTTAATAATTAAAATTATTTTCTTGTGCTCCATCCTTTTGGGGAGGGGGTTGTTTCTTCAGGGTTTGTTTTGGGGTTTCTTTTTTTTTTGCTTAATTTTAGATTTCTTGGCTAATAAACAAGGAGGTGCAAAGAGTTACAAAATAAAATGTCTGAATTGTTTTATTGCCTCTGAAATACACCTCGACATCAAGTTCCTGCTGGCTATACTGTGCATGGGGAGAATGAGACCTGAAAGGAAAAAAAGGCACCACAGTGTTCACAGCTTTCTCCGTTCAGGTTTTTTAATTCAGCAGAAAATACAGCGGTTTTTCCCTAACTGCACTCTGAATTATATCCAGACACCCAATGGACATGGAGGTCATTTTTCAACTTCTTTCTTGCCAACAGCCAAACTTCCACCTACTCAGGGTAAGAAAGAGAACGGAGGAAAAAAAAAAAAAAAAAAAAAAGAACAAAGAAAACATAAAAAATATGTGGAGGGAAAAATAGGATTAACAAGTTAAAGGTTTCTGTGTCCAAGTCCACCAGAAGGGTGGTCAGTGCTCAGAGAATGGGAGTCGCCTGGAAAACAGAGAATGCTTGGTCTTTTTTCATGTTATCCTTTATTCTTTTTATATTAAAGTGTGGCACAAATGAATTTAGTGTTCTTTGATGTCAGTCTTTTCCTGGTTTTTCTCTCCTTCAGGGTCAAACTTCCACGTACTCTGGGTAAGAAATAGTATTTAAAAAAGGAACAAAGAAAACGTGAAAATATAAAAAATTAAAAAATTGAATAAAAATTAATAAAAAGTTTTTAAAAAATTAAAAATACAAAAAATAAAAACATGGAAAAAAATAAAAATAAAATAAAAATATAAAAGTAATATAAAATAAAAAACTAAAATAAAAATAATAAAGTAATATAAAATAAAAAGTAAAAAAACCCTAAAAGTAATATAAAATAAAGTTAAAACTAAATATAAAATCTTTTAAAGAACACACAACAACAGCTGGACTGGGATGAGGCCTTCCAGTGGCTTCACTTCCTACTGGCTCCATCCTTTTTTGCCAACTACCTGCAAGAGGAAAAACAACAGGGATAAAGTTTCAAACAGGATCTCCTTGGTTGAGGCACTTCAAAATAAGATTTTTAACAAAAAAAAAGTTGGCCAAAAAAGAGAGTCTCAAAATCAGGATATAAGTCTCACAGATATTAAAAAAAAAAAAATAAAAAGCTGTCTCTGGTGTGTATAACCTGCCAGCCCCTCATGTTTTCAGTCCTTAAATTGATTTTTAGCAAGGAGAACTTGACAATTCCAGACACTTTGTGCCAATCCAGGAATACCCTCTACAGCCCAACTACACCCCACAGGACAAATTTCAACTCCCCAGGACTTGTCCCATTCCCCCCACACCCAGACTGAGCAACAAGGCAGAGCAGCTCCAGGCCAAACACACCAACACCCGTGACACAGGACAGGACAAAAGGGGGGACACAACAGGGACAGAAATATCTCAGCAAGAAGAATGACCCTGAGGACCGAGAGAATTCGCAATGAGATGACCGAGGTAAGACCCATGGGGAGCTGACCAGGCTCAGAGAACCCTGCAGGAAGAAGATGCCAACGGGATCACTGATCCCAAGAAACGCAGGGATGGATGCCCGAGAATCCCAAGGTCAGAATCCTCCACTCGGCTGTGCACTTTTAGAAGACCTAATCTGCCAGAATGGATCACAGCAGTGCACAGCTGTGGATACAGCTCAGAACAAGACTTGGAAAGGCACCAGCCTGGATGGTTGTGAAGAGAGATGGCTTCTGATGTGTGTCTGAACACCTGAGTCAAAGTTCAATGATATCAGTGCCTGTCCAAGGAACAGGGAGATGTTAAGAACGATGCCTGGGGTCTCCGAAAGACCCCTTGAAGGGTTAAGGCAAAAGACACACAAAACAAAACACACAACAGACACTGAGGGCACAACAGACAAGTGACACAACGTGCCTTGGGACTGCTCTGCCCTGCACACCTCAGCACTGTGAGACCTTCCCTTCACGTGCCCTAAAGGGGTCACAGCTTGGACATCCCCATCTCCAAACCTGACCCAAAAATCCCTCCCGGTGACTCCCAACCCACACCCCACTTTCATCCCCTCTGTGGCTTTGAGCCCTTCACTTATCTCTGGGATGTCCAGGGATGAGAATCCACATCAGATGCCAAGGAAGGCTGTCTCTGCCTCAGGGAAATTCCTGCTGTCTCAGTCAGGTGCCATAAAGAAAACCAAACATCCACGGATGATCTCAGCAGGGCTGTTGGGTGAGAGGATCTCAGTGTGAGACAAGTGACCACCTGAAACACACAAACAATAAGGGATGCTCAGAGTTGCACCAGAAACACCACTGCCCTGACCACACAAATATATCAATTGTAGGAAACACAAACCAAAGTCCAGCAAAAAAAACCCCAACTCTTATTACTGATAGTCAAACTACCTAATACAATACAATAATACAATACAATACAATAATACAATACAATACAATAATACAATATAATGATGTATACTATAATATATATAATAACATATAATATATTATATATTATATAATATATAATATAAAAACGTATAGCATAATATAATATGTAATAAAAATAACCCCATGTCCATTCCCCTCAAAAAACCTCCAAGATGCATATCTTATATATCTGGGTATACCCCCAATTTAAAGACCTGCCTCTAATCAAATAAGCGTAAACCCCACATCTTTTAAACTATATAAATTCATTAACCTAATGCATCAAAACCACAGAATTTTAAATCCTTAGTCAACACCATACACACCAATCCCATCACTATATACAAAAACAAATCCTCTTTTCTATTAATAAAATAACAAAAAAGTCTCAACTTTTAACTACAAAAAAACCATAAAAACACCGAATTAAAAATAAAATAATCTCATTATAACTAAGCAAAAACTTCAAACAAACTTCCTCCAAAACAAATGTTTTAAGCGTCAAAAAACCTCAAACATTTAAAATAACTCCTTCAGAAATGCCTTCTGTACATTCCAGACTGATTTTGGGAGCAAAGCAAGGAAAGAAAAGCACACAGCCTGTTTTAAGAAAACAGCGTTCACTCCTGTGCATTCCCTGTCCAGTGTATTCAGTCCAAGCACAGACAGACTGCAGCACACAGATCTCCTTTGCTCTTAGTTATAGCCAGCTAAAGCAAAGACTTTTTTTTTCCCTTTTTCTTCAGACTGTTTAAACCTGCTGCAGACTGAAAAACCCACAGAAGCACAAGAATAAACAAATCAATCCACAAAAATAAAACCAGCACAAATATACTCAAATTAGCAGCACCAAAAACAATTACTCCTAACTCAATAAACCCATAATTCCTCAAAACCATCAAAACAAACAGACACCTATAAATACACACAAAACCAAAAGATCCATTTGACTACAAACAATATCTCCTAAATTATCCAAAACTATAAAACATATACCATAGTCAAGCAGGCTAAATAAACAAACCCCTACAAAACAACAAACAATAATCTAATTATTAATATTAAGAAACCCTAAAAAATTAACTACCTCACACTGTCCCAAACCCACTAAAACAAACACTAGATGCTCCCTATGATAAAAGCCACCACTAAATAAATAAAAACCTCCCCTATACCTCACACCACAGCCAATTACACCACTGTAAACCTTAGAAAACAAATCCTGGAAAAACACAATATCCCCCAAAAATAATTCAACAATGAAACCGAGTTCAAAAATACTCTGACCATGGGAACTATGAAACCAAACATGAAATAAATACACCACATATCTCTCATCATACACCACCTACAAACAGAATAAAGCCACACAATAAATCACTAAAAACCACCAAACAGAAAAAACCAGCCCTACCCAACCTGAATTCCTCCACACAACACACAAAACCCCAATAACACATTTCAGAAGTCCCTCAAAAAGAGCTACTTAAATTAATTCTACCTCAAATACAAACAAACCCAACCATAAAGTTACCTTATCTCAAAAACCAAATTATATATTACAAATAACACCAAAAAAAGGCACACAAAACACTACACACCATCTAAGAACATAACATTGAATAAAAACTACATGAAAGTACCACTATTCATTAAAATTCCAGCTGAAAAGAAAACCCCTTCACTTTAAACACAGACAACAACAGAAAAGGGATTTCTTCAATCAATTTGAACTCCTTTTGTCTCCATAACTCCTTTTTCTTCTGGGAACACCGGGGAGGGTTTATTAAGATGAAGCCGAAAAGGAAAAAAAAGTCCCCTCTATAATCCCACACTGGTTTACCTTGTGCTGCTGCTCAGTATAAAGGTTTGATCCCCATCGCCTCCCAAGTAACGCTCCAAACCCACGTGCTCCCCATGAACCACAGCCAGGACCTCAGCGTGAGCTCCTCACAGCTCCATGCTAAACTGATCTGAGGTTCCCCTCTTAAACTGGAACCGTCCCCTCATTATCCAACATAGCTCCCACCTGTGCCTGCTCCGTCCCCCCTCACTGTTCACAGCTCACACCCGGGGCTGCTCTCTCCCCTCCCCATCCTGTGGCATCTCTCACCTGCAGCTGCTGCCCGTCCGAGGGTGAGGGCAGAGGGGACTTGCTGTTCATTCCCGAGACGGTTCATTGTCTGCACCTGACACGATGGGGCACCAGGCTTCCCTTGCTGTGGATAAGGACCCCTCTTCTCCTGCAGGTGCCCGAGGCTGCAACGGGGATTCCACCTCCGAAAGTCCGTATGCCTGAGGTTCATAATTCCCAAGGAAATTCCCCAGAAATCGTTACCCTTCATTTACAAATATTCCTTTGGAATCACTCCTGACCTGTCCTTCTGTGGAAGCGTTTCAAACATACATTGGAGAGTTCAGGAGCCGAGTTGGCTTGTTTATGACTTGGCTGACAAGCCCAGACAAAACCCAAACACCGAGAACGCTGGCCCGGCCCCGCCCCCTGGAACGCCCGGCCCCGCGCCCCGGCCCTGCCCGGCCCCGCCCCCGACCCCGCCCAGCGGGGGTGGGGGCGGGACCATCGCCCGCGGCCCCGCCCTTCTCCCTGGGCCGGCCCCGCCCCTCACAGCTCAGCCGAGCCGGGTCCGAGGGGAGAGGAAAGATTCTGGTATAATTTCAAAACGCATTGGGAAAAATAAATCTATGGAACAGCTCATTTCCTCTCCCAGATTGGCTTCTGTGTGATCGTCTGTGACTCCAGCTGCTCTGATGGCATTTTCAGCCTGTGGAGCTGCAATGACCTGCCAGAGTCTAAGCACGACAGAAAATAATGGGAGAACTCCCTGGATCAGGCAGCGGAGCCCCTCAGTGGTGTCCCCAAGGCCCAGCAGTGCCCAGCACTTCTGGCTGGAATTTGAGGGGTCCCAGCACAGCCCCTCTGGAGTGTTCCTCCTCTGGAGTTGACACTTCCCAGCAGCCCTGACCAGGGTTTGGGGGTCCCAGCACAGGACCCCCGGCACATCCCCCTGCTTCTCCAAGTCCCGTTTAACCAGAATGATTTTCTGGGGATAGCAGCACCCAAAGCCAGCAAAACTGGCCTTAATCACTTTTGGGGGATCTCTCTTTTCTTCCTCACCAAACTCCCACTGTCAAAACCCAGCCTGAGGCTCAGCTCCCCATCCCCTCAGTCTCTCCAAGGACCTCGGCTTGGATTTCCCAATCCAACAAGGCAAAAATTATATCCTAATTGCAGTAATTGCTTAAGAAATATTTGAAAAACATGAAAGGAATGAAGACAAATTGAACAAGAGCTGCCAGCTCCAGGGGCCATCCAACGGTTGCTAAAACCCCTTACCAATAATTTTAATTAACCAACTCAGAGCAATTAACACCACACTGAGAGAGTATGATTCTTTTCAATTGAGTTATAGATTAATATTGCAGAATGTAAAAAACCTTTCTAAACCCAGAAACTCTTTTAAGAGATATACAGGGCACAGCTGCAGACAGAGTCTGGTGACTCAGGGGAAAAACCCCAAAGTTTTCAGTCTTTAGCATCTTCCACAATGTCACCGTTGACAGCAAACATGGCTTCAGCCTCAGCAAGACAGACTCAGAGATTTTGCAGATCCTGGTCTCGCCTCAGCCTTTCAGCAGGTCCAGCCTGCAAGGAGAGAGAAGAAAATGGGTCAGAATGGACAGCCTACCTCCAGAAAATCAGCATCATCCACAAAGCATTAAATAGAGCTGTAAGAACTTCCCAAAGGTCCATTTCCCTGCGGACTGAGGGCTCCAGGTTGAAGCACAGGCTGCACCTGCCAAGAGCAGACTATGGAAACCCCAGAAGTAAAAGCTGCTCGATATTTCAATACAAAGTGACAGCAACAACATTAAGTCCATTTGCACAAAAGGCAGAAGAGACGTGACTCAAAGTTAAGTCAAGATCTGGAGAAGTGAATCAGAACTAACCAAAAACAACCTGTCAAATTATTGAGACACAAATAGGAACCTGATGCTGTGCTGGATAAACACAAAATGCTGATTACCATGAAAACTGAAGGAAAACTTGCTGAAGATCTTCCATGACACAAGATAGCAATGACATGAAGCAGTGCAGTACGTGTTACAATGCACTGAAATGCTCGGGGCGAAATCATCTGTTCCGCAGAAACTGCTGAAGCACATTAAAGTTTCACAGAGATGATTAAAAAAAATGATATCAGGTTAAATCTCACCCTTTGCAGCACCTCTTGCAAGAGAGCTCGACTTTCAAGAGTTAATGGTTCCTCACGAATAAGAGCTTGCTTTTCCAGGGTTCCTAGAATAGAGCCCAGATGCCACCGTTGAGATCCTGAAGCCAAAAATCCAAATACAGTGCTCCTTCAGAACCCTGAGGGACAGCCATGGATTCTGGGGCTACAGGAAACAGTGAAAAATGGCACCAAGAACAGTGCAGTGCTGGCTGGGAGAAGCAGCATTACTCTCTGAGAAAATGCCATTCTGCAGCCGGTTTAGTGCTTTAGAGAATTTTACTGCCATCGGGGAGGGAAAAAAAAAAAAAAAGGTATTATAGCTGGGGAATGAAGGGAAAAAATCACCAAACCACTGTCCAGAGTCTGAGGCTGAACATCCACAATACGACATCAAAATAAATAGAGACTTCAGAAAAAAAATAGAGACATTAAAACCAGCCCCAATGAAAAGCCGTCTATTAGAACAATGCTCTCACCAAAGAACTCTGGCGTGGAGCCTTAATTCAGGATAAAGTTACTGAAGAATATCTGAAGACCACTTTTAAGTGCTGTACGCCAAACTAAACCCAAGCCCACTTCCATTTTCTAGACAGATCCTCAGACTGCTGAGTGAGAGTCTCAAGCACACACTCAGTCGTCAGATTTGCCTTTGCCCTCCTCAGCAAGGACAGAGCAGACGTGGCCAGTGCAGGTCAGACCCACCCCAAGCCCTGCCTGAGCCCCTCTGGCCACCCTTCCTGCTGCTAATACTGGCCCCAACAGGCTCCAGCCAGGCCCTTTATGAGTTTGCTTTGTGTATTCTCCTGATCAGATGGGAAGGAACCCTCCTGTGCCCTGAGCCCGGTGAGATTTTCCTGGACAAAATGCAATTTCTCATACAAAAGGCATTTTTGTTTGGGTTTTTTGTAGGATTTGCCCTACACAGGTGATGTTCCTCACAACTCAGCACTACGATGCCAACAGCAGCAATATAGAAAACCCCTCTGGGACAGAGCAGCAGAAAAACTCACCTCCAGACTCCCCAGAGAGATGACAGGAGGGCCCTCCGTGCGATGCCTGCTGAGCCAAGTGGAGCTGGCAGGGTGACCCATGGACATTCTGCGTTCACCTTTCAACAGAGTCAATGCGGAAACAGAACAAATCTCTCTCGGCGTCGAGATCCCTTCAGGTGCACCTGGAGATGCTGCAGTGTCCTTCAGCAGCCAGAGCAGAACAGGGTTTCTACTGTGCTGTAAGTGAGAAATACAATTTAATCAGAAGAAAATAAAAGGAAGCATCTCTCCTTGTATTTTTATATTAAAAAAAAATCATGCACTAGAATTTTTTTAAGTGTTCATTCTTGCTTTTATGCAAGTGTAAGTTATGAGGACTCAACTTCCAGCCTGAAATTGCAACAGCCCCTCAGGCTGACTGAGCTCAGCCAGACCACCAGAATCACTGAATTGTGGAAGGGAAAGCTCATCCCATTCCAGCCCCACCCAGGGCACGGACACCTTCCACCAGATCCAGGGGCAGCCACAGCTTCTCTGGGGAACCCGTGCCAGGGCCCCGCCGCCCTCACAGGGAACAATTCCTTCCTGATATTTAATCTAAACCGGCCTCCCTTCATCCTGATGAAGCCCTTCCGCTTGTCCATCACTGCGTGTCCTTGTGAGAAATCCCTCTCCATTAGGGCATAAGCGGCTGGCACAGACCCCCCCCAAATCAATGTTCTGGGGGCTCCCGGGGCCACACGAGCACTCCGGGCGTTTTACCGGCTTCTCCTGCCGCCTTCCCCGGGAACCCCCGGCACGGCTCCAGCGCCGACAGCGAGTGCTCCAGCTCCGGGCACAGCGCCAGCGTGTCCCGCCCGCCCGCCGGCCGGGGGATCGGCAGCGGCCCCAACACCGCCTTGAATGGCCCGCCGAGGAAGCGGCAGTGACGGCGGACACCAACCCGGGGCCGCCCGGGAACTGCCCCCGGCTCGGGCGGGCGCGGCTCGTTCGGGGAAACTCGGCTGGGCTCGGCTCGTTCGGGGAAACCCGGCTGGGCTCGGCTGTTCGGAGAAACTCGGTCATTTCCGTCAGCCGTCGGCTCTTCGGCTGTTCGGCAACTCTCGGTCATTTTCGTCACACCTCGCCTTTTTTGGTGGCAGAGAGCATTACGTCACTTTCGCCCCTCCCCGCCGCCATCTTTAGAAGGTCAACAGCAGCGAACCGAGCCGCCCTGTTGGTTGTGGCGCCCCTTAAGGGCCCCTCATAGGTGTCTAACACAGGCGCCTGACTAAAATGAGTAACCCGAACCCGCCGGCGGCGCGGCTGAACCCACAGCCCGTGTCCCTACACCTGGCGACGCCACAGAAAATTGTTCCCGAGCGGCGCCGTGGTCGGGATTTTTGTGCAGGCAGTCTGATAGACACACATGGGGGGTCCTCATTTTTTCCCGCCCTTTTCGCCGCCATCTTTAGAAGGTCAAGCGCCCCGAGTCGCGCCGCCATCTTGGTTGTGGCACCCTCCCCAAATGTCCCCCTCGGCTGCTCGCACAAGCGCCTGACAACATCGACTGCCCAAACACTGCCGTGGCGCCGCTCAGCCCCCATCCCGTGTCCGTCACCTGCGTGGGCCGCTAAAACAGCTCCCGGGCCGCTCCCTGGTCCAGGTCGCGCGCAGGGAGCCGGCTGCCACGTGCCCTGGGTCCCCTCTTTTTTTTTCTCGCCTTTTTGGCCGTGATTTTTCGGTCCTCGGGCGGCAAAACTGCCCGTGAGCTCAGAGACCGGGGCTGCTGCTCACCTCGGGTACCGGCACGGGAGAGAATTGCAGTACCGCTGTATGTCCACAGGATGGCAGCACTGCCGCACAGCTCTCGGGACCGGCACAGGGGACAGTTGCAGTACCGATCTTTATCCACAGGATGGCAGCATTGCCTTACAAATCGCCTGCCATCAACCATACCTAATCCAAAAATAGCCTTCAGTTTAGGCTGCATTTCAAAATAACTTCTATTTCTTCCTTTGATATATCTAATAACCATTACAAATTTATCTATTATATCATGTACATTACATTAAGTATATTTTACATATTATAATAAATAGAACAAGTAATAATATAGTGTATCAATAGTGTATCTATTCCTATTATCTTTCATATTTTATAGTTCTCATTTTGTTACTTATATTTTTATTTTTTTGTATTATTTTCAATTCGTATTTACTTCTTTCCAATTTTACCGATATTTTAAAGTATATGAATTCATTGACCTAACACATCAGAACCACAGTTAATTAGAATTGAATGAGCCTGGTTTTCTAAGAGATAAATATTTAATCGTTATTAAAATAATATGGGCATATTTTCTCTTTCTGTGTGCTTTTGGGGAGAGGGGGTTTGTTTTGGATTTCTTGGCTAATAAACAAGGAGGTTCAAAGAGCTACAAAATAAAATGTCCATATTATTTTATCTCTGCCTCTGAAATACACTTCGACATCAAGCTCCTGCTGGTAACACTGTACATGGGTAGAATGAGACCTGAAAGGAAAAAACAGGCACCACGGTGATCACAGCTTTCTCGGTTCAGGTTTATTAATTTAGCAGAAAATACAGAGAATTTTTAGTAACTGCACTCTCAATTATATCCAGACGTCCAGCAGACAGGGAGGTCATTTCTCAACTTCTTCCTTGCTGAGAGCCAACCTCCCACATACTCGGGGGAAACAAAAGGGTGGATTTTATCCCCCTGCATCTGAAAGAAAGTCAGGACAAAATTCAAAGTGCTGCAGGAGAACTTTACAGCTCCAGACACTTTGTGTCCATCTAGGGATACCCTCTACAGGCCAACTACACCCTACATGAGAAAATTTCAACTCCCCAGGACTTGTCCCATTCCCCCTACACCCAGACTAAGCACCAAGGCAGAGCAGCTCCAGGCCAAACACATCAACACCCGTGACACAGGACAGGACAAAAGGGGGGACACAACAGGGACAGAAATATCTCAGCAAGAAGAATGACCCTGAGGACGGAGATGAGGTCCTCAACTCGCAATGAGATGACCGAGGTAAGACCCATGGGGAGCTGACCAGGCTCAGAGAACCCTGCAGGAAGAAGATGCCAACGGGATCACTGATCCCAAGAAAAGCAGAGATGGATGCCCGAGAATCCTATGGTCAGAATCCTGTACCTGTCTCTGCATTCTGACAAGACCTAATCCACCTGAATGGATCACAGCAGTGCACAGCTGTGGATACAGCTCAGAACAAGACCTGGAAAGGCATCAGCCTGGATGGTTGTGAAGAGAGATGGATTCTGAGGAGCCTCTGAGCTCCCGAGTCAAAGGTTTGATGCCTGGCCTGGTATCAGCACCAGGAATAGGGAGATGTTAAGAACGATGCCTGGGGTCTCCAAAAGACCCCTTGAAGGGTTAAGGCAAGAGACACACAAAACTAAACACACAAAAGATACAGAGTACACAACAGACAAGTGACACAACGTGCCCTGGGACTGCTCTGCCCTGCACACCTCAGCACTGTGAGACCTTCTCTCTATGTGCCCTAAAGGGGTCACATCTTGGACATCCCCATCTCCAAACCTGATTTAAAACCCCCTCCTGGTGACCCCTGACCCCACACCCCACTTTCATCCCCTCTGTGGCTCCCAGCCCTCCACTTATCTCTGGGACATCTAGGGATGCCAATCCATGTCAAAAGCCAAAGAAGGTGCCTCTCCCTCGGGGAAATTCCTGCTGCCACTGGGCTGGTGTCTCTCAGTCAGCTACAATAAAGAAAAGCAAATGTGACCGTGTGATCTCAGCAGCACATGGGCCAAAAACCAGCAATTCTGCTACTCAACACCTCCTGAGCACACCCAGGTCCTCGGGCCCTGTGCTCCAGCTGTGCTCAGACACCAACAGTGCGGGGTGTGCCTGGGTTAAGAGCAGACAAGGTGATGTGGCACTGCTGAAACTTGAGCAGACCCTCCCTCCTCCTCCCTGACACACCTCAACTCCTCGGCTGTTACCAAAGCCCACCTGGATGGCCCCTTCAAATGGAGAAGGTCAAGGCTTCACCACACAGTCCTGTAATGTTCCCAGGGTCCAGCTGGTGAGGGGAGCTCGGCATCGTGTGAGTGGAACACCTAAAACACACAGCACTGGATGCTCAGAGTTCCACCAGCAAGTGAGGCTGGAGCAATAGTAACTGCTTCTGTCCACCCATCACTGCTCACCTCGTCCACTTCACCTTGACTGCTGATATCCAGCTTTGCCTCCTAAAAATAAAGACAAAGAGCAGTGCTGTGACATGGCCACCATTTACACTCCCCTGCAAACACAAACAGTGACTGACCTTCTCAGGGGAGCCCCCTCACCCGGGATGGGGCACTCTGCCATGGATTGAATCCATCTGCACCTGAAACAAAGTCAGGACAAGAGTCAAAGTGCTGCAGGAGAACTCAACAGCTCCAGACACTTTGTGTCATCCTCTCCCTTTTTACTCCTGAGGGGTCCATCCCACAAGGGCCCTCTCCTCTCTAAGGTAACTTTAAATTGCCTCCTGGGACTGAAAAGGTTTTTCCCCTTCTCCCATCCACCAGCCCCAACACTCAGCATTTGGAATACGAGCAGACAAAATCCCTCCTCGACAGAAATGAACGTGTTGGCTCCGTGGATTTGGAGACGTTCCCTCGGTGCTGCCATATCCAAACTCCAGCTGTGCACCTCCTCACACTACCTGGGACCACAGAACAGAAAATGTGACTATTCCCCTCCAGAAGAGTCACCCCCAGGGCTCCTCTGCACCCCTGTCCCGGCTCCCCCTCAGATCTCCCCCCACTCCAGAGGCTGCCCAGAGTGAACCCAGCAAAAGGAAAAGGGACACACTGAGCACAGCACTCACCTCTGGGCCACCTGCCCAAGGGCCAACTCACCCCCTCCCTCTATTCCTTGGCACACCTGGGGCAGCAGCAGCACCTGCAAAGAAACAAAAAAGGAAAAAATCATGGTGAGTTCCTGTGAAACAGCAACCTCCCTGCTCTGACTGAAGCACAGCACAAGTGAACCTTAATGTTCCACACATCCACCCTCCTCTGGCGTCCTCGGCCAGCACATCTGCCAAGGGGACCACCTAAAATAAATTAAAAAAAAAAAAAAAAACAGTGAATGCTTAGAGTTGCACCAGCAAGTGAGACTCCAGCAGTAGCAACTGCTTCTGTCCACTCATCACTGCTCACCTCGTCCACTTCACCTTGACTGCAGAGACCCAGCTTGGCCTCCTAAAAACAAAGACAAAGAGCAGTGCTGTAACATGGCCACCATTTACATTCCTCTGCAAACACAAACAGTGACTGAGCTTCTCAGGGGAGCCCCCTCACCCGGGATGGGGCACTCTGCCATGGATTTAATCCATCTGCACCTGAAAGAAAGTCAGGACAAGAGTCAAAGTGCTGCAGGAGAACTCGACAGCACCAGACACTTTGTGCCAATCCAGGAATACCCTCTACAGTCCAACTACACCCTACATGACAAATTTCAACACCCAAGACTTGTCCCATTCCCCCTACACCCAGACTGAGCAACAAGGCAGAGCAGCTCCAAGCCAAACACACCAACACCCGTGACATAGGACAGGACAAAAGGGGGGACACAACAGGGACAGAAATATCTCAGCAAGAAGAATGACCCTGAGGACCGAGAGAACTCGCAATGAGATGACCGAGGTGAGACCCATGGGGAGCTGACCAGGCTCAGAGAACCCTGCAGGAAGAAGATGCCAACGGGATCACTGATCCCAAGAAAAGCAGAGATGGATGCCTGAGAATCCTACGGTCAGAATCCTGTACCTGTCTCTGCATTCTGACAAGACCTAATCCATCTGAATGGATCACAGTAGTGCACAGCTGTGGATACAGCTCAGAACAAGACCTGGAAAGGCACCAGACTGGATGGTTGTGAAGAGAGATGGATTCTGATGTGTGTCTGAGCACCTGAGTCAAAGTTCAATGATATCAGTGCCTGTCCAAGGAACAGGGAGATGTTAAGAACGATGCCTGGGGTCTCCAAAAAACCCCTTGAAGGGTTGAGGAAAAAGACACACCACACAGGACACACAAAAGACACAGAGTGCACAACAGACAAGTGACACAACGTGCCCTGGGACTGCTCTGCCCTGTTCACCTCAGCACTGTGAGACCTTCCCTTTACGTGCCCTAAAGGGGTCACATCTTGGACATCCCCATCTCCAAACCTGACCCAAAAATCCCTCCCGGTGACTCCCAACCCACACCCCACTTTCACCCCCTCTGTGGCTTTGAGTCCTTCACTTATCTCTGGGATGTCCAGGGATGAGAATCCACATCAGGTGCCAAGGAAGGCTGTCTCTGCCTCTGGGAAATTCCTGCTGTCACCGGGCTGTTGTCTCTCAGTCAGGTGCCATAAAGAAAACCAAACATCCAGGGATGATCTCAGCAGGGCTGTTGGCTGGTCAGTGAGGACATCTCAGTGTGAGACAACTGGACCACCTGAAACACACAAACAATAAGGGAGGCTTAGAGTTGCACCAGAAACACCACGACCCTGACCACACAAATATATCAATTTTAATAAATGCAAACAAAAGTCCAGCAAAAAAAAAAGCCAACTCTTATTACTCGTAGTCCATTTTCCAAATATAATAAAAATAACCCCATGTCCATTCCCCTCAAAAAACCTCCAAAATACACACCCAGAACCCCCCCAATTTAAAGACCTGCCTCTAACCAAGTAAGAACCATAAACCCCACGTCTTTTAAACTATAAATTCATTAAGCTAACACATCAAAACCACAGAATTTTAAATCCTTAGTCCACACTAATACACCAATCCCATCACTATATACAAAATCAAAACCTATTTTCTATTTCTACTAACAAAACAAGAAAGTCACAACTTTTAACTGCAATAAAACCTAAAAACACCTAATTAGAAGTAAAATTATCCCATTATAACTAACTCAAAACCCCAAACACTCCAAAACAAGTACTTGAAGTGCCAAAAACCATCAAATAGTTAAAATACCTCCTTCACAAATGCCTTCTGTACCTTTCAGATTGATTTGGAGAGCAAAGCAAGGAAAGAAAAAGCACACAGCTTGTTATAAGAGAACAGTGGTCACCCCTCTGCATTCCCTCTCCAGTGTATTCAGCTGAGACACAGACAGACTGCAGCACACAGATCTAATGGCTCTTTGTTAGTTGTTAGTTTTAGGGCAGGGAAGATCCCTGCACTGATTTTTTCCCCCCTTTTCTTAGGGCTCATTAAACCTGCTGCAGACTGAAAAACCCAGAGAAGCACCGAGAGCTGCACCTGCAGCCACAGGGCCTGGACCTCAGCATTTTATCAATGCTGAAAGAGCTGACAAGAGACCAAAGGAGCTACAACCCACAGCAAGGACATTCTGAATTTACCATCTTGCCACAAAATAACAGAAAGTTTTATTATTTTATGTCATTCACTCTTTATGCTTGTGAGCACTTTGTTAAATAAATAGTTTTTCCCATTTTTCTCCAAAGAAGTTCTTTCCCAAACCAATTTAAAAGAGAGACCATTTTAGTCTACTCTCTAAAAAAAACCCACTCAAAAGTTTCCTCTCAGGTTTACCCTAAAGCACAACAACAAACAATTCAATCCATAGAAATAAAAGTAGCACAAATATACTTAAATTAACAGCACCAAAAACAATTATTCCTAACTCAATGAACTCTTACTTCCTCAAAACCATCAAAACAAACAAACCACCTATAAATACACACAAAACCAAAAGATCCATTAGACTACAAACAATATCTCCTAAATTATCCAAAACTATAAAATGTATACTGTAGTCAAGCATGCTAAATAAACAAACCCCTATAACACAATAAAAAATCATTTAATTGTAAATATTAAGAAACCCTAAAAAATGAACTACATCACACTGTCCCAAACCCACTAAAACAAACACTAGATGCTCCCTATGATAAAAGCCACCACTAAATAAATAAAAGCCTCCCCTATACCTCACACCACAGCCAATTACACCACTGTAAACCTTAGACAATAAACCCTGGAAAAACACAATATCCCCCAAAAATAATTCAACAACAAAACTCAGTTCAAAAACACTCTGACCAATATGAACTATGAAACCAAACATGAATTAAATACACCACATATCCCTCGTCACACCACCTACAAACAGAATAAAGCTACACAATAAATCACTAAAAACCACCAAACCCAAAAAACCAGCTCTACCCAACCTTGATCCCTCCATACAACACACAAATCCCCAACAACACATTTCAGAAGTCTCGCAAAAAAGCTACTTAAATCAGTTCTACCTCAAATACAAACAAACCCACACATAAAGTTACCTTTGCTCAAAAACCAAATTATATATAACAAATAATACCAAAAAAAGTCACACAAAACACTACGCACCACCTAAGAACATCATATTGAATAAAAGCCACACAGAATTGCCACTATTCATTAAAATTCCAGGTGAAAAGAAAATCCCTCCACTTTAAACACAGACAACAATAGAAAAAAGGAGTTTCTTCGATCAATTTGAACTCCTTTTGTCTCCATAACTCCTTTTTCGTCTGGGAGCACCGGGGAGGGTTTATTAAGATGAAGCTGAAAAGGAAAAAAAAGTCCCCTCTATAAACCCACACTGGTTGACCTTCTGCTGCTGCTGGGTAGAAAGGTTTGATCCCCATCGCCTCCCAAGTAACGCTCCAAACCCACGTGCTCCCCATGAACCACAGCCAGGACCTCAGCGTGAGCTCCTCACTCCCCACGGCTGGATACCAAAATGAGCTGGGGCTGCCCTCTTCACCTGGAACCGCCCCATCATTATCCATCACAGCTCCACCTGGGGCTGCTCTCTCCCCTCCCCATCCTGTGCCATCTCTCACCTGCAGCTGCGGCCAGCCCGAGGGTGAGGCAGAGGGGACTTGCTGTTCATTCCCGGGACGGTTCATTGTCTGCACCTGACACGATGGGGCACCGGGCTTCCCTTGCTGTGGATAAGGACCCCTCTTCTCCTGCAGGTGCCCGAGGCTGGAATTGGGATTCCACCCCCGAAAATCCATATGCCTGAGGTTCATAATTCCTAAGGAAATTCCCCAGAAATCGTTACCCTTCATTTACAAATATTTCTTTGGAATCACTAATAACTTGTCTTTCTGTGGAAGCGTTTTAAACATTCATTGGAGAGTTCAGGAGCCGAATTGGCTTGTTTATGACTTGGCTGACAAGCCCAGACAAAACCCAAACACCGAGAACACCGGCCCCCCCCGGCTCCGCCCCTGGCTCCGCCCCACGCTCCGCCCGGCCCGGGATGGGGGCGGGACCAAACTTCCACGTACTCGGGGGAAAAAAAAGAGTAAGGAAAAAAAAAAAGGAACAATGAAAACATGAAAAAAAATATAAAATAAAATAAAACAAAATAAAAATTTTAAAAAAACCTCAAAAGTTATTAAAAAAGAAAAAAATATAAATAAAATCTAAAATAAATTTTAAATATAATTTAAAAATTTAAAATACTAAATAAATAACATGAATGCAAAAACTGAAATAATATCCATAAATTAAAAAAAAAATAAAAGTCACTAAGATTTTAAGTAGTAAAAAAGAAAAATTTTTAAATTTTAAAAATAAATAATAGACTAAAAAATATAGAAATTAAAGAAATAAACCAAAAGCATTTTAAAAAGACAAAACAAAAAATATATTAAAACATTAACCACAATACAATATTTAACATAAAATACAAAAATCAAAAATTAAAAAAAAAATAAACAATAAGTAAAATAAAATACGAAATTAAATAAACACACCCCTCCCCTGATGCCACTGCCTAACACAGGCCCCAGGAGTTTTCTTGATTAGGCAGGGATAGGGAAAACAAACCCAGTGCCTCCAGGAAAAAAAGGTTTTCTAGAAAATTCTTGGAAACAAATTCTGTTTTAGCAGGAAGCTCACTTGGGATGAACACCCACATGTGCCAATGCAGGAAAGAACCACCCCCTTGTATCCAAGGAACAGCAACTAGGCCAGGATTTAAGTTTTAATGGAACTTATGTAATTAAAAACACACTCAGTTGAACTTGAGAACGAGATGAATCAAGGCAATAAAACACTTTACAAGTTTTCCTGGGAATTCCCAGAATTCTGTGGATATGGTGCTGACACATTCCTGATTTACCAACCTTAATTGGGTAAATTTCCTTGGAAATGTCCCCTAAGAAGTACCAAAATTCCAATTAGAATGGAAAATTGGAAAAAATAAATATTCCCTCACTAAAATCAGAGAGAGGAAAAACATCAAATAAAAGGAAGGAATAATATCTAACTCCCAGCTTGCCTGCAAAACAAGCTCAGGAATTTCTAACATGGAAAACTTTTGGAACAGCCAGGAAGTCTGTGGAAGTCCATGGAATGATGATTTCAAATCTGCTTCCTCTGCTCTGATTTTCAAGGGAAGAGGGAGTTAAACATGCCAATTTACTCCTATTCCAGAAGGATCTCTCATTTGTGGGAGTAACAATCCAAAGAAACTCCAATCTTACTTGTATTTGACAGATGAAACTCCCAGCAGAGATGGGAAGTTTCAGTGGAACCAAAGAGCCACAATTCCTGGAATAACAAAATTCAACTCAGCAAAATACAGCAATTCTATTGACAAATCCATGGAGGAGGAGGAGGATGACACCAGGAACACAAACCAGCTGAAAGCCACGATTTACAGTAAAGGGCAGGAAATCAAACTGACAGTCTCTGGTTATGCTCAGGCATTTCTCCAGGAGTCAGAGGGAAAAGTGTGAACCATGCACTGGGATAAGGCCTTCCAGTGACTCCACTTCCTACTGGCTCTCTCCTTTTTTGCCAACTACCTGCAAGAGGAAAAACAGCAGGATAAAGTTTCAAACAGGAGGTCCTTGGTTCAGGCAGACTGAAGTACAGCTCCCAGGGAGCGAGTCCAGGCTGGGCCCAGGGGAGCTCTGGGAATCTGGGATTGTCCGAGGGATTAAAGGGCTGGAAAAGCAGGACCCACCTGCCGGGTTTAGTGCTGGGACACAGCAAGGCCTCGGCTCAGGGGCAGCAGTTGGAGCTGGGACTGCAGGAGAACACCCCAAAGCCAGGTTAAACATCCAGCGTGACACGCAGCACGCTCCAGGAGAAACTCAGGAGGGAGAAGCCCCCGGATGCTCCGTGTTCCTTCTCCTTGGCAGCTTTGCCAGGGCCTCCCTCAGAATACTGACCTCACCCTGCAGCTCCTACAAAATAGGAGAACTTATGGAAATCACCCAGCAATCCATGGATTTCCAGGTATTAAGAAACCAAAGCATCCGCCTCTCAGTGGTGTCCCCAAGGCCCAGCAGTGCCCAGCACCTCTGACTGGAATTTGAGGGGTCCCAGCACAGCCCAAGAGCAGCAGAAAAACCCACCTCCAGACTCACCAGAGAGATGACAGGAGCACCCTCCCTGCGATGCCTGCTGAGCCAAGTGGAGCTGGCAGGGTGACCCATGGACATTCTGCGTTCACCTTTCAACAGAGTCAATGCAGAAACAGAACAAATCTCTCTCGGCGTAGAGATGCCTTCAGGTGCATCTGGAGATGCTGCAGTGTCCTTCAGCAGCCAGAGCAGAACAGGGTTTCTACTGTGCTGTAAGTGAGAAATACAATTGAATCAGAAGAAAATAAAAGGAAGCACCTCTCTCCATGCTTTTTATATTAAAAAAATCATGCATCAGAATTTTTTTAACCGTTCATTCTTGCTTTACACTGTGTAAATTACGAGCACTCAACTTCCAGCCTGAAATTGCAACAGCCCCTCAGGCTGACTGAGCTCAGCAGGACCACCAGAATCACTGAATTGTGGAAGGGAAAGCTCATCCCATTCCAGCCCCACCCAGGGCACGGACACCTTCCACCAGATCCAGGGGCAGCCACAGCTTCTCTGGGGAACCTGTGCCAGGGCCCCGCCGCCCTCACAGGGAACAATTCCTTCCAGATATTTAATCTAAACCGGCCTCCCTTCATCCTGATGAAGCCGTTCCCCTTGTCCATCACTGCGTGTCCTTGTGAGAAATCCCTCTCCATGAGGCCATAAGCGGCTGGCACAGACCATCCCCAAATAATGTTCCGGGGGCTCTCGGGGCCACACGAGCACTCCGGGCCCTTTACCGGCTTCTCCTGCCGCCTTCCCTGGGAACCCCCGGCTCGGCTCCAGCTCTGGGCACAGCGCCAGCGTGTCCCGCCCGCCCGCCCGCCGGCGGATCGGCAGCGGCCCCGACACCGCCTTCGAATGGCCCGCCGAGGAAGCGGCAGTGACGGCGGACACCGGCCGGGAGCGCCCGGAACTGCCCCCGGCTCGTTCGGTTCGGCTGAGTGGGGCGACGTTCGGGGAAACTCGGCTGGGCTCGGCTGTTCGGAGAAACCCGGCGATTTCCGTCAGTAGTCGGCAATCCTCGGCTGTTCGGAGAAACCCGGCGATTTCCGTCAGCCGTCGGCTATTCTCGGCTGTTCGGGGAAACTCGGCGATTTCCGTCAGCCGTCGGCTCTTTTCGGCTGTTCGGCAACTCTCGGTCATTTTCGTCACACCTCGCCTTTTTTGGTGGCAGAGAGCATTACGTCACTTTCGCCCCTCCCCGCCGCCATCTTTAGAAGGTCAACAGCAGCGAGCCGAGCCGCCATCTTGGTTGTGGCGCCTCTTAAGGCCCCCCCATAGGTGTCTAACACAGGCGCCTGACTAAAATGAGTAACCCGAAACCGCCGGCGGCGTGGCGGAACCCACAGCCCGTGTCCCTACACCTGGAGACGCCACAGAAAATTGTCCTCGGGCGGCGCCGTGGTCGGGATTTTTGTGCAGGCAGTTAACTAGACGCACATGGGGGGTCCTCAATTTTTCCCGCCCTTTTCGCCGCCATCTTTAAAAGGTCAAGCACCCCGAGTCGCGCCGCCATCTTGGTTGTGGCAACCCTCCCAAATGTCCCCCTTGGCTGCTCGCAAAGGCGCTGGACTACATCGACTGCCCAAACACTGCCGTGACGCTGCTCAGCCCCCATCCCGTGTCCACGCACCTGCGTATGCCGCGGAAAAACCGCTCCCGGGCCGCTCCCTGGTCCAGGTCACGCGCAGGCAGCCGGCTGCCACGTGTCCGGGATCTTTGCATTTTTTTCCCGCCTTTTTGGCCGTGATCTTTCGGTCCTCGGGCGGCAGCACTGCCCGTGAGCTCAGAGACCGGGGCTGCTGCTCACCTCGGGTACCGGCACGGGGGAGAATTGCAGTACCGCTGTATGTCCACAGGATGGCAGCACTGCCGCACAGCTCTCGGGACCGGCACGGGGGACAGTTGCAGTACCGATCTTTATCCACAGGATGGCAGCATTGCCTTACAAATCGGCTCGGGGGGAGCTGCAGTACCGATCTTTATCCACAGGATGGCAGCATTGCCTTACAGATCGCCTGCCATCAACCAAACCGAATCCAAAAAAGCCTTCGGTTTAGGCTGCATTTCAAAATGACTTCTATTTCTTACTTTGATATATCTAATAACCATTACAAATTTATCTATTATATCATGTACATTATATTAAGTATATTTTACATGTTATAATTAATAGAACAAGTAATAATATAGTGTATCAATACTGTATCTATTCCTATTATCTTTCATATTTTATAGTTCTCATACTGTTACTTATATTTTTATTTTTTTGTATTATTTTCAATTCGTATTTACTTCCATTTTTACTGATATTTTAAACTATATGAATTCATTGACCTAACAAATCAGAACCATAGTTAATTAGAATTGAATGAGCCTGGTTTTCTAAGAGATAAATATTTAATCGTTATTAAAATAATATGGGCATATTTTCTCTTTCTGTGTGCTTTTGGGGAGAGGGGGTTTGTTTTGGATTTCTTGGCTAATAAACAAGGAGGTTCAAAGAGCTACAAAATAAAATGTCTATATTATTTTATCTCTGCCTCTGAAATACACCTCCACATCAAGTTTCTGCTGGTAATACTGTGCATGGGTAGAATGAGACCTGAAAGGAAAAAACAGGCACCACGGTGATCACAGCTTTCTCGGTTCAGGTTTATTAATTTAGCAGAAAATACAGAGAATTTTTAGTAACTGCACTCTCAATTATATCCAGACGTCCAGCAGACAGGGAGGTCATTTCTCAACTTCTTCCTTGCTGAGAGCCAACCTCCCACATACTCGGGGGAAAAAAGAGGGTAGATTTTATCCATCTGCATCTGAAACAAAGTCAGGACAAGAGTCAAAGTGCTGCAGGGAAACCTGACCTCTCCAGACACTTTGTGTCCATCTAGGGATACCCTCTACAGCCCAACTACACCCCACAGGACAAATTTCAAGTCCCCAGGACTTCTCCCATTCCCCCCACACCCAGACTGAGCAACAAGGCAGAGCAGCTCCAGGCCAAACACACCAACACCCGTGACACAGGACAGGACAAAAGGGGGGACACAACAGGGACAGAAATATCTCAGCAAGAAGAATGACCCTGAGGACCGAGAGAACTCGCAATGAGATGACCGAGGTAAGACCCATGGGGAGCTGACCAGGCTCAGAGAACCCTGCAGGAAGAAGATGCCAACGGGATCACTGATCCCAAGAAAAGCAGAGATGGATGCCCGAGAATCCTATGGTCAGAATCCTGTACCTGTCTCTGCATTCTGACAAGACCTAATCCACCTGAATGGATCACAGCAGTGCACAGCTGTGGATACAGCTCAGAACAAGACCTGGAAAGGCATCAGCCTGGATGGTTGTGAAGAGAGATGGATTCTGAGGAGCCTCTGAGCTCCCGAGTCAAGGGTTTGATGCCTGGCCTGGTATCAGCACCAGGAATAGGAAGATGTTAAGAACAATGCCTGGGGTCTCCAAAAGACCCCTTGAAGGGTTAAGGCAAAAGACACACAAAACAAAACACACAAAAGGCACGGAGTGAACAACAGACAAGTGACACGACGTGCCCTGGGACTGCTCTGCCCTGCACACCTCAGCACTGTGAGACCTTCCCTCTATGTGCCCTAAAGGGGTCACATCTTGGACATCCCCATCTCCAAACCTGACCCAAAAATCCCTCCTGGTGACCCCTGACCCCACACCCCACTTTCATCCCCTCTGTGGCTTTTAGCCCTTCACTTATCTCTGGGATGTCCAGGGATGAGAATCCACATCAGGTGCCAAGGAAGGCTGTCTCTGCCTCTGGGAAATTCCTGCTGTCACCGGGCTGTTGTCTCTCAGTCAGGTGCCATAAAGAAAACCAAACATCCAGGGATGATCTCAGCAGGGCTGTTGGCTGGTCAGTGAGGACATCTCAGTGTGAGACAACTGGACCACCTGAAACACACAAACAATAAGGGAGGCTTAGAGTTGCACCAGAAACACCACGACCCTGACCACACAAATATATCAATTTTAATAAATGCAAACAAAAGTCCAGCAAAAAAAAAGCCAACTCTTATTACTCGTAGTCCATTTTCCAAATATAATAAAAATAACCCCATGTCCATTCCCTTCAAAAAACCTCCAAAATACACACCCAGAACCCCCCCAATTTAAAGATCTGCCTCTAACCAAGTAAGAACCATAAACCCCACGTCTTTTAAACTATAAATTCATTAAGCTAACACATCAAAACCACAGAATTTTAAATCCTTAGTCCACACTAATACACCAATCCCATCACTATATACAAAATCAAAACCTATTTTCTATTTCTACTAACAAAACAAGAAAGTCACAACTTTTAACTGCAATAAAACCTAAAAACACCTAATTAGAAGTAAAATTATCCCATTATAACTAACTCAAAACCCCAAACACTCCAAAACAAGTACTTGAAGTGCCAAAAACCATCAAATAGTTAAAATAACTCCTTCAAAAATGCCTTCTGTACCTTTCAGATTGATTTGGAGAGCAAAGCAAGGAAAGAAAAAGCACACAGCTTGTTTTAAGAGAACAGTGGTCACTCCTCTGCATTCCCTCTCTCCAGTGTATTCAGCTGAGGCACAGACAGACTGCAGCACACAGATCTGATGGCTCTTTGTTAGTTGTTAGTTTTAGGGCAGAGAAGTTCCCTGCACTGATTTTTTTTCCCTTTTTCTCCAGGCTCATTAAACCTGCTGCAGACTGAAAAACCCAGAGAAGCACCGAGAGCTGCACCTGCAGCCCAGGAGGCCTGGACCTCGGCATTTTATCAATGCTGAAAGAGCTGACAAGAGACCAAAGGAGCTACAACCCACAGCAAGGACTTTCTGAATTTACCATCTCGCCACAGAGTAACAGAAAGTTTTATTATTTTATGTCATTCACTCTTTATGCTTGTGAGCACTTTGTTAAATAAATAGTTTTTCCCATTTTTCTCCAAAGAAGTTCTTTCCCAAACCAATTTAAAAGAAAGACCATTTTAGTTTACTCTCTAAAAAAAAAATCCATCCAAAAGTTTCCTCTCAGGTTTACCCTAAAGCACAACAACAAACAATTCAATCCATAGAAATAAAAGTAGCACAAATATACTTAAATTAACAGCACCAAAAACAATTATTCCTAACTCAATGAACTCTTACTTCCTCAAAACCATCAAAACAAACAAACAAACCACCTATAAATACACACAAAACCAAAAGATCCATTAGACTACAAACAATATCTCCTAAATTATCCAAAACTATAAAATGTATACTGTAGTCAAGCATGCTAAATAAACAAACCCCTATAACACAATAAAAAATCATTTAATTGTAAATATTAAGAAACCCTAAAAAATGAACTACATCACACTGTCCCAAACCCACTAAAACAAACACTAGATGCTCCCTATGATAAAAGCCACCACTAAATAAATAAAAGCCTCCCCTATACCTCGCACCACAGCCAATTACACCACTGTAAACCTTAGACAATAAACCCTGGAAAAACACAATATCCCCCAAAAATAATTCAACAACAAAACTCAGTTCAAAAATACTCTGACCAATATGAACTATGAAACCAAACATGAATTAAATACACCACATATCCCCCGTCACACCACCTACAAACAGAATAAAACGACACAATAAATCACTAAAAACCACCAAACCCAAAAAACCAGCTCTACCCAACCTGGATCCCTCCATACAACACACAAAACCCCAACAACACATTTCAGAAGTCTCTCAAAAAAGCTACTTAAATTAGTTCTACCTCAAATACAAACAAACCCATCCATAAAGTTACCTTTGCTCAAAAACCAAATTATATATAACAAATAATACCAAAAAAAGTCACACAAAACACTACGCACCACCTAAGAACATCATATTGAATAAAAGCCACACAGAATTGCCACTATTCATTTAAATTCCAGGTGAAAAGAAAATCCCTCCACTTTAAACACAGACAACAACAGAAAAAAGGAGTTTCTTCAATCAATTTGAATTCCTTTTGTCTCCATAACTCCTTTTTCGTCTGGGAGCACCGGGGAGGGTTTATTAAGATGAAGCTGAAAAGGAAAAAAAAGTCCCCTCTATAAACCCACACTGGTTGACCGTGTGCTGTTGCTCAGTGTAAAGGTTTGATCCCCATCGCCTCCCAAGCAACGCTCCAAACCCACGTGCTCCCCATGACCCACAGCCAGGACCTCAGCGTGAGCTCCTCACTCCCCACGGCTGGATACCAAAATGAGCTGGGGCTGCCCTCTTCACCTGGAACCGCCCCATCATTATCCATCACAGCTCCACCTGGGGCTGCTCTCTCCCCTCCCCATCCTGTGCCATCTCTCACCTGCAGCTGCGGCCAGCCCGAGGGTGAGCGCAGAGGGGACTTGCTGTTCATTCCCGGGACGGTTCATTGTCTGCACCTGACACGATGGGGCACCGGGCTTCCCTTGCTGTGGATAAGGACCCCTCTTCTCCTGCAGGTGCCCGAGGCTGGAATTGGGATTCCACCCCCGAAAGTCCATATGCCTGAGGTTCATAATTCCCAAGGAAATTCCCCAGAAATCGTTACCCTTCATTTACAAATATTCCTTTGGAATCACTCCTGACTTGTCCTTCTGTGGAAGCGTTTCAAACGTTCATTGGAGAGCTCAGGAGCCGAGTTGGCTCGTTTATGACTTGGCTGACAAGCCCAGACAAAACCCAAACACCGAGAACACCGGCCCCCCCCGGCTCCGCCCGCCCCCCCCGGCTCCGCCCGCCCCCCCCCGGCTCCGCCCGCCCCCCCCGGCTCCGCCCCCACGCTCCGCCCCACGCTCTGCCCTGCCCGGGATGGGGGCGGTACCAAACTTCCACATACTCGGGGGAAAAAAAAGAGTAAGGAAAAAAAAAAAGGAACAATGAAAACATGAAAAAAAAAATTATAAAATAAAACAAAATTAAAATTTTTTAAAAAACTCAAAAGTTATTAAAAAAGAAAAAAAAAAAATAAAATCTAAAATAAATTTTAAATATAATTTAAAAATTTAAAATACTAAATAAATACCATGAATGTAAAAACTGAAATAATATCCATAAATTTAAAAAAAATAAAAGTCATTAAGATTTTAAATAGCAATAAAGAAAAAATTTTAAATTTTAATAATAAATAATAGACTAAAAATATAAAAATTAAAGAAATAAACCAAAAGCATTTTAAAAAGACAAAACAAAAAATATATTAAAACATTAACCACAATACAATATTTAACATAAAATACAAAAATCAAAAATTAAAAAAAAAATAAACAATAAGTAAAATAAAATACGAAATTAAATAAACACAGCCCTCCCCTCATGCCACTGCCTAACACAGGCCCCAGGAGTTTTCTTGATTAGGCAGGGATAGGGAAAACAAACCCAGTGCCTCCCAGAAAATAAGGTTTTCTAGACAATTCTTGGAAACAAATTCTGTTTTAGCAGGAAGCTCACTTGGGATGAACACCCACATGTGCCAAGGCAGGAAAGAACCACCCCCTTGTGTCCAAGGAACAGCAACTAGGCCGGGATTTAAGTTTTAATGGAACTTATGTAATTAAAAACACACTCAGTTGAACTTGAGAACGAGATGAATCAAGGCAATTAAACACTTTACAAGTTTTCCTGGGAATTCCCAGAATTCTGTGGATATGGTGCTGACACATTCCTGATTTACCAACCTTAACTGGGGAAATTCCCTTGGAAATGTCCCCTAAGAATTAGCAAAATTCCAATTAGGATAGAAAATAGGGAAAAAAAATACAGCCTTACTAAAATCAGAGAGAGGAAAAACATCAAATAAAAGGAAGGAATAATATCCAACTCCCAGCTTGCCTGGAAAAAGCTCAGGAATTTCTAACATGGAAAACTTTTGGAACAGCCAGGAAGTCTGTGGAAGTCTATGGAATGATGATTTCAAATCTGCTTCCTCTGCTCTGATTTTCAAGGGAAGAGGGAGTTAAACATGCCAATTTACTCCTATTCCAGAAGGATCTCTCATTTGTGGGAGTAACAATCCAAAGAAACTCCAATCTTACTTGTATTTGACAGATGAAACTCCCAGCAGAGTTGGGAAGTTTCAGTGGAACCAAAGAGCCACAATTCCTGGAATAACAAAATTCAACTCAGCAAAAGTCAGGAATTCTATTTACAAATCCATGGAGGAGGAGGAGGAGGATGACACCAGGAACACAAACCAGCTGAAAGCAACGATTTACAGTAAAGGGCAGGAAATCAAACTGACAGTCTCTGGTTATGCTCAGGCATTTCTCCAGGAGTCAGAGAGAAAAGTGGGAACCTTGGACTGGGATAAGGCCTTCCAGTGCCTCCACTTCCCACTGGCTCTCTCCTTTTTTGCCAACTACCTGCAAGAGGAAAAACAGCAGGAATAAAGTTTCAAACAGGAGGTCCTTGGTTCAGGCAGACTGAAGTGCAGCTCCCAGGGAGCGAGTCCAGGCTGGGCCCAGGGGAGCTCCGGGAATCTGGGATTGCCCGTGGGATTAAAGGGCTGGAAAAGCAGGACCCACCTGCCGGGTTTAGTGCTGGGACACAGCAAGGCCTCGGCTCAGGGGCAGCAGTTGGAGCTGGGACTGCAGGAGAACACCCCAAAGCCAGGTTAAACATCCAGCATGACACGCAGCACGCTCCAGGAGAAACTCAGGTGGGAGAGGCCCCCAGATGCTCCGTGTTCCTTCTCCTCGGCAGCTTTGCCAGGGCCTCCCTCAGAATGCTGACCTCACCCTGCAGCTCCCACAAAATAGGAGAACTTATGGAAATCACCCAGCAATCCATGGATTTCCAGGTATTAAGAACCAAAGCAGCCGCCTCTCAGTGGTGTCCCCAAGGCCCAGCAGTGCCCAGCACCTCTGACTGGAATTTGAGGGGTCCCAGCACAGCCCCAGAGCAGCAGAAAAACCCACCTCCAGACTCACCAGAGAGATGACAGGAGGGCCCTCCCTGCGATGCCTGCCGAGCCAAGTGGAGCTGGCAGGGTGACCCATGGACATTCTGCGTTCACCTTTCAACAGAGTCAATGCAGAAACAGAACAAATCTCTCTCGGTGTCGAGATCCCTTCAGGTGCACCTGGAGATGCTGCAGTGTCCTTCAGCAGCCAGAGCAGAACAGGGTTTCTACTGTGCTGTAAGTGAGAAATACAATTGAATCAGAAGAAAATAAAAGGAAGCACCTCTCCCCCTGCTTTTTATATTAAAAAAGTCATGCATCAGAATTTTTTTAACCGTTCATTCTTGCTTTACGCTGTGTAAATTACAAGCACTCAACTTCCAGCCTGAATTTGCAACAGCCCCTCAGGCTGACTGATCTCAGTAAGACCACCAGAATCACTGAATTGTGGAAGGGAAAGCTCATCCCATTCCAGCCCCAGCCAGGGCACGGACACCTTCCACCAGATCCAGGGGCAGCCACAGCTTCTCTGGGGAACCCGTGCCAGGGCCCCGCCGCCCTCACAGGGAACAATTCCTTCCTGATATTTAATCTAAACCGGCCTCCCTTCATCCTGATGAAGCCGTTCCCCTTGTCCATCACTGCGTGTCCTTGTGAGAAATCCCTCTCCATGAGACCATAAGCGGCTGGCACAGACCCCCCCAAATCGATGTTCCGGGGGCCCTCGGGGCCACACGAGCACTCCAGGCCCTTTACCGGCTTCTCCTGCCGCCTTCCCTGGGAACCCCCGGCTCGGCTCCAGCTCCGGGCACAGCGGCAGCGGCCCCGACACCGCCTTGAACCGCCCGCCGAGGAAGCGGCAGTGAGGGCGGACACCGGCCGGGGCCGCCCCGGAACTGGCCCCGGCTCGTTCGGTTCGGCTGAGTGGGGCGACGTTCGGGGAAACTCGGCTGGGCTCGGCTGTTCGGAGAAACCCGGCGATTTCCGTCAGTAGTCGGCAATCCTCGGCTGTTCGGAGAAACCCGGCGATTTCCGTCAGCCGTCGGCTATTCTCGGCTGTTCGGGGAAACTCGGCGATTTCCGTCAGCCGTCGGCTCTTTTCGGCTGTTCGGCAACTCTCGGTCATTTTCGTCACACCTCGCCTTTTTTGGTGGCAGAGAGCATTACGTCACTTTCGCCCCTCCCCGCCGCCATCTTTAGAAGGTCAACAGCAGCGAGCCGAGCCGCCATCTTGGTTGTGGCGCCTCTTAAGGCCCCCCCATAGGTGTCTAACACAGGCGCCTGACTAAAATGAGTAACCCGAAACCGCCGGCGGCGTGGCGGAATCCACAGCCCGTGTCCCTACACCTGGAGACGCCATAGAAAATTGTCCTCGGGCGGCGCCGTGGTCGGGATTTTTGTGCAGGCAGTTAACTAGACGCACATGGGGGGTCCTCAATTTTTCCCGCCCTTTTCGCCGCCATCTTTAGAAGGTCAAGCACCCCGAGTCGCGCCGCCATCTTGGTTGTGGCAACCCTCCCAAATGTCCCCCTTGGCTGCTCGCAAAGGCGCTGGACTACATCGACTGCCCAAACACTGCCGTGACGCTGCTCAGCCCCCATCCCGTGTCCACGCACCTGCGTATGCCGCGGAAAAACCGCTCCCGGGCTTCTCCCTGGTCCAGGTCGCGCGCAGGCAGCCGGCTGCCACGTGCCCTGGGTCCCCTCTTTTTTTTTCCCGCCCTTTTGGCCGTGATCTTTCGGTCCTCGGGTGGCAGCACTGCCCGTGAGCTCAGAGAACGGGGCTGCTGCTCACCTCGGGTGCCGGCACGGGGGAGAATTGCAGTACCGCACTATGTCCACAGGATGGCAGCACTGCCGCACAGCGCTCGGGACGGGCACGGGGGAGAGTTGCAGTACCGATCTTTATCCACAGGATGGCAGCATTGCCTTACAGATCGGCTCGGGGGGAGCTGCAGTACCGATCTTTATCCACAGGATGGCAGCATTGCCTTACAGATCGGCTCGGGGGAGAGCTGCAGTACCACTCTGTGTCTACATGGTGGCTGCACTGCCGCAGGGAGCGGAGGCAAAAAAGAACGTTGCCAAAATTCCCCTTCCAAACATCCCCGAAAATAAATGCCCCAAAAGACCCCCAACCACAACAACTACGAGAACCCAGCCACCAACCAAGCAAAAACCAAAAAAGCCTTCAGTTTAGGCTGTACTTCAAAATTTCTTCTATTTCTTATTGTTATATATCTAATAACCATTACAATTTATCTATTATATCATGTACATTATATTAACTATATTTTACATATTATAATATATGGAACAAGTAATAATATACTGTATCAATAGTGTATATATTGCTATTATCTATCATATTTTATAGTTCTATTTTTGTTACTTATATTTTTCTTATTTTTTTGTATTTGTATTTTTTCAATTCGTATTTACTTCTTGACATTTTTACCGATATTTTAAACTATATGAATCCATTAACCTAACACATCAGAACCACAGTTATTTAGAATTGAATGACCCTGGTTTTCTAAGGGGTAAATATTTAATCCTTTTTAAAATAATAGGGGCATATTTTCCCTTTCTGTGTGCTTTTGGGGAAGGAAGGTTGTTTGGGGGGGGGTTTGTTTTGGGGTTTGTTTTGTTTCCTTAGTTTTGGATGTCTTTGCTAATAAACAAGGAGGTTCAAAGAGTTACAAAATAAAATGTCTATATTATTTTATCTCTGCCTCTGAAATACACCTCGACATGAAGTTACTGCTGGTAATACTGAGCATGGGGAGAATGAGACCTGAAAGGAAAAAACAGGCACCACGGTGTTCACAGGTTTTTTAATTTAGCAGAAAATACAGAGGATTTTGGCTAACTGCACTCTCAATTCTATCCACACGTCCAGCAAACAGCGAGGTCAATTTTCAACTTCTTCCTTGCTGACAGACAACCTTCCACATACTCGGGGGAAACAAGAGGGTGGATTTAATCCATCTGCATCTGAAACAAAGTCAGGACAACAGTCAAAGTGCTGCAGGAGAACTTGACAGCTGCAGACACTTTGTGTCCATCTAGGGATACCCTCTCCAGGCCAACTACACCCCACATGACAAATTCCAAGATCCCAGGATTTGTCCCATTCCCCCTACACTCAGACAAGCAACAAGGCAGAGCAGCTCTGAGCCAAACACACCAACAAACGTGACACAGGACAGGACAAAAGGGGAGACACAACAGGGACAGAAATATCTCAGCAAGAAGAATGACCCTGAGGACCGAGAGAACTCGCAATGAGATGACCGAGGTAAGACCCATGGGGAGCTGACCAGGCTCAGAGAACCCTGCAGGAAGAAGATGCCAACGGGATCACTGATTCCAAGAAAAGCAGAGATGGATGCCCGAGAATCCTATGGTCAGAATCCTGTACCTGTCTCTGCATTCTGACAAGACCTAATCCACCAGAACGGATGGTGGCAGTGCACAGCTGTGGATACAGCTCAGAACAAGACCTGAAAAGGCATCAGCCTGGACACTTGTGAAGAGAGATGGATTCTGAGGAGCCTCTGAGCTCCCCAGTCAAGGGTTTGATGCCTGGCCTGGTATCAGCACCAGGAAAAGCGAGATTTTAAGAACGATGCCTGGGGTCTCCAAAAGACCCCTTGAAGGGTTAAGGCAAAAGACACACAAAACAAAACACACAAAGACACAGAAAGCACAACAGACAAGTGACAGGACATGCCCTGGGACTGCTCTGCCCTGCACACCTCAGCACTGTGAGACCTTCCCTCTATGTGCCCTAAAGGGGTCACATCTTGCACATCCCCATCTCCAAACCTGATTTAAAACATCCTCCTGGTGACCCCTGACCCCACACCCCACTGTCATCCCCTCTGTGGCTCCCAGCCCTCCACTTATCTCTGGGACATCTGGGGATGCCAATCCCTGTCAAAAGCCAAAGAAGGTGCCTCTCCCTCGGGGAAATTCCTGCTGTCACTGGGCTGGTGTCTCTCAGTCAGCTACAATAAAGAAAAGCAAATGTGACCGTGTGATCTCAGCAGCACATGGGCCAAAAACCAGCAATTCTGCTACTCACCACCTCCTAAGCACACCCAGGTCCTCGGGCCCTGTGCTCCAGCTCTGCTCAGACACCAACATTGGGGTGTGCCTGGGTTAAGAGCAGACAAGGTGATGTGGCACTGCTGAAACTTGAGCAGACCCTCCCTCCTCCTCCCTGACACACCTCAACTCCTCGGCTGTTACCAAAGCCCACCTGGATGGCCCCTTCAAATGGAGAAGGTCAAGGCTTCACCACAGAGTCCTGTAATGCTCCCCAAGGGCTCATGAATGAGGCAGACTGGGACAGCAGTCCAGTTGGTGAGAGGGGAGTTCAGTGCAGTGCAAGTGGATTGCCTAAAACACACAATAAAGGAGGCTTAGGGTTGCACCAGCAAGTGAAACTCCAGCAGAAGCAACTGCTTCTGTCCACCCATCACTGCTCACCTCGTCCACTTCACCTTGACTGCAGAGATCCAGCCTTACCTCCTAAAAACAAAGAACAGTGCTGTAACATGGCCACCATTTACACTCCCCTGCAAACACAAACAGTGACTGACCTTCTCAGGGGAGCCCCCTCACACAGGATGGGGCACTCTGCCATGGATTGAATCCATCTGCATCTGAAAGAAAGTCAGGACAAAAGTCAAAGTGCTGCAGGAGAACTCAACAGCTCCAGACACTTTGTGTCACCCTCTCTCTTTTTACTCCTGAGGGGTCCATCCCACTGGGGCCCTCTCCTCTCTAAGGTAACTTTAAATTGCCTCCTGGGACTGAAAAGGTTTTTCCCCTTCTCCCAACCACCAGCCCCAACACTCAGCATTTGGAATACGAGCAGACAAAATCCCTCCTCGACAGAAATGAACGTGTTGGCTCCGTGGATTTGAAGATGTTCTCTGCTCCCACCTCGGTGCTGCCATATCCAAACTCCAGCTGTGCACCTCCTCACACTACCTGGGACCACAGAACAGAAAATGTGACTATTCCCCTCCAGAAGAGTCACCCCCAGGGCTCCTCTGCACCCCTGTCCCGGCTCCCCCTCAGATCTCCCCCCACTCCAGAGGCTGCCCAGAGTGAACCCAGCAAAAGGAAAAGAGACACACTGAGCATGGCACTCACCTGTGGGCCACCTGCCCAAGTGCCAACTCACCCCCTCCCTCTATTCCTTGGCACACCTGGGGCAGCAGCAGCACCTGCAAAGAAACAAAAAAGGAAAAATCATGCTGAGTTCCTGTGAAACAGCAACATCCCCGCTCTGACTGAAGCGCAGCACAAGTGAACCTTAATGTTGCACCCACCTACCCTCCTCTGGCATCCTGGGCCAGCACATCTGCCAAAGGGACCACCTAAAATAAAATAAAACAGAACAGAGAATGCTTAGAGTAGAACCAGCAAGTGAGACTTGAGCAACAGCAACTGCTTCTGTCCACCCATCACTGCTCACCTTGTCCACTTCACCTTGACTGCACAGATCCAACTTTGCCTCCTAAAAACAAAGACAAAGAACAGTGCTGTAACATGGCCACCATTTACACTCCCCTGCAAACACCAACAGTGACTGACCGTCTCAGGGGAGCCCCCACACCCAGGATGGGGCACTCTGCCATGGATTTAATCCATCTGCACCTGAAACAAAGTCAGGACAAAAGTCAAAGTGCTGCAGGAGAACTTGACAGCTGCAGACACTTTGTGTCCATCTAGGGATACCCTCTCCAGGCCAACTACACCCCACATGACAAATTTCAAGTCCCCAGGACTTCTCCCATTCCCCCCACACCCAGACTGAGCAACAAGGCAGAGCAGCTCTGAGTCAAACACACCAACACCCGTGACACAGGACAGGACAAAAGGGGAGACACAACAGGGACAGAAATATCTGGGCAAGAAGAATGACCCTGAGGACCGAGAGAACTCGCAATGAGATGACCGAGGTAAGACCCATGGGGAGCTGACCAGGCTCAGAGAACCCTGCAGGAAGAAGATGCCAACGGGATCACTGATCCCAAGAAAAGCAGAGATGGATGCCCGAGAATCCTACGGTCAGAATCCTGTACCTGTCTCTGCATTCTGACAAGACCTAATCCACCTGAAGGGATCACAGCAGTGCACAGCTGTGGATACAGCTCAGAACAAGACCTGGAAAGGCACCAGCCTGGACACTTGTGAAGAGAGATGGATTCTGAGGAGCCTCTGAGCTCCCGAGTCAAGGGTTTGATGCCTGGCCTGGTATCAGCACCAGGAATAGGGAGATGTTAAGAAACATAGGGGAAAACCATTCCCAAAAGACCCCTTGAAGGGTTAAGGCAAAAGACACACAAAACAAAACACACAAAGACACAGAGTTCACAACAGACAAGTGACACGACGTGCCCTGGGACTGCTCTGCCCTGCACACCTCAGCACTGTGAGACCTTCCCTTTACATGCCCTAAAGGGGTCACATCTTGGACATCCCCATCTCCAAACCTGACCCAAAAATCCCTCCTGGTGACCCCTGACCCCACACCCCACTTTCATCCCCTCTGTGGCTTTTAGCCCTTCACTTATCTCTGGGATGTCCAGGGATGAGAATCCACATCAGGTGCCAAAGAAGGCCACCTCTCCCTCGGGGAAATTCCTGCTGTCACCGGGCTGTTGTCTCTTAGTCAGGTGCCATGAAGAAAACCAAACATCCAGGGATGATCTCAGCAGGGCTGTTGGCTGGTCAGTGAGGACATCTCAGTGTGAGACAACTGGACCACCTGAAACACACAAACAATAATGGAGGCTTAGAGTTACACCAGAAACACCACGACCCTGACCACACAAATATATCAATTTTAGGAAATGCAAACAAAAGTCCAGCAAAAAAAAAAACAACTCTTATTACTCGTAGTCCATTTTCCAAATATAATAAAAATAACCCCATGTCCATTCCCTTCAAAAAACCTCCAAAATACACACCCAGAACCCCCCCAATTTAAAGATCTGCCTCTAACCAAGTAAGAACCATAAACCCCACGTCTTTTAAACTATAAATTCATTAAGCTAACACATCAAAACCACAGAATTTTAAATCCTTAGTCCACACTAATACACCATATACACCAATCCCATCACTATATACAAAATCAAAACCTATTTTCTATTTCTACTAACAAAACAAGAAAGTCACAACTTTTAACTGCAATAAAACCTAAAAACACCTAATTAGAAGTAAAATTATCCCATTATAACTAACTCAAAACCCCAAACACTCCAAAACAAGTACTTGAAGTGCCAAAAACCATCAAATAGTTAAAATAACTCCTTCAAAAATGCCTTCTGTACCTTTCAGATTGATTTGGAGAGCAAAGCAAGGAAAGAAAAAGCACACAGCTTGTTTTAAGAGAACAGTGGTCACTCCTCTGCATTCCCTCTCTCCAGTGTATTCAGCTGAGGCACAGACAGACTGCAGCACACAGATCTGATGGCTCTTTGTTAGTTGTTAGTTTTAGGGCAGAGAAGTTCCCTGCACTGATTTTTTTTCCCTTTTTCTCCAGGCTCATTAAACCTGCTGCAGACTGAAAAACCCAGAGAAGCACCGAGAGCTGCACCTGCAGCCACAGGGCCTGGACCTCGGCATTTTATCAATGCTGAAAGAGCTGACAAGAGACCAAAGGAGCTACAACCCACAGCAAGGACTTTCTGAATTTACCATCTCGCCACAGAATAACAGAAAGTTTTATTATTTTATGTCATTCACTCTTTATGCTTGTCAGCACTTTGTTAAATAGTTTTTCCCATTTTTCTCCAAAGAAGTTCTTTCCCAAACCAATTTAAAAGAGAGACCATTTTAGTTTACTCTCTTAAAAAAAACCCATTCAAAAGTTTCCTCTCAGGTTTATCCTAAACCACAACAACAAACAATTCAATCCATAGAAATAAAAGTAGCACAAATATACTTAAATTAACAGCACCAAAAACAATTATTCCTAACTCAATGAACTCTTACTTCCTCAAAACCATCAAAACAAACAAACAAACCACCTATAAATACACACAAAACCAAAAGATCCATTAGACTACAAACAATATCTCCTAAATTATCCAAAACTATAAAATGTATACTGTAGTCAAGCATGCTAAATAAACAAACCCCTATAACACAATAAAAAAATCATTTAATTGTAAATATTAAGAAACCCTAAAAAATGAACTACATCACACTGTCCCAAACCCACTAAAACAAACACTAGATGCTCCCTATGATAAAAGCCACCACTAAATAAATAAAAGCCTCCCCTATACCTCACACCACAGCCAATTACACCACTGTAAACCTTAGACAATAAACCCTGGAAAAACACAATATCCCCCAAAAATAATTCAACAACAAAACTCAGTTCAAAAATACTCTGACCAACGTGAACTATGAAACCAAACATGAATTAAATACACCACATATCCCTCGTCACACCACCTACAAACAGAATAAAGCTACACAATAAATCACTAAAAACCACCAAACAGAAAAAACCAGCTCTACCCAACCTGGATCCCTCCATACAACACACAAAACCCCAATAACACATTTCAGAAGTCTCGCAAAAAAGCTACTTAAATTAGTTCTACCTCAAATACAAACAAACCCACACATAAAGTTACCTTTGCTCAAAAACCAAATTATATATAACAAATAATACCAAAAAAAGTCACACAAAACACTACGCACCACCTAAGAACATCATATTGAATAAAAGCCACACAGAATTGCCACTATTCATTAAAATTCCAGGTGAAAAGAAAATCCCTCCACTTTAAACACAGACAACAACAGAAAAAAGGAGTTTCTTCAATCAATTTGAACTCCTTTTGTCTCCATAACTCCTTTTTCGTCTGGGAGCACCGGGGAGGGTTTATTAAGATGAAGCTGAAAAGGAAAAAAAAGTCCCCTCTATAAACCCACACTGGTTTACCTTGTGCTGCTGCTCAGTGTAAAGGTTTGATCCCCATCGCCTCCCAGGCAACGCTCCAAACCCACGTGCTCCCCATGACCCACAGCCAGGACCTCAGCGTGAGCTCCTCACTCCCCACGGCTGGATACCAAAATGAGCTGGGGCTGCCCTCTTCACCTGGAACCGCCCCATCATTATCCATCACAGCTCCACCTGGGGCTGCTCTCTCCCCTCCCCATCCTGTGCCATCTCTCACCTGCAGCTGCGGCCAGCCCGAGGGTGAGGCAGAGGGGACTTGCTGTTCATTCCCGGGACGGTTCATTGTCTGCACCTGACACGATGGGGCACCGGGCTTCCCTTGCTGTGGATAAGGACCCCTCTTCTCCTGCAGGTGCCCGAGGCTGGAACTGGGATTCCACCCCCGAAAATCCATATGCCTGAGGTTCATAATTCATAAGGAAATTCCCCAGAAATCGTTACCCTTCATTTACAAATATTCCTTTGGAATCACTCCTGACTTGTCCTTCTGTGGAAGCGTTTCAAACATTCATTGGAGAGTTCAGGAGCCGAATTGGCTCGTTTATGACTTGGCTGACAAGCCCAGACAAAACCCAAACACCGAGAATTCCGGCCCTACCCGGCCCTGCCCCGTGAGCCCCCCGGCTCCGCCCCCCGGCTCCGCCCCCCGGCTCCGCCCCCCGGCTCCGCCCCCCGGCTCCGCCCCCCGCCCTATCCTGCCCGGGATGGGGGCGGGAACAAACTTCCACATACTCGGGGGAAAAAAAAGAGTAAGGAAAAAAAAAAAAGGAACAATGAAAACATGAAAAAAAAAATTATAAAAAAAAATAAAACAAAATTAAAATTTTTAAAAAACCTCAAAAGTTATTAAAAAGAAAAAAAGAAATTAATAAAATCTAAAATAAATTTAAAATATAATTTAAAAATTTAAAATACTAAATAAATAACATGAATGTAAAAACTGAAATAATATCCATAAATTTAAAAAAAAATAAAAGTCATTAAAATTTTAAATAGTAATAAAGAAAAATTTTTAAATTTTAAAAATAAATAAAAGACTAAAAATATAAAAATTAAAGAAATAAACCAAAAGCATTTTAAAAAGACAAAACAAAAAATATATTAAAACATTAACCACAATACAATATTTAACATAAAATACAAAAATAAAATAAAAAAAAAAAAAAAAAGTAAAATAAAATACAAAATTAAATAAACACAGCCCTTCCCTCATGCCACTGCCTAACACAGGCCCCAGGAGTTTTCTTGATTAGGCAGGGATAGGGAAAACAAACCCAGTGCCTCATAGAAAAAAAGGTTTTCTAGAAAATTCTTGGAAACAAATTCTGTTTTAGCAGGAAGCTCACTTGGGATGAACACCCACATGTGCCAAGGCAGGAAAGAACCACCCCCTTGTGTCCAAGGAACAGCAACTAGGCCGGGATTTAAGTTTTAATGGAACTTATGTAATTAAAAACACACTCAATTGAACTTGAAAACGAGATGAATCAAGGCAATTAAACATTTTACAAGTTTTTCTGGGAATTCCCAGAATTCTGTGGATATGGTGCTGACACATTCCTGATTTACCAACCTTAACTGGGGAAATTTCCTTGGAAATGTCCCCTAAGAATTAGCAAAATTCCAATTAGGATAGAAAATAGGAAAAAAAATATATAGCCTTACTAAAATCAGAGAGAGGAAAAACATCAAATAAAAGGAAGGAATAATATCTAACTCCCAGCTTGCCTAGAAAACAAGCTCAGGAATTTCTAACATGGAAAACTTTTGGAAGAGCCAGGAAGTCTGTGGAAGTCCATGGAATGATGATTTCAAATCTGCTTCCTCTGCTCCGATTGTCAAGGGAAGAGGGAGTTAAACATGCCTATTTACTCCTATTCCAGAATGATCTCTAGTTTGTGGGAGTAACAATCCAAAGAAACTCCAATCTTACTTGGATTTGACAGCTGAAACTCCCAGCAGAGTTGGGAAGTTTCAGTGGAACCAAAGAGCCACAATTCCTGGAATAACAAAATTCAACTCAGCAAAAGTCAGGAATTCTATTTACAAATCCATGGAGGAGGAGGAGGAGGATGACACCAGGAACACAAACCAGCTGAAAGCCACGATTTACTGTAAAGGGCAGGAAATCAAACTGACAGTCTCTGGTCATGCTCAGGCATTTCTCCAGGAGTCAGAGAGAAAAGTGGGAACCTTGGACTGGGATAAGGCCTTCCAGTGCCTCCACTTCCCACTGGCTCTCTCCTTTTTTGCCAACTACCTGCAAGAGGAAAAACAGCAGGATAAAGTTTCAAACAGGAGGTCCTTGGTTCAGGCAGACTGAAGTGCAGCTCCCAGGGAGCGAGTCCAGGCTGGGCCCAGGGGAGCTCCGGGAATCTGGGATTGCCCGTGGGATTAAAGGGCTGGAAAAGCAGGACCCACCTGCCGGGTTTAGTGCTGGGACACAGCAAGGCCTCAGCTCAGGGGCAGCAGTTAGAGCTGGGACTGCAGGAGAACACCCCAAAGCCAGGTTAAACATCCAGCATGACACGCAGCACGCTCCAGGAGAAACTCAGGTGGGAGAAGCCTCCAGATGCTCCGTGTTCTTTGCCCTCGGCATCTTTGCCAGGGCCTCCCTCAGAATACTGACCTCACCCTGCAGCTCCTACAAAATAGGAGAACTTATGGAAATCACCCAGCAATCCATGGATTTCCAGGTATTAAGAAACCAAAGCATCCGCCTCTCAGTGGTGTCCCCAAGGCCCAGCAGTGCCCAGCACCTCTGACTGGAATTTGAGGGGTCCCAGCACAGCCCCAGAGCAGCAGAAAAACCCACCTCCAGACTCACCAGAGAGATGACAGGAGCACCCTCCCTGCAATGCCTGCTGAGCCAAGTGGAGCTGGCAGGGTGACCCATGGACATTCTGCGTTCACCTTTCAACAGAGTCAATACTGAAACAGAACAAATCTCTCTCGGTGTGGAGATGCCTTCAGGTACACCTGGAGATGCTGCAGTGTCCTTCAGCAGCCAGAGCAGAACAGGGTTTCTACTGTGCTGTAAGTGAGAAATACAATTGAATCAGAAGAAAATAAAAGGAAGCACCTCTCCCCCTGCTTTTTATATTAAAAAAATCATGCAGTAGAATTTTTTTAAGCGCTCATTCTTGTTTTACACTGTGTAAATTACAAGCACTCAACTTCCAGCCTGAATTTGCAACAGCTCCTCAGGCTGACTGAGGAGCTGTCAGCAAGACCACCAGAATCACTGAATTGTGGAAGGGAAAGCTCATCCCATTCCAGCCCCCACCCAGGGCACGGACACCTTCCACCAGATCCAGGGGCAGCCACAGCTTCTCTGGGGAACCTGTGCCAGGGCCCCGCCGCCCTCCCAGGGAACAATTCCTTCCTGATATTTAATCTAAACCGGCCTCTGAGGCATAAACTGAAAAATCACAACTAATCCTTTATAGTAAATTAAAGAGCATATACAGTATAATAGAATATATTCCAAGTAATATTTTAAAATATATAAGACAGCATTTAGTAATACTGTGCTTATTACTTTTTTGCATATATTTAAACATTACAAATATGAAACCTTCAGCACAATCAGAAAATGAACTACAAGAACTAACCTAAACAACAGAATAACAGCATTAAGAGCACAAGTAAAGAAAACAACACAGACTCTAAAACAATACATTCTCTTAAAATTGTGCCAAAAAAGCCAAAGCACACGTGAGAAAGATAAAGGTGAAAAAATGAATAAAAAATGACCCCCACCTCGGCCTGGAGACCACCACCACTAAACACTGAGCATGCCCAGAAAAGCATAAAGTGATTACCGTATCAAAGGAAAATAAGCAAGATCAAAAAATAAGTATGTATGAAGAAAGTCTGTAAGATATCATGAATATGTAAAACCTCAGAAAATAAGAAAGGGGGCAAATCCCCTGGGGGGTATGCGTGTCTTTGATAAAATTATTCCCCACGTCAATAAATACAAACCGCTCTAACAACTCGGATTAGTTGTGGAGTTCTTTCCGCGTCGTTTCAGCCTCCCTTCATCCTGATGAAGCCCTTCCCCTTGTCCATCTCACGGCGTGTCCTTGTGAGAAATCCCACTCCATTAGGGCATAAGCGGCTGGCACAGACCCCTCCAAATCAATGTTCTGGGGGCTCTCAGGGCCACACGAGCAATCCGGGCGTTTTACTGGCTGATCCTTGCCACCTTCCCCGGGAACCCCGGGCTCGGCTCCAGCGCCGACAGCGAGTGCTCCAACTCTGGGTACAGTGCCAGCGTGTCCCGCCCGCCCGCCGGGGGATCGGCAGCGGCCCCGACACCGCCTTGAATGGCCCGCCGAGGAAGCGGCAGTGAGGGCGGACACCGGTCCGGGGCCACCCTGGAACTGCCCTCAGCGCGTTCGGTTCGGCTGAGGGGGGGCGACGTTCGGGGAAAGTCGGACGTCTTCGGCTGTTCGGGGAGACCCGGCTGGGTTCGGCTGTTCGGGGAAACCCGGTGATTTCCGTCAGCCGTCGGCTATTTTCGGCTGTTCGGCTATTCTCGGTCATTTCCGTCAGGCGTCAGCTATTCTCGGCTGTTCGGCAACTCTCGGTCATTTTCGTCACACCTCGCCTTTTTTGGTGGCAGAGAGCATTACGTCACTTTCGCCCCTCCCCGCCGCCATCTTTAGAAGGTCAAGAGCAGCGAGCCGAGCCGCCATCTTGGTTGTGGCGCCTCTTAAGGCCCCCCCATAGGTGTCTAACACAGGCGCCTGACTAAAACGAGTAATTTCAACCCGCCTGCAGCGCGACTGAACCCACAGCCCGTGTCTCTACACCTGGAGACGCCACAGAAAATTGTCTCCGGGCGGCGCCGTGGTCGGGATTTTTGTGCAGGCAGTCTGATAGACACACATGGGGGGGTCCTCATTTTTCCCGCCCTTTTCGCCGCCATCTTTAGAAGGTCAAGCACCCCGAGTCGCGCCGCCATCTTGGTTGTGGCACGCCCCCCAAATGTCCCTCTCGGCTGCTCGCACAAGCGCCTGACCACATCGCCTGCCCGAACACTGCCGTGGCGCCGCTCAGCCCCCATCCCGTGTCCACGCACCTGCGTATGCCGCGGAAAAACCGCTCCCGGGCCGCTCCCTGGTCCAGGTCGCGCGCAGGCAGCCGGCTGCCACGTGCCCTGGGTCCCCTCTTTTTTTTTCTCGCCTTTTTGGCCGTGATCTTTCGGTCCTCGGGCGGCAGCACTGCCCGTGAGCTCACAGCCCGGGGCTGCTACGGGCAAGGGGGAGAACTGCAGTACCGCTTTATATCCACGAGATGGCAGCATTGCCTCACAGATCACAGCCCGGTGCCAGGAAGGGGGAGCTGCAGTACCGCTCTTTTTCCACACGGTGGCACCACTGTCGCAGGGAGAGGAGGCAGAAAAGAATGTGGCCAAAATTCCCCTTCCAAATATCCCCGAAAATAAAAGCCCCAAAAGACCCCCAACCACAACAAGTACGAGAATCCCACCATCTATAAGCCAAAAACAAAAAAGTCTTCATTTTAGGCCATATTTAAATATTTCTTCTATTTCTTATTATGATATTTCCATTATATCATGTATTTATCTACTATAATTTATCTATTTATATTACCTACCTATTTATATTATTATAATTTACCTATTATATCATGCACATTATATTAGGTATACATTACATATTATAATATATAGAACAGGTAATATATAGTGTATCTATTGATATTATCTTTCATATTTTATAGTTCTCTTGTTACTTATATTTTCCTTTTTTTTTGTATTTGTATTTTTTTTTATTTACTTCTTGATATTTTAAACAATATTTTAAACCATATGAATTGATTAACCTAAGACACCAGAACCACAGTTAATTAGAATTGAATGACCCTGGTTTTCTAAGGGGTAAATATTTAATCTTTATTAAAATAGTAATTAATAATAATAAAAATGATTTTAAAATAATAATATAAAATAATAAAATAATTTTCCCATTCTGCCTGCTTTTTGAGGGGGGTGTTTGTGGGGGGCTTTGTTTTGGGGTTTTTTTGTTTGCTTAGCTTTAGATTTCTTGGC
Source organism: Zosterops lateralis (assembly GCF_965231275.1). Lineage (NCBI taxonomy): Eukaryota > Metazoa > Chordata > Aves > Passeriformes > Zosteropidae > Zosterops > Zosterops lateralis. Next base: position 8,256,900 of record NC_139782.1, on the reverse strand, counting down.
TAATAAACAAGGCAGTTCAGAGAGTTACAAATTAAAATGTCTACTTAGTTTTATTGCTGTCTCTGAAATACACCTTGACATCAAGTTACTGCTGGCAATACTGTGCATGGGGAAAATGAGACCTAAAAGAAAAAAAGGCACCACAGTGTTCACAGCTTTCTCCATTCAGGTTTTAATTAAGCAGAAAATACAGAGGTTTTTCACTAACTGCACTCTCAGTTATATCCAGACCTCCAATGGACATGGAGGTCATTTTTCAACTTCTTTCTTACCAACAGCCAAACTTCCACCTACACAGGGTAAGAAAGAATATGGAAAAAAAAAATTAAAAAAAAAAAAAAAAAACACAAAAAAACCCACCAAAAAAACAAAACAAAACAAAAAACAAAACAAAACAAAAAAACACTAAAAAAAACCAAACAAAAAAAACCCACATTAAAATACATAGAGGGAGAAATACAATAAACGAGTTAATGGTTTCTGTGTAGAAATCCACCAGAAGGGTGGTCAGTGTTCAGAGAATGGGAGTCTCCTGGAAAACAGAGAATGCTTGGTCTTTATTCATGCTATCCTGTATCCTATTTCTATTAAAGCGTGGCACAAATGAATTTAGTGTTCTTTGATGTCAGTCTTTTCCTGGTTTTTCTCTCCTTTAGGGTCCAACTTCCACGTACTCCAGGTAAGAAATAGTATTTAAAAAAGGAACAAAGAAAACATGAAAAAAAAAAAAAAAAATTGAATAAAAATTAATAAAAAGTTCTTAAAAATTAAAAATACAATAAAAACATGGAAATAAAATAAAAATCAAAAAAAAATCTAAAAGTAATATTAAAAAAAAGTTAAAAATAAAAAATAAATATAAAATCTTTTCAAGAACACAAAACAACAGCTGGACTGGGATGAGGCCTTCCAGGGGCTTTGCTTCCTACTGGCTCCATCCTTTTTTGCCAACTACCTGCAAGAGGAAAAGCAACAGGGATAAAGTTTCAAACAGGATCTCCTTGGTTGAGGCACTTCAAAAAAAGATTTTTTAACAAAAAAGTTGGACAAAAAAGAGAGTCTCAAAATCAAGATGTAAGTCTCACAGCTATTAAAAAAAAAAAAAAAAAAAAAAAAGAAAAACATGTCTCTGGTATGTATAACTTGCCAGTCTCTCATGTTTTCAGTCCTTATCATTGATTTTTACCAAGGAGAACTTGACAATTCCAGACACTTTGTGTCAATCTAGGAATACCCTCTACAGCCCAACTACACCCCACATGACAAATTTCAAGTCCCCAGGACTTGTCCCATTCCCCCTACACCCAGACTGAGCAACAAGGCAGAGCAGCTCCAGGCCAAACACACCAACACCCGTGACACAGGACAGGACAAAAGGGGGGACACAACAGGGACAGAAATATCTCGGCAAGAAAAATGACCCTGAGGACCGAGAGAACTCGCAATGAGATGACCAAGGTAAGACCCATGGGGAGCTGACCAGGCTCAGAGAAGCCTGCAGGAAGAAGATGCCAATGGGATCACTGATCCCAAGAAATGCAGAGACGGATGCCTGAGAATCCTACGGTCAGAATCCTTCACTCAGCTGTGCACTTTTAGAAGACCTAATCTGCCTGAATGGATGGTGGCAATGCACAGCTGTTGATACAGCTCAGAACAAGACCTGGAAAGGAACCAGTCTGGAAGGTTGTGAAGAGAGATGGATTCTGATGTGTGTCTGAGCACCTGATTCAAAGTTCAATGATATCAGTGCCTGTCCAAGGAACAGGGAGATATTAAGAACGATGCCTGGGGTCTCCAAAAGACCCCTTGAAGGGTTAAGGCAAAAGACACACAAAACAAAACACACAACAGACACAGAGTTCACAACAGACAAGTGACACGACGTGCCCTGGGACTGCTCTGCCCTGCACACCTCAGCACTGTGAGACCTTCCCTTCACGTGCCCTAAAGGGGTCACAGCTTGGACATCCCCATCTCCAAACCTGACCCAAAAATCCCTCCCAGTGACTCCCAACCCACACCCCACTTTCACCCCCTCTGTGGCTTTTAGCCCTTCACTTATCTCTGGGATGTCCAGGGATGAGACTCCACATCAGGGGCCAAGGAAGGCTGTATCTGCCTCTGGGAAATTCCTGCTGTCTCAGTCAGGTGCCATAAAGAAAACCAAACATCCACGGATGATCTCAGCAGGGCTGTTGGGTGAGAGGATCTCAGTGTGAGACAAGTGACGACCTGAAACACACAAACAATAAGGGATGCTCAGAGTTGCACCAGAAACACCACTGCCCTGACCACACAAATATATCCATTTTAGAAAACAAAACACAAACAAAAGTCCATTAAAAAAAAAGCTAACTCTTATTATTCCTAGTCCATTTTCCAAATATAATAAAAATAACCCCATCTCCATTCTCCTCAAAAAACCTCTGAAATATACACCCAGAACACCCCCAACTGAAATACCTGCCTCTAACCACATAAAAACTAGAAAACCTATATTCCTTGACCTATAGAAATTTATTAACCTAGTACGTCAAAACCACAGACTTTTAAATCCTTAGTCCACACATGTAGACCGTATACACCAATCCCATCACTACATACCAAATCAAAGCCTATTTTCTATTACTAACAGAACAAAAAAAGCCTCTACCTTTAACTGCAATAAAACTTCTAATTAAAATTAAAATAATTTCATTATAACTAAGCAAAAACTTCAAACAAACTTCCTCCAAAATAAATAATTTAAACACCAAAACCCCTCAAAAATTCAAAATAACTACTTCAAAATTGCCTTCAGTACCTTTCAGACTGATTTTGAGAACAAAGCAAGGAAATAAAAAGCACGCAGCCTGTTTTAAGAAAACAGTGGTCACTCCTGTGCATTCCCTGTCCAGTGTATTCAGCCCAAGCACAGACAGACTGCAGCACACAGATCTCCTTCGCTCTTAGTTAGTTTTAGGGCAGAGAAGTTCCCTGCACTGATTATTTCCCCTTTTTCTTTGGGTTCATTAAACCTGCTGCAGACTGAAAAACCCAGAGAAGCACCGAGAGCTGCACCTGCAGCCACGGGGCCTGGACCTCAGCATTTTATCAACACCAGAACAGCGGATAAGAGACCAAAGGAGCTGAGCTACAGCCCACAGCAAGGACTTGCTGAATTTACCATCTCCTTTCAGAAAAACAAAGTGGTTTATTATTTTTTGTTATTTATTCTTTATGCTTATGACCACTTTGTTTGTTAAATAAATAGTTTCTTCCATTTCTTCCTAAAGAAATTCTTTCACAAACCAATTTAAAAGAGAGACCATTTTGGTTTACTCTCTAAAAAAAACCCTATTCAAAAGTTTCCTCTCAGGTTTACCCTAAACCACAACAACAAACAAATCAATCCACAAGAATAAAAACAGCACAAATATACTTCAATTAACAGTACCAAAACCAATTATTCCTAACTCAATGAACCCATAATACCTCAGAACCACCAAAACAAACAGATCACCTATAAATACACACAAAACCAAAAGATCCCTTTGGCTACAAACAATATCCCCTAAATTATCCAAAACTATAAAACATACACTGTAGTCAAGCATGCTAAATAAACAAATCCCATAAAACAATAATCTAATTATAAATATTAAGAAACCCTAAAAGATGAACTACATCACACTGACTCAAACCCACTAAAACAAACACAACACCATTGCCATGATTAAAGCCACCGCTAAATAAATAAAAACCTCCCCTATACCTCACACCACAGCCAATTACACCACTGTAAACCTTAGAAAACAAACTCTTGAAAAACACAATATCCCCCAAAAACAACTCAGTAACAAAACTCAGTTGAAAAATACTCTGATCATGTGAGCTATGAAACCGAACATGAAATAAATACACCGCATATCCGTCATCACACCACCTACAAAGAGAATAAAGCTACACAATAAATCATTAAAAACCACCAAACAGAAAAAAAACCAGCTCTACCCAACCTGAATCCCTCCATACAACACACAAAACCCCAATAACACATTTCAGAAGTCTCTTTAAAAAAGCTACTTAAATTAGTTCTACCTCAAATACAAACAAACTCACACATGAGGTTACCTTCACTCAAAACCCAAATTACTCACAATAAATAATACCAAAAAAGACAGACAAAACACGACACACCACCTAAGAACCTCATATTGAAAAGAAGCCACATAGAAGGGCCACTATTAATTAAAATTTCAGCTGAAAAGAAAATCTCGCCACTTTAAACACGGATAACAACAGAAAAAAGGAGTTTCTTCCATCAATTTGAACTCCTTTTGTCTCCATAACTCCTTTTTCTTCTGGGAGCACCGGGGAGGGATTGGTGAGACGAAGCTGAAAAGGAAAAAAGTCCCCCCAATAAACCCGCACTGGGTTATTTACCTGTTTGGCACAAAGGTTTGTCCCTCGGCGCTTCTCGAGGAAATGCTCCAAATCCAAATGCTCTTGTAGTCTCTCCATGAATCACACCCAGAACCTCAGGATAAACTCCTCACAGCTCGATACTCAACTGAGCTGAGGCTCCCCTTTTAAACAGCCCCCGGCTGGAACCGCCCCATCGTTATCCATCACAGCCCCACCTGTGCCTGCTCTGTCCCCCCTCACTGTTCCCAGCTCACACCTGGGGCTGCTCTCTCCCCTCCCCATCCTGTGGCATCTCTCACCTGCAGCTGCTGCCACTCCGAGGGTGAGCGCAGAGGGGACTTGCTGTTCATTCCCGGGACGGTTCATTGTCTGCACCTGACACGATGGGGCACCGGGCTTCCCTTGCTGTGGATAAGGACCCCTCTTCTCCTGCAGGTGCCCGAGGCTGGAACGGGGATTCCACCCCCGAAAGTCCGTATGCCTGAGGTTCATAATTCCCAAGGAAATTCCCCAGAAATCGTTACCCTTCATTTACAAACATTCCTTTGGAATCACTCTTAACTTGTCCTTCTGTGGAAGCATTTTAAACATTCATTGGAGAGTTCAGGAGCCTAGTTGGCTTGTTTATGACCTGGCTGACAAGCCCAGACAAAACCCAAACACCGAGAACCCCGGCCCTGCCCGGCCCCGCCCCCAGCCCGCCCAGCGCCCGCCCTGCCCGAGATGGGGGCGGGACCATCGCCCTCGGCCCCGCCCTTCTCCCTGGGCCGGCCCCGCCCCTCACAGCTCAGCCGAGCCGGGTCCGAGGGGAGAGGAGAGATCCTGGTATCATTTCAAAACGCATTGGGAAAAATAAAGATACCGATTACATGAAGCAGTCCAGTATGTGTTACAATGCTCTGCAATGCTCTGGGTGAAATCATCTGTTCCGCAGAAACTGTTTAAGCATATTAAGGTTTCACAGAGATGATTACAAAAAAAAGATATCTCACACTTTGCAGCACCTCTTGCAAGACAGCTCGACTGTCAAGAGTTAATGGGTCCTCACGAATAAGAACTTGCTTTTCCAGGGTTCCTAGAATACAGCCCAGATGCCACAGTTTAGATCCTGAAACGAAAAATCCAAATACAGCACTCCTTCAGAACCCTGAGGGACAGCCACGGATTCTGGGGCTACAGGAAACAGTGAAAAATTGCACCAAGAACGGTGCAGTGCTGGCTGGGAGAAGCAGCATTACTTTGTCCGATAAAATGCCATTATGCAGCCAGTTTAGTGCTTTAGAGAATTTTACTGCCATGGGGAAAAAAACAGGGAAAAAAAAAAATTGAACCAAAAATAGTGCATTGAAACAAGCAAAATAGTGAAAAGATGCAATAAATATGAAAAACATAGTTACTTCTAATAAAAGCAAAAAATAACAAAAAATGCAAAAAACGCGGTTTTATTTCTGATCCTTTAAACGCTGCTTTAAATCCAGAAACTACAGAAGCGCTTCGCGCTGGCCCCTGCTAGCTACAGCCGGTCCTCCTGCGCCGCACCAGGCCTCCGGCCGCCCTGGGTACGGCTGGCGCCACTGCCCCAGGACACCGCCGGCCCCCAGACACTGGCGCAGGCGGACGCGGGAGTCGCGTCCGTGCTCACCCTCGCTCCCCGGGCCGGCAGCTGCGGACATCCCGTCCCGGCGCAGCGGCGCCCCTCCCGACCGACCGACGGCGCAGCTCCAAACGCCGCTCCCCGTCCCCTCAGGGCGCTACTTATGCCCCAGGGCCGGCCAGCTCAGCCAATCACAAGCGGAGGCAGCGCCGGCCCCGCCAATCCCTGTTGAGGAAGCGCCGGCCAGGTCAGCTCAGCCAATCACAAGCGGATGCAGCGCCGGCCCCGACAATCCCTGTTGAGGAAGCGCCGGCCAGGTCAGCCCAACCAATCACAAGCGGAGGCAGCGCCGGCCCCGCCAATCCCAGCTCGGCTCCGCGAGCCCCCCCCCGCTGTCTCCTCACGGCCCCGCTCCCGCCAGGGCGGTCGCGATCGGGACCGGGAGCGCTGCGGGCGGAGCAGGAGCCACTCCTGCTCCGCCCGCAGCCGGCGCTGCGCCGGCGTCCTGCCGGGGCTCCGGGCACGAGAGGACGGCGACGGCGATTTCCTGGTGCCGGCAGGGCCGGGCCGGGCCGCGGGGAACCCCCGTGCCGGCCCCGGGACCCCCCAAATCCTGCCGCTCCCCGTGGTGCCGGGGAATCTGTTTCCAGCATAGGCAGAAAAATCTTTACGAGAAACCTCAAAACTCGGGGACACGGGGTCTGACGGGAGAGCGGAGATTCTGGTATAATTTCAAAACGCATTGCGAAAAATAAATCTATGGAACAGGTCATTTCCTCTCTATGGAAACCTCAGAAGTAAAAGCTGCTCGGCTAATTCCATAAAGCATTCCAAAATCAGGGTCCTGGGGAGCGACGTTCGGGGCAACTCGGCTGGCTTCGGCTCTTCGGGGAAACTCGGCACTTTCCCTCAGCCGTCGGCTCTTCTCGGCTGTTCGGCAACGCTCGGTCGTTCTCGTCACCCCCCCGGCTCTTTTCGGTTGCGAGCAGCATTACGTCACTTTCGCCCCTCCCTGCCGCCATCTTAGTTGTGGCTGAAGCCAATTCTGGTCGAGACGCCATCTTGGTTGTGGCACGCTTAAGGCCCCCGTCGGTGTTTAACATAGACGCCTGACTAAATCCACTAACCTTAACCCGGCTGCTGCGCGGCTGAACCCACAGCACGTGTCCCTACATGTGGAGAAAGCACAGAAAATTTCCCCCTGGCGGCGCCGTGGTCGGGGTTTTGTGCAGGCAGTCAACTAGACACACATAGGGTCCTCTCATTTTCCCGCCCTTTTCGCCGCCATCTTTAGAAGGTCAAGCGCCCCGAGCCGCGCCGCCATCTTGGTTGTGGCACCCCCCCAAATGTCCCCCTCGGCTGCTCGCACAGGCCCCTGACCACATCGCCTGCCCGAACACTGCCGTGGCGCCGCTCAGCCCCCATCCCGTGTCCGCGCACCTGCGTACGCCGCGGAAAAATCGCTCCCGGGCGTCTCCGTGGTCCAGGTCGCGCGCAGGGAGCCGGCTGCCACGCGCCCGGGGTCCTCGCATTTTTTCCCACCTTTTTGGCCGTGAACGTTCGGTGCTCGGGCGGCAGCACTGCCCGTGAGCTCACAGCTCGGGGCTGCTGCGGGCCCGCGGGGACGGGCACGGCGGAGCGTTGCAGTATCGCTTTTTATCCACAGGATGGCAGCATTGCCTTACAGATCACAGCCCGGGGCTGCTACACGCCTCGGGTGGGGAGAGCTGCAGTACCGCTCTGTGTCCACACGGTGGCAGCGCCGCCGTAGGGAGCGGAGACAGAAAAGAACGTGGCCAAAATTCCCCTTCCAAACATCCCCGAAAATAAAGGCCCCAAAAGACCCCCAACCAAAACAACTACGAGAACCCCGCCATCAACCAAGCCAAAACCAAAAAAGCCTTCATTTTAGGCTACACTTCAATATTTCTTCTATTTTTTATTTTGATATTTCTATTAATCATTACAATTTATCTATGATATGTACATTATAGTACGTATATTTTACATATTATAATATAGGGAACATGTAAAAATATAGAGTAGATTTATTGATATTACTTTTCATATTTTATAGTTCTCCTTTTCTTGCTTATATATATGTATTTATTTTTTTGTGTGTGTTTTCTTCTTGATATTTTAAACATATGTATTCATTAACCTAACAGATCAGAACCACAGTTAATTAGAATTGAATGACCCTGGTTTTCTAAGGGGTAAATATTTAATCTTTATTAAAATATTATGGGCACATTTTCTCTTTCTGCGTGCTTTGGGGGGGAGGGTTGTTTGTGGGGGGGTTTGTTGTTTGTGGTTTTTTTTTTTTTTTTTTTTTTTTTTCTGAATTTTGGATTTCTTGGCTAATAAACAAGGGGGTTCGGAGAGTTACAAAATAAAATGTCCGCCCAGTTTTATCGCTGCCTCTGAAATACACCTCGGCATTGACTCACTGCTGGCAATACTGTGCACGGGGAGAAGGAGAACTGTTTAGGGTTTGAAAGGAAAAGAAAGGCACCACGGTGTTCACAGCCTTCTCCGTTCAGGTTTTTTAATTCAGCAGAAAATACAGAGGAGTTTTGCTAACTGCGCTCTTGATTATATCCAGACGTCCAGCGGAGAGGGAGGTCATTTCTCAACTCCTTCCTTGCCCACAGCCAACTTTCCACGTGCTCAGGGGAAAAAAAGAGTAGGATAAAAAAAAAAACGGAATAAAGAAAACATGAAAAAAAAATTAATATAAAACAAATAAAATAAAAGTTGAAAAAAAAAACTTCAAAAGAGTAAAAAAGAAATAAAATTTAAAATAAATTAAAAATATAATAAATTGTTTAAAATAAAAAATATGATGAAAGTAAAATCTAAAATATCCATAAATTGAAAAATGAAAAAATTAAGAGTAATTAGGATTTTAAATAGTAATAAAGAAAAATAAAAACTAAAAAGTAAATAACAGAACAAAAATATAAAAATAAAAGAAATAAACCCAAATCATTTTAAAAATACAAAACAAAAAAAACCCCCATGAAAACATTAACCACAATACAATATTTAACATAAAAAATACAAAAATCAAAAAGTAAAAAGGAAAATAATAATTAAAATAAAATATGAAACTAAATAAACACAGCTTTCCCCTTTATGGCACTGACTACCACAGCTCTGGGAGCATCCTGGATTATGCAGGGATAGGGAAAACAAACCCAGTGCCTCCCAGAAAATAAGGTTTTCTAGACAAATCCCAGTTTTGCTTGGAAACGAATTCTGTTTTATCGGGAAGTTTACTTTGGATGAACATCCACATGTGCCAAGGCAGGAAAGAACCACCCCCTTGTGTCCAAGGGACAGCAACTAGGCCGGGATTTAAGTTTTAATGGAACTTATATAATAAAAAACGCACCAAATTGAACTTCACAAAGAGACGAATCACGGCAATTAAACACTTAACGAGTTTTCCTGGGAATTCCCAGAATTCTGCGGATACGGCGCTGAACAATTCCGGATTTACCAACATTAATTGGGTAAATTTCCTTGGAAATGTCCCCTAAGAAGTAGCAAAATTCCAACTTGGATGGAAAATAGGAAAAAATAAATGCTGACTTACTAAAATCAGAGAGAGGCTAAACATCAAATAAAAGGAAGGAATAATATCTAACTCCCAGCTTGCCTGCAAAACAAGCCCGGAAATTTCTAACGCTGAAAACTTTTGGAACGGTCAGGAAGTCGGTGGAAGCCCATGGAATGAGGATTTCAAATCTGCTTCCTCTGCTCTGATTTTCAAGGGAAGAGGGAGTTAAACATGCCTGTTTACTCCTATTCGAAAAAGGATCTCTCATTTATGGGAGTAACAATCCAAAGGAACTCCAATCTTACTTGGATTTGACAGCTGAAACTCTCAGCAGAGTTGCGAAGTTTCAGTGGAACAAAAGAGCCACAATTCCTGGAAAAACAAAATGCAACTCAGCAAAAGACAGCAATTCCATTGACAAATGCATGGAGGAGGAGGAGGAGGAGGATGACACCAGGAACACAAACCAGCTGAAAGCAACGATTTATTGGAAAGGGCTGGAAATCAAATGGACAGTCTCTGGTCATGCTCAGGCATTTCTCCAGGAGTCAGAGAGAAAAGTGGGAACCCTGCACTGGGATAAGGCCTTCCTGTGGCTTCACTTCCTACTGGCTCTCTCCTTTTTTGCCAACTACCTGCAAGAGGAAAAACAGCAGGAATAAAGTTTCAAACAGGAGGTCCTTGGTTCAGGCAGACTGAAGTGCAGCTCCCAGGGAGCGAGTCCAGGCTGGGCCCAGGGGAGCTCCAGGAATCTGGGATTGCCCGTGGAATTAAAGGGCTGGAAAAGCAGGACCCACCTGCTGGGTTTAGTGCTGGGACACAGCAAGGCCTCGGCTCAGGGGCAGCAGTTAGAGCCGGGACCGCAGGAGAACGCCCCAAAGCCGGGTTAAACATCCTGCGTGACATGCAGCACGCTCCAGGAGAAACTCGGGTGGGAGAAGCCCCCGGATGCTCCACGTTCCTTGCCTTTAGCTGCTTTGCCTCCCTCAGAATGCTGACCTCGCCGTGCAGCTCCTACAAAATAGGAGAACCTATGGGAATCATCCACTGGTGGATCTCTAGTTATTAAGAAACAAAATGTGTCCAAGCTCTACTGCAAAGCAGCAGCTCCGAGGAGACACAGGGATTTATTCCAGAGGGGACACAAGTACTTCACAGCTTTTAATACATAAATGAATAGGAGCAGAAATTTTGCGTTTATTTTAGGTCTGATGATGTCCACAGTTGCACAAGCATGGAGGGGCCGTAATCACATTCCTATGTTATTTAGGATATTTTGAATGGCAATATATAACAAACCAATATGTCTCATAATCTGCTATTCAAAGGAAACTAATCATAAGCCGATAACGTGCAGTTTGGGGTCTATCTGTAATTTACCACACTTTTGGTTAAATTACAGCTCCTGACTGTAAAACCCCTGAGAAATCACAATTTTAATCAATTACACCTCAAAATAAAAGAATTGTGATACATAATGGCATTAAAAATTATATTCTTGCATATATAACGCAGACCTTTATCAAATACCAAAAGGTATAGAAAATCTATTTGGTAATTGCTTTGATGTCTCCTGTGAATACAGCAAATTACAAGACCCTCCTGTCGCTACAATAAGATTTGAATGTATCCACTTTCTGGAGTGTATATTGGACAAGAACAAATATTTGCAAAGGTCCGGTTTCACTTCGAACTTCTTCCAAGCAGTTGTCTCCTGTCTGATGCAGATATTTTAGTATTTTGTTGATGGATTATGATATGGATTAAGACAACAGCACACTTCTTGGTCTTTTCAGCTACGTACTGAAAAATTACCTACACAAGAAATGAAAAGCCTTACCCGAATGAATTTACCTCTCGGACAGAAGTTACAGCAATCATCTGCCTGCCTTTGACGACAGTAGCTTCTCTCTGAGAACTTCTGCCCAGTGTTGAAATGTTTCTGGTAGATCTTCAAGCATTCCCCATCTGAGGCTTTTCTCCTCCACAGAAATCCTGCAGAAAGGAAAGCTAAACCAGAAAAGTTGTTTGTAAGAGATTCAAACAAGTCACACCTAGATATATAACAGCAGGAGAAGGAAGCAAAAGTTTTGGGTGGGTGGTCTGACAAATATTGAAAAGAAACAAATTGTTTTTCTAACACAGTAGGCCCATGAAAGCAGAACTGGCTGAAGGACCCAGGGGTTTCTTACCAAGGCACAGCAAGGTGGTACTACCTGCCTAGAGAAAATTCATAATAATCCCCTAAAAATTACAGAAAAACAACATTTTCTTTAAAATAAAAATACAACCACACCATTAAATTATCACATTGGCAATATTCACAGGTTTTCAAGTATTACACTCGAGTTGACTTAATACATTTTTCGGAGCATGCACAAATAAATATTCAGAATTCCCAAGTACCTTTCCCTGCCTTGGCAGATTCTCCTCAGAAGCAGCCAGGACTTGGAGATACTGGAATTGCTAAGACACTTAAAAAAAAAAAAAATTTGAATTCCAGCCTTTGAGATCACTTTATCTGGCAGGAGGGCAGTAGGATTCCTATTTGCTCAAACAGGATTCAGCCCTTCCTGCTGAGATGCCCCCAGAAAGCTGGCTCAGAATCACCAGTGAAGGTCAGAGCTGTTGGTGAAGCTGTTTTCCACTGTGTTATCTGATTGCTTCAACATCATTTCCCCGTATTCACCAATTTCCCTCTTGTGCATGAAATCAATGCATCAATTTACTTCCTGACTCCCAAAGCTCATTCTGCTTTTCATTTAAAGAAAAAGAGAGTGAAAATCAATCCAAAATGGTTCCGCAGCTGCTGAATTATTCTCTGCCTCGTGTCTTTACCGATGCTGAGGGGCACCATCATGCAGCTGCTTCTAGGAACTGGACTTCACCTCACCGAGTGGGTGGCGAGGGAGGCTCCGTCCGTCCCTGGATACGAACGCTGCGGGAAAAGGAAAGACCTCAGCGGCCCGGCCCCGGCCGAGCCCGGCAGCCCCCCCGGCCCTTCCTGCCCCGCTCCCCCTCAGAGGAGAGGGGCTGCGCGCCCCGGCCCACGGTCCCCTCCCTACCTGCAGCCGGGCTCGGCGGGCTCGGGCCGGGCTCGCCTCGGTTCGGCTCCACCCGGCGCGGTTCGGCCGCGCTCGGCCAAGCGGCGCTCGGCTCCGCTCGCTCCGCAGCCCCGGCCGCAGGCGAGGGCTCGGTGTGTGCGGCGGGAGCGGCGGGCGCGGAGCGGAGCGGGGCCGGCGGGCGCCGGAGCCGTCCGGAGGCCTCTCGGGCGGGCGCGACCCCGGGAGGGCGGCGGCATCTCGCCTCCGGCGGGCCGCACGACGGGCCGGTGTCCGCGGCGCCGCCCGGCCGGGCTCCAGCGGGCCCGGGCTCTTCGCCTCAGCCGGGGGCACCGGGGACGGGCGGCGGCCGGCCGTGAGGAGCGAGGTGCTTTTGTCCCTCCCACACATCTCCAGCCTTCAGCTTGGGAGCTCTGGGCCCCTCCCTCATACACCGATTCTCCAATTGGTGGAGAGCCGCCGCAGTGACTGCTGCGCTGGCCTGAAGCTTGAGATCCCGCAGTCGCTGCTGCTGCTGCTGCTGCTGCTGCTGCTGCTGCTGCTGCTTCAGCCTTGCCGCGTGCACCGTGCAGCCCCATCTCCTCCTCCTCCTCCTCTTTCTCCCGATCCTCCTCCCTGGGATGTGGGCAGACCCAGAGGGTAAGTGGGAGCCCTGGCTCACCTCAACCGTTCTCATCCCCCGCCCTGTCACAGGACCCCACAAGTTCACTCAGGGGAGGCACGGCCAGGCCACTGGGCCGTATGGGGGAGCAGATAATTCCCAGCATCAGAGGGTGACCTCCCACCATGCACCAGCCAAGCATGCTTTGTCCCTGCCCACCCTCTCTCTTCCTGCCTCCAGCTCAGGACTTCTGTCCCACCAGCTCCAACACAGAGCCTTGGGCACACGGGTAGAAGAAACAAGAGTGGTGCCAAAAGAGGCCTTGAGGCTTGAGTTTGCCTGCAAGATGTCCTCCCCCTGCAGGGAGCCCATGGGTGCCAGGCAAATCTGAGATCCACAGGGTGCTGAGGGCCCCTTAGAGCAGCCCCTAATTTATTAGGGAGCTGCATCTGCTAAACGGTGTTTCAGGCACTGCTGTCACACAGAGATTTTTACCACAAGCCCGTGAGACTTTATGCTTCCAGGGCAGGCAGCATCAGCCACAGAAAGGCAGGATTGATCTCTGGGCTGGGCTGGTGTTCTGGCCCTATCAGGGAGCCCCAAGCCTGGACAAAAATGCTCTTTCCTATCAAGCATCCTCTATCCTGCGTACCATGTCCAGGTCTTTGGCAGACACAGGTCCTGGCACAGGTGCTTCTCCTGGGGGGAACCATCACCCCAAATAAGCAGCAAGGGTGCTGTTCTCGCAGTCAGACAGCAGCTCTAGCTGGGAGGGAGGGGATAAAATGGCTAAAATCTGCAGCAGACAACCATTGTTGAAAGTAAAACAGAGAATCAAAAAGAGCGTGAAGTCAAACAAGAAAGCAACTCGGAGGAGGGTGAAGAGCATAGAATCATAGAAGCACAGAATGATTTTGGGGTGAAAAGGACCTTTAAAGGCCATTCAGTCCAAGCCCTCTGCCATGGGCAGGGACACCTTCCCTGCTGAGAGCTCCAAAAAACCTGGCCTTGAACGTTTCCAGGGATGGGGCTCCACCATACGTTTGGGTAACATATGGCAGTGTTTATCTATCCCTCACACAGAAGATTAATTTCTTACTATCTGATCTGAATCCCATGTTCCCCTGCCAGCACCTCCATTTGCCATTTCCCCTTTAGCACCTCCAGTCATCTCCTTCCTGCACCCTTTCCTGTCTCCATCCTCCCTCCTAGCAGAGTTGCAGGTTATCCAGTAGCTCCTGAGTGGCCTCTTTGCCAACATCGGGTCTGCTGAGGTGTCATGCGTGGCACTCGTAGGGGACATATGCATCTTACCAGTGCATCCTGCCCACTGGAGCATCTGCTTCCACTGGCCCCGGGCCAGCCAGGCTGCAGCTGAAGGTGATGGGGAAAAGATCACGTCCCAGTACAAAATCGGTTTGTGCAATATCATCCAATTTGTGCACGCCACAGTTCAGCAGACAGAAGAGCAGTGTGAGTAGAGGAAGGAGCCCTGCCAGAGCCCTCCTCCTCAGCAGGATGGCATCTGATGTCTCATCGGGTGTAAGAGCTCCTGAAACCCTGCAGCTGCTGGGGCATATGACTAGCAGGGTTGGGCAGGGCAGCAGACCAAAAATGCCCCTCAGAGCTCCTGCCATGTGGCACAAGGAACCCCTCTGCGTGTCAGAAAGCTGCCACCAAATTTCCTGGAACTGCAGGATTGACACAGCCAGAATCACGAAAGAGAAAACTGGGGGCAAATCTTTTGGAGGACAGAATTCTTTTTAAAGAAGCACCGCACACCAGTATCTACTCTATTCTTAAGAGGCTTCTGTAGGCTTGCAGGGTGTCTGGGGTCTCCTGAAGCATGGCGTGACCCCCTGCTGGCCATTGCACCCTGCTTTCCACTCCATCCCTGTATGTGCCATCAGCCAGACCCCAGTTCATGCCATCCATGTCCCACACACTCAGGGGACCTCTCCACTGGCTTTTCCCTTGACAGAGCCATTGCTGGTGCAGTTCTGTGCAGGTTCTGTGCTGCAGCCCAATACAAGGCAGGGCTTCCTGAATGTCAGCTGGGGTGGCAGAGACCTCGCTGATTTTGAGGTAGATAGACAGCACTGGGGGTCATGGCAGCCATCACAGGTGGCAGAGCTGATCAGCAAGAGCCTCAAGAAGCAGAGGTCAGAGTGCTCATGGAGCACTTTGTCTCCATGTGGATATGCAGAGCAACTTCCTCAGGCTGAAGAGGTATGGGATGGCAATTTTGGAGAGACAAGGTGAGCCCACCGTGACCCTGCAAGAGCTACCCCCACGCTGGGGCCCAGCCCTGCCCACAGAACTTGCCCCACGCTATTGCTCTCATTCCCCAGAGCTGCCTGTGGCCACGGTCTTTGCGCACAGCCCCAGGCTAGAGCGGCTGCTGCCTGTTTGCCACGCCAGCGGCTTCCACCCCAATCCCATCAGCGTGGCCTGGCTGTGGGACGGCCAAGAGGTGCCTCCGGGCCCGGCGTTTAACAGCAGCCCCATCCTGCCCAAGGCTGACCTCACCCACCAGCTCTGCAGTGTCCTGGCCATGGCCCCCCGTGCTGGGCACAGCTGTGTCAGCCGTGTGAGCCACCAGAGCCTGGGCGCCCGCAGCCTTCTCATCCCGTGGGGTAGGTTCCATTCAGACATGGGGTGCAGGCTGCAGATGACAGCCACTGGCCCTGTGAGGGGCAGCACCTGATGGGCGCTGTCACTCTCACACAGTCGCCCTCTTCCCTCCCTGTCCCAGCAAAGCACAGCACATCCCCTACCATCAGCGTCACCATTGCGGTGCTGCTTCTTGTGGCCACAGCCTCTGCTTGGGTATTTTGGTGGCGGAAGCACAGGTGAGCTCTCCCTCCCATCACCTGCGGTAAGATTTATGGGCATGTAGGTCAGTGCAGGGGTTGCAGCAGCAGCAGCAGCTCTGTAGGGGTTAAGCCCCTGAGTGCCATCAGAGCTCACACATAGCCTTTGCAGGAAGGGTAATGAGGGTGCATGAGAGAGCCAAGAATTTATCATGTGAGGCCTGTTTGCCCACAGAGCAACAACTCTTCTACTCTCTCGTGGAGTCCCCGGAACCCCCATCCCCTCTCTAGATCACTGACCCCTGCCCTGCTCTTTGGACCACCCCCGTGCCCTTAGACCATTGGTTCCTGATCCCTATTTAGGCCCGTGCACAGCACATGGCCAGGTCTTTCTGTCCCTGAACCCTCTGGTGTGCTGGAACAAACCTTGCTGGAATTTATCATAACAACAGTCCCTTCTTGCCTCTCTTTGCTGAGCCTAGCCACGGCATGTGTGATGTGAGTCTGACTGCTTAGCCCGAATCCTCCGCGAGTGGCTTTTCCACAGGAGATGTTTATGGGGCTCTAGGTAGCAGCTCCACCATGCAAAAAGCACACTGCTAGAGATCTTTGTCTCGGCTCCAGCTCTGCAACAATTCAGCTGATTTGAATATCATCACTAAGTCCACTCCAGAGTCAATATCCCAGCCGCACCATCCTTTTCAGCTGCAGCCCTAGAGTCCCCATCCCTGCCCCACAGTCACTATGCCAGCCCTTTCATCATTTCACCATGCACCTCTCAGTTCCTTTCTCAGCTCTGCGGTTTCTTTCCATTACCACTCACAATTGCAGCCCCACAGTGATTTCAGCAGCAGCCCTACAGCGGCTATCACAGGCCCAGACAATATCTGTGCAAGCCTGGGATTTCTGGTGCAATCTTCCATTCCCCTTTTCAGGTCTAGTGATCCTGTTCCATTTTCAGTCACAATAGGCAGTGCAAACATCAATATCACAGGCCTACAGAGATTTCAGCACACAAATCCTACAGTCTTTACACCCGTCCTATAGTTCCTATGCCATTAACAATGTCTATCCCACCCTCTGGTGATTTCAAGTGGAGTTCTAGAAAGCCCTTCCCAGCCCCAGTGGTTATAGCTCTTAACCCACAAGCTTTATTTCACGGCCAGCTGGGTTCTTCTTCATCCAGCCCTACGTGTTGTTTCTCCACCTCCACAGCCTGAATCTTGTCCTGCTTTAAATAGGCAGGATCTTCATCTTGGCACCAGCCCGGTAACAATTCAGCTCTGAGCCCTACAGTGTCTATGCTCACCCTGCAGTCAATATCCCAGCCCCACTGTGATTTCAGCCCCAGCCCTTTAGTGCCACACCCAGAGCCAGGCAATATCCCAGCAGCGCCAGCTTCTAAGGAGCCATCTTAGAGCAATCCCTTTTCATCTGTACACCCCTCTCCTCCCAATTTCAGCCTCAAGACCCAGCCCCAACATCAATATCACAGGCCTACAATGATTTCAGCACAGCAATGATACAGGCTCTATGTCAGCCCTGGAGTTTCTATGGCCTTGGCAGTCTCTATGCCACCGCTGCAGCGATTTCAGCTGGAGCCCTGCAGAGTCCCCTTCCCAGCCCCAGTGATTTCAGCTCTCGACCCGCAAGCTTTATTTCAAGTCCAGCACAGTTCTTCCAGCTCTGCGTGCGTTTTTCTGCCTGTCTCTGCCAGGTGTAGCTGCTGCAGGTTGAGACAACAGGGTCCTTTTTTTGTCTCTAGTTGTGCGGTTTCAGCTTTAGCTCTAGAAATGGTATTCCACCTCCATCCCATTAATCTTTATTCCATTACCAACCCCTGGGCACATGTCCCATTTCACAGTCGCTTCCCAGGTCTACATTCACTATCCCCTTTGAACAGTGACTGCAATTGCAGCACTGCAGTGCCCAGTGATTTCAGCTTCAGTCCCACAAGCTTTATTTCACTGCCAGCTCTTCTATTCCACTTCTGTCTCCACATCTTCCCAGCAGTGGCACAAAATGCTGCTTCTGGTTCTCAGAGTATGATTTTTTTATTTTTGCTCTAGCTCTGTGTTGTTTCAGCTCAGCTCCTGTTCCCATATTCAAGCCTCAACCTGCTAATCCTTACTGCAGCAACAGCTCTCCAGTCCCTACCCCAGCCCTTACAGCGATTTCAGCTCCAGCCCGCAGTTCCCGTCCCGGCTCCATATTCCCCAGAGCAGCCCCCCAGGGGTTTTACCCCAAAGCCTACCATCTTTGTGTCTCCTCCAGCTCTGCTGTCTCAGCTCCAGCTCCTCAGCTTCCCACTGCCTGCAGCTAAAACTGCTACTGCTTCTCACTGCAGCCCGGGGCTGTTGAGAAGGCCACAAGTCAGTCATTGTCATCACTTCAATGTCTTTAGGAGTTGTATCACCCACCCTCCTGGGTTCTCAACCTTGGGGACACTTGAAGCCCGAAGGCCAACATGTATCTCCCCCCTTCCCCTGGGTCTCAGGCCAGCACTTGTCCGAAAGCCCTCCAGCTCCCCCAGGCAGCACCAGGGGCTGGAAAGAGCCACTGGGCCCCTGCTCCCTCATCCCAAAAGGTGTCCACGGGTTGGTTCTCGGGGCCTGGAGCCCTCCGAGCCCCCATAGCCTCAGCCTCTGCTGGGTACCACGGGGCAAGGGCTGGTAACCCCCCCCGGCATCTCTTGCAGGCCCTGAGCTGCAGCTCCATCCCCTTCTCCCGTGGGGAGAACCCTCCAGCCCCAGCATTTCCACTGTTCCACACTGTTTTGGGCCTGCCTCTAGTGCCAAGGGCTTTATTCCACATCCTGGGGCTTTCTGTCTCTACTGGGCTCACAACTGCTGTTTCAGCCCTAGCCCTACAACCTTTACTGAATTAACATCAGATATTTAGGAAAGAAAAAAAAAAAAAAAAAAAAAAAAAAAAAAAAAAAAAAAAACGAGCCAAAAATAGTGCATTGAAACAAGCAAAATAATGAAAAGATGCAATAAATATGAAAAACATAGTTACTTCTAATAAAAGCAAAATAAAATAAGAAAAAGTGCAAGAACTGCTGCTTTATTTCTGATCCTGTAAACACTGCTTTTAAATCCAGAAACTACACAAGCGCTTCTCGCCGGGCCCTGGTAGCCGCAGCCGGTCCTCCTGCGCCGCACCAGGCCCCGCACCAGGCCTCCGGCCTCCCTTGGTACGGCTGGCGCCACTGCCCCAGGACACCGCCGGCCCCCAGACACTGGCGCAGGCGGACGCGGGAGTCGCGTCCGTGCTCACCTTCGCTCCCCGGGCCGGCAGCTGCGGGCATCCCGTCCCGGCGCAGCGGCGCTCCTGCCGATCGACCGCACAGCGCCAAACGCCGCTCCCCGTCCCGCCGCCGGACTGACGCCCCCGGCCCCTCAGGCTGCTATTTATGCCCCAGGGCCGGCCAGCTCAGCCAATCACAAGCGGATGCAGCGCCGGCCCCGACAATCCCTGTTGAGGAAGCGCCGGCCAGGTGAGCCCAACCAATCACAAGCGGAGGCAGCGCCGGCCCCGCCAATCCCAGCTCGGCCAGGCGAGCCCCCCCCGCTGTCCCCTCACGTCCCCGCTCCCGCCAGGGCCGCCGGATCGGGGCCGGGGGGTTCGGGGCCCGGGCTGAGGGCGCGGCGGCGTTGCGGTCGCGATCGGGACCGGGAGCGCTCCGGGCGGCACGAGCCGCTCCTGCTCCGCCCGCAGCCGGCGCTGAGGCGGCGTCCTGCCGGGGCTCCGGGCACGAGAGGACGGCGGCGGCGATTTCCTGGTGCCGGCAGGGCTGTTGGGTGAGAGGATCTCAGTGTGAGACAAGTGACCATCTGAAACACACAAACAATAAGGGATGCTCAGAGTTGCACCAGAAACACCACTGCCCTGACGACACAAATATATGAATTGTAGAAAACACAAACAAATGTGCAGCAAAAAAAAGCCAACTCTTATTACTGCTAGTCCATTTTCCAAATATAATAAAAATAACCCCATCTCCATTCCCCTCAAAAAACTTCCAAAATATACACCCAAAACCCCCCCAACTTAAAGACCTGCCTCTAACCAAATAAGCATAAACCCCACATCTTTTAAACTATATAAATTCATTAACCTAATGCATCAAAACCACAGAATTTTTAATCCTTAGTCAACACCATATACACCGATCCATCACTATATACAAAAACAAATCCTATTTTCTATTAATAAAATAACAAAAAAGTCTCAACTTTTAACTACAAAAAAAACCATAAAAACACCTAATTAGAAATAAAATAATTTCATTATAACTAAGCAAAAACTTCAAACAAACTTCCTCCAAAATAAGTATTTTAAATGCCAAAACCCCTCAAATATTTAAAATAACTACTTCAGAAATGCCTTCTGTACATTCCAGACTGATTTTGGGAGCAAAGCAAGGAAAGAAAAAGCACACAGCCCGTTTTAAGAAAACAGTGTTTACTCCTGTGCATTCCCTGTCCAGTGTGTTCAGCCCAAGCACAGACAGACTGCAGCACACAGATCTCCTTTGCTCTTTGTTAGTTTTAGCCAGCTAAAGCAAAGACTTCTTTTTCCCTTTTTCTTCTGACTGTTTAAACCTGCTGCAGACTGGAAAACCCAGAGAAGCACAACAATAAACAAATCAATCCACAAAAATAAAAACAGCAGAAATATACTCAAATTAACAGCACCAAAACCAGTTATTCCTGACTCAATAAACCCATAATTCCTCAAAACCATCAAAACAAACAGACCACCTATAAATACACACAAAACCAAAATATCCATTTGACTACAAACAATATCTCCTAAATTATCCAAAACTAGAAAACATACACTCTAATCAAGCAGGCTAAATAAACAAACCCCTACAACACCACAAACAATAATGTCATCATAAATATTAAGAAACCCTAAAAAATGAACTACATCACACTCTCTCAAACCCACTAAAACAAACACTAGATGCTCACCACGATAAAAGCCACCACTAAATAAATAAAAACCTCCCCTATACCTCACACCACAGCCAATTACACCACTGTAAACCTTAGAAAACAAACCCTGGAAAAACACAATATCCCCCAAAAACAATTCAAAACCAAACTCAGTTCAAAAATACTCTGACCATGTGAACTATGAAACCAAACACGAAATAAATACACCACATGTCTCATCACACCGTCTACAAACAGAATAAAGCCACACAATAAATCATTAAAAACCACCAAACAGAAAAAACCCAGCTCTACCCAACCTGAATCCCTCCACACAACACACAAAACCCCAATAACACATTTCAGAAGTCTCTCAAGAAGAGCTACTTAGATTAATTCTACCTCAAATACAAACAAACCCACCCATAAAGTTATCCTCACTCAAAAACCTGATTATGTATAATAAATAATACCCCAAAAAGTCACGCAAAATACTACATATCCCCTAAGTACATAATATTGAATAAAAGCCACATAGAAACATCATTATTTATTAAAATTCCAGCTGAAAAGAAAATTCCTCCACTTCAGACACTGACAACAACAGAAGAGGAGTTTCTCCAATCAATTTGAACTCCTTTTGTCTCCATAACTCCTTTTTCTTCTGGGAGCACCGGGGAGGGATTGGTGAGACGAAGCTGAAAAGAAAAAAAACATTCCCCCAATAAACCCAAAGTGGCTTATCTGTTTAGCATAGAAGTTTGTCCCTTGTCGGCCCCCGAGGAAATGCTCCAAACCCAAATGCTCCTGCAGCCTCGTCATGAACCACGGCCAGAACTCAGGATAAATTCCTCATTCTTCACAGCTCGATATCGAATTGAGCTGATGCTCCCCTTTTAAACCGCCCCCGGCTGGAACCGGCCCCTCGTTATCCATCCCAGCTGCACCTGTGCCTGCCCTGTCCCCTCTACATTAATTCTAATTTACCGGTTTCTCTTCGCTGCCTTCCCCGGGAGCGCCCGGCACGGCTCCAGCGGCGACAGCGAGTGCTCCAGCTCCGGGCACAGCGCCAGCGTGTCCCGCCCGCCCGCCCGCCGGGGGATCGGCAGCGGCCCCGACACCGCCTTGAATGGCCCGCCGAGGAAGCGGCAGTGACGGCGGACACCGGCCGGGAGCGCCCCGGAACTGGCCCCGGCTCGTTCGGTTCGGCTGAGGGGGGCGACGTTCGGGGAAACTCGGCTGGGTTCGGCTGTTCGGCGATTTCCGTCAGCCGTCGGCTCTTCTCGGCTGTTCGGCAACACTCGGTCATTTTCGTCCCTCCCCGGCTCTGTTCGGTGACGCCGCGACTTACGTCACTTTCACCCCTCCCCGCCGCCATCTTGAAAAGGTCAGGCGCAGCGAACCGCGCCGCCATCTTGGTTGTGGCACACTTAAGGACCCCATCAGTGTATACAACAGGCGCCTGACTAAAATGTCTACCCTGAACCCGCCCGCGGCGCGGCTGAACCCACAGTGCATGTCCCTACACCTGGAAACGCCGCAGAAAATTGTCCCCGGGCGGCGCCGTGGTGGGGATTTTTATGCAGGCACTAAGATAGACACACCACAGGTCCTCTCTGTTTCCCGCCCTTTTGGCCGCCATCTTTAGAAGGTCAAGCGCCGCGAGTCGCGCCGCCATCTTGGTTGTGGCATCCCCCCCAAATGTCCCCCTCGGCTGCTCGCACAGGCGCCTGACCACATCGCCTGCCCGAACACTGCCGTGGCGCCGCTCAGCCCCCATCCCGTGCCCGCGCACCTGCGTACGCCGCGGAAAAAATCGCTCCCGGGCGGCTCCGTGGCCTAGGTCGCGCGCAGGGAGCCGGCTGCCACGTGTCCGGGGGTCCTCGCATTTTTTCTCGCCTTTTTGGCCATGATCTTTCGGTCCTCGGGCGGCAAAACTGCCCGTGAGCTCACAGCCCGGGGCTGCTACGGCGGAGAACTGCAGTACCGCTTTTTATCCACGAGATGGCAGCATTGCCTTACAGTTCACAGCCCAGGGCTGCTACGGGCACGGGGGAGAGCTGCAGTACCGCTCTGTGTCCACACGATGGCAGCATTGCCTCACAGTTCACAGCCCGGTGTTAGGGAGGGGGGGCTGCAGTACCGCTCTGTGTCCACACGGTGGCAGCGCTGCCGCAGGGAGAGGAGGCAGAAAAGAACGTGGCCAAAATTCCCCTTCCAAACATCCCCGAAAATAAAGGCCCCAAAAGACCCCCAACCACAACAACTACGAGAACCCTGCCATCAACCAAGCCAAAACAAAAATAGCCTTAATTTTATGCTATATTTCCATATTTCTTCTATTTCTTATTAAGATATTTCTATTATCTCATGTATTTATCTAGTATAATTTATCTATTTATATAATCTACCTATTTATATTATTAAAATTTGTTTATTATATCATGTTCATTTTATTAGGTATATTTTACATACTATAATATATGGAACATGTAATAATAGTGTAACCAAAGATATTATTCTTAGATGTTATAGTTGTCTTTTTGTTATGTATATATTTATTTTTTTGTATTTTTATTTTTTTTGGTAGCATTTATTTCTTGATATTTTAAACTATATGACTTCATTAACCTAACAGATCAAAACCAGAGTTAATTAGAATTGAAAGACTGGTTTTCTAAGGGGTAAACACTTAATCTTTATTAAAATAAAAATACATTCTAATAAATAATATAAAAATAATTTTAAAATAATAATATAAAATGAAATAATTTTCTCTTTCTGCGTGCTTTTGGGGGGATTGTTTGTGGGGGCTTTGTTTTGGGGGTTTTTTTGTTTGCTTAGTTTTAGATTTCTTGGGTAATAAACAAGGAGGTTCAGAGAGTTATAAAATAAAATGTCTACTTAGTTTAATTGCTATCCCCTAACCCCTAACCCTAACACCTAACCTGCTACCCTGACCCTTGACCCCCTGACCCCCTGACCCCCTGACTCCTGACCCCTGGCCCCTGACCTTTGACCCTCGAACCTTGACCCCTGACCTATGGCCTCTTGACCTTTGACCTCTGACCTATGTCCCCTGACCTATGACCCCTGACCTATGACCCTTGACCTTTGACCTTTGACCTATGACCCTTGACCTTTGACCTATGGCCCTTGACCTTTGACCTATGACCTTTGACCTATGACCCTTGACCTTTGACCTATGACCTTTGACCTATGACCCTTGACCTTTGACCCATGACCTTTGACCTTTGACCTATGACCTTTGACCTTTGACCCTTGACCTATGACCCTTGACCTTTGACCTATGACCCTTGACCTTTGACCTATGACCTATGACCTTTGACCTATGACCTTTGACCTATGACCCCCTGACCCTTGACCCTTGACCTTTGACCCATGACCTTTGACCTATGACCCCCTGACCCTTGACCTATATCCCCTGACCTTTGACCTATGACCTTCGACCCCTGACATATGACCTTTGAACTATAACCCCTGACTTACAACCTTTAACCTATGACCCCCTGACCTTTGACCGTAATGCATTCTGAACCCTAAAATCAACCCCACATGTAACCCTATATGTAAATGTAACCCTGCATAATTAATTGGGTGGTTTGAATATTTAATTAGATCACCAGCATAATTAATTGAGCGATTTGCATATGTGTAGGTAATTAATTAGGTTATTTGCATAGGGTGATTAATTATTCAACTGGCTAATTGGGTCATTAGTGGTCCAGGTGGGAGTGGGGGGTGTGGTGATTAAGCAGTCATCTATAATCAGCTGCTCCCAGCTGGAGGACTAATTAGGGGGGCATACAGTATGTATACCCTGTGTATAGGGGGGGCTATAGGGTGTATATATAAATTAAAAAGAATAAAAATAATAAGTCTGGTGCAGTGGTAGGAATTTTCATGTGGCCAGGGACCAAATATTTTTATTTATTTAAAGTTTTTTTTAATATTTGTTCCTTGGCCGCATGAAAATTCCTACCACTGCACCAGAGTTAGAAATAAAGTTTAACTTTATTTCTAACTTTAAATTACAAAGAAAGAGAAAGAGAGAAACAGAGAAAAAACAGAGAGAGAGAGCGAAACAGACAGAGAAACAAAGCAAAAAAGAGTCAGAGCAACAGAGAAACACAGTGAGTTAGAGCGAAAGAGAGACTTGGAGAGAAACAGAGTTGTTAGAGTGGAAGTAAAAGAGAAACAGCATTAGAGCGAAACTGAGACAGAGTGAGCGTGAGAGAAACAGAGAAACAGACAGAGACTGAAAGAGAAACAGAGTTACACTGAAATAGAGTTACAGCGAAACACAGGGAAAGAGAAACAGAGCTAGAGAGAAACACAGAATGAAAGCAAAAGACAAACAGCTAGAAATAGAACAACAGAGGAAAATAAAGAGTTAAGAGAGAAAGAAGCAGAGTGAGAGAGAAAAGGAAATAGCATGAAGATATAGAGAGGAAAATAAATAGACTTACCTGGAAGTAGGGAAATAGAGTGAAGGAAAGCAAGAAATAGAGTGAGAGAAAATGACTCAATGACACCAAATAAAGACAGGAGCCAAAGGGGGGCAGAGGGGGCGGGAGGGAATCTTAATTAAGGTGGATTCAACTACTATTGAATGACCATTTTTATTTACACTTCAGCAAAACACATGGAAACAACATATACAAATGCAAGTACAGATACAACCCATAGACACGCTGATAAAAGTACAGCTTCGTACACAGCAATACATGGAAACACGGCAGCAAATGCAAATACGGAACAATACAGGGAACCGCAAGCCAAATACACATTGAGACAATAGAACAGTTTTTCTGCTTCTGAAACATCCATTATATCTCATTTTATTGGTACAGGAAATGCAAAACAAAAGCAGCACATGTAAAATAGAACAGTCATCCACCACACGCACCTCCTTCAGCTTGCACACAAACCCACCCTCACTCTCACCTCAAAGCACCTCCCAACAACCCCCAATCATCAACACACACTCGCAGCACTCCTCGGGAACGTGGTTCCCGGGAGCCTCAACACAAACCGGCCTGCCTGACGAAAACCCCGGTCCCTAGGCCGTCGGCACCCAAACTTTGGCGATGAACATCGCCTCGCAGACCGGCCGGGACCGAGGAAAAAAAAACCCAGCCGGGGGGGGGAAATTAAAAAAACCCCCCCAGCTGGGGATTTTTTATTCTAAATTTAAAATGTGTTGAAAAACCTGAAAGGCAAAAGTCACGCACACAAGGTTACAACCAGTCAAACCAGTCAGCGCACACACACACACAGGCAAACACAGACAACTCTCATACACACACAGTCACTCTTCAGCGTACATGGTAGATTCCAGGAAACTTGTAGCATCAGCAAGCACAGAGATGCTAATCCTCCTCAGGGACCTGGAAGACAACAAGAGGTGGTCAACAAGGGCTTATCTGACAGCAAGTTATCCCCACTCCAGGCCCATATCTCCTATGCCCAAAACTCCACAGAAAAGAGGTGAACTCTGAAGTTTTACAACTGTTCTACCTCACTAAGACTATGTGCCAGGGCAGGGCAGCTCACACATAAGTGGCATAAGATAGCCTGATACAACATAGACACATACAATAGGATACAGCATAAGCCAGCATAGTCACATACAACATATTCAGATACAATGTAGGCACATACAATATAAACCAACATAGTGAGATGCAATAGACTCAGATACAATGTAGGCACACACAATATAAGCCGACACTGAGAGACGCAATATTGGCGCATTCAACATTGGCACATACAACGTGAGCAGAGACAGGTAGAATACAAGTGCTGACTTCAGATAACTCTGAAAGATACTGCAGGCACGTGAGGGGAATCTAATACCCTCCCTATA
This sequence comes from Zosterops lateralis, assembly GCF_965231275.1. Taxonomy (NCBI): domain Eukaryota; kingdom Metazoa; phylum Chordata; class Aves; order Passeriformes; family Zosteropidae; genus Zosterops; species Zosterops lateralis. Next base: position 8,230,019 of record NC_139782.1, on the reverse strand, counting down.
AAAGTCCAAGAGAATGGCATCTGAAAAGGCGGCGCTACCGAAGCTGAGAATGAAAACGGATGAAAACGCTCAAGTGTCCGTGTGCCGGCCTCAAAAAGTCAAAATGTAACAAGGCCGGAATAAGGATGATCCGGGAAAGTACGCGAGGAGAATACGGCCGATGTGGGCCGGAATGATGCAGATAAAGCGTCTGGATGTAACAAAGGCCTATCACACAGAAGACAAGGGACACAAACAACACAATGCAGACGCAGACAACACAGCAGACACAACTTGAAACTGCCAGGCAGCTTCACCTTATGGACCCAAGACTCCTAGCACAAGATGAGCCACAGGCTGATGACACCAAAGGAAAGAAAGCTTTAAGGCAATAGCACGTGATGATGAAACGGAACTCCTTACAAGAACTAGCGCCTAAGTTGTTAATACGATGCTCGAGAAGCTGGGTAGGCCGAGAGAAGGAAGCGATGACTGCCGGGGGACCGTGGCGATAGCTCTGGACCCGAAGGCGACCTCCTCGGGTAAAAACGTCCACGAGGATGTTGAGACTCAAAGACAGATGACGGCGCAAAACACGCGAGGACGCGGAACTGCCCTGCCCGGCAAAGCCTCCGGTGAGGCCGAGGTGAAACCCTCTCCCGTTACTTCCGAGGGGCCCGTCCCACTAGGGCCCTCTCCTCTAAGCTGACTTTGAATTGCCTCCTTTTGCAAAGCTTTTTCCCCTTATCTTTCACAAGATGAGTGGACAAAAATCCATCTTCAATGGAAAAGAACACATCCACTTCAGTGCTGCCATATCCAGTCTTGGGCTCTGCACCTCATGGTACCTAAGACAACAAAACAGAAAATGTGACAATTGCCTGACAGAAAAAGTAATCCCCAGGCCTCCCCTGCACCGCTACCCCGGCTCACCTCAGATCATCATTTGACTCCTGAGGCTGCCCGGAGGGTACCTGCAAAAGGAAAAGGCACACATTTAGCGTGCTGTTACACACCGCTCACCTGAGTCATCCTGTCAAAATGTCAACTCACCTGCTTGCCCCTCTTCCCTGGTATGCGTAGGGCCGCAGCAGCTCCCACAAAGAAACAAGGCAAAAAGCAGGCTGAGTTACTGTGAAAACACAATTGCTCCAGTCTGACAGAACTCTGAAACATGTATATCTTAAACTTGTACCCACCAAGCTGCTGGGATCCAGGACTGGAACACCTTGCAAGTGGACCACCTAAAAAAAAAAACCCAAAAAAACTCAACAGTGTATGCTTAGAGTTGCACCAGAAATTGAGACCTGAGCAACAACTGCTTCCATCCACCAGTCAACACTCACCCTGTCTGCTTCACCTGGAGTGCCAATATCATATGTTATCTCCTAAAAATAAAGACAAAGAACAATGAAATACACCTCAACGTCAAGTTACTGCTGGTAATACTGTGCATGGGGAGAATGAGACCTAAAAGAAAAAAAGGCACCACAGTGTTCACAGCTTTCTCCATTCAGGTTTTTTAATTTTGCAGAAAATACAGAGGTTTTTTACTAACTGCACTCTCAATTATATCCAGACATCCAATGGACATGGAGGTCATTTTTCTACTCAGGGTAAGAAAGAGAATGGAGAAAAAAAAAAAAAAAAACAACAAAAAACAACCCCAAAGAAAACATAAGTTAATGGTTTCTGTGTAGAAGTCCACCGGAAGGGTGGTCAGTGCTCAGAGAATGGGAGTCTCCTGGAAAACAGAGAATGCTTGGTCTTTTTTCATGCTATCCTTTATCTTTTTCATATTAAAGCATGGCACAAACGAATTTAGTGTTCTTTGATGTCAGTCTTTTCCTGGTTTTTCTCTCCTTTAGGGTCAAACTTCCACATACTCTGGGTAAGAAATAGTATTTAAAAAAGGAACAAAGAAAACATGAAAAAATAAAAATTAAAAAAAAAACTGAATAAAAATAAAAAGTTTTTAAAAATTAAAAATACAAAAAATAAAAACATGGAAATAAAATAAAAATCTAAAAAAAAATCTAAAAGTAATGTTAAAAAAAGTTAAAAATTAAAAATAAATATAAAATCTTTTAAAGAACACAAAACAACAGCTGGACTGGGATGAGGCCTTCCAGGGGCTTTGCTTCCTACTGGCTCCATCCTTTTTTACCAACTACCTGCAAGACGAAAAACAACAAGGATAAAGTTTCAAACAGGATGTCCTTGGTTGAGGCACTTCAAAATAAGATTTTTAACAAAAAGTCAGCCAAAAAAAGAGAGTCTGAAAATCAAGATATAAGCCTCACAGCTATTTAAAAACAAAACAAAACAAAAAAGCTGTCACTGGTGTGCATAACTTGCCAGCCCCTCATGGTTTGAAGTCCTTAGCATTTATTTTTACCAAGTTGACAACTAAAGCCTTGTAGAAAGGTTAAAAACAAAATCCTGGACAAAACCAGGCATTTTCCCAAGCCCCCTCAGTGTGGAGCTGTGTCAGCCCCAAGTGTTTGGTCCCCCAGCCCAGCCCAGAGCAGGCTCCAGCTGCTCCCCAGGGGGGGTTACCAAGGGACTCACTTGTTTGGAGCTGTAAATGCAGGTGCCCTGCACTGGAGTGCCAATAAATGTGAAATATGGGACTCTCATCATCAACAGTGACTGACCTTCCCTGGGGAGCCCCCTCACCCAGGATGGGGCACTCTGCCATGGATTTAATCCATCTGCATCTGAAATGAAGTCAGGACAAAAGTCAAAGTGCTGCAAGATAACTTGACAGCTCCAGACAATTTGTGTCAATCTAGGAATACCCTCTACAGCCCAACTACACCCCACATGACAAATTTCAAGCCCCCAGGACTTGTCCCATTCCCCCCACACCCAGACTGAGCAACAAGGCAGAGCAGCTCCAGGCCAAACACACCAACACCCGTGACACAGGACAAAAGGGGGGACACAACAGGGACAGAAATATCTGGGCAAGAAGAATGACCCTGAGGACCGAGACAACTCGCAATGAGATGACCGAGGTCAGACCGATGGGGAGCTGACCAGGCTCAGAGAACCCTGCAGGAAGAAGATGCCAACGGGATCACTCATCCCAAGAAACGCAGGGATGGATGCCTGAGAATCCTATGGTCAGAATCCTCCACTCAGCTGTGCACTTTTAGAAGACCTAATCTGCCAGAATGGATCACAGCAGTGCACAGCTGTGGATACAGCTCAGAACAAGACCTGGAAAGGCATCAGAGTGGATGGTTGTGAAGAGAGATGGATAAGGCACCAGCCTGGATGGTTGTGAAGAGAGATGGATCCTGATGTGTCTGAGCACCCGAGTCAAGGGTTTGATGCCTGGCCTGGTATCAGCACCAGGAACAGGGAGATGCTAAGAACGATGCCTGGGGTTTCTAACAGATCCCTCAAAGGGATAACACAACAGACACAGAGCGCACAACAGACAAGTGACACGACCTTGCCCTGGGACTGCTCTGCCCTGCACATCTCAGCACTGGGATCAAAAATGAGACTTTTCCCTTTACACAGCCTAAGGGGTCACATCTTGGACATCCCCATCTCCAAACCTGATTTAAAAACCCCTCCTGGTGACCCCTGAACCCACACCCCACTTTCATCCCCTCTGTGGCTCCCAGCCCTCCACTTATCTCTCAGACATCTGGAGATGCAAATCCACGTCAGGTACAAAAAAAGGCCACCTCTCCCTCAGGGAAATTCCTGCTGTCACTGGGCTGTTATCTCACACTCAGCTACAATAAAGGAAAGCAAATGTGACCATGTGATCTCAGCAGCACATTGGCCAAAAACCAGCAATTCTGCTACTCACCACCTCCTAAGCACACCCAGGTCCTCAGGCCCTGTGCTCCAGCTGTGCTCAGACACCAACACTGCGGGGTGTGCCTGGGTTAAGAGCAGACAAGGTGATGTGGCACTGCTGAAACTTGAGCAGAGCCTCCCTCCTCCTCCCTGACACACCTCAACTCCTCGGCTGTTACCAAAGCCCACCTGGATGGCCCCTTCAAATGGAGAAGGTCAAGGCTTCACCATAGAGTCCTGTAATGCTCCCACTGTCTGGTTGGTGAGGGGAGCTCGGCATCGTGTGAGTGGAACACCTAAAACACACAGCACTGGACGCTCAGCGTTCCACCAGCAAGTGAGGCTTGAGCAATAGTAACTGCCTCTGTCCACTGATCACTGCTCACCTCGTACACTTCACCTTGACTGCAGAGACCCAGCTTTGCCTCCTAAAAACAAAGACAAAGAGCAGTGCTGTAACATGGCCACCATTTACACTCCCCTGCAAACACAAACAGTGACTGACCTTCTCAGGGGAGCCCCCTCACACAGGATGGGGTGCTCTGCCATGGATGTAATCCATCTGCATCTGAAACAAAGTCAGGACAAGAGTCAAAGTGCTGCAGGATCACTTGACAGCTCCAGACACTTTGTGTCACCCTCACTGTTTTTACTCCTGAGGGGTCCATCCCACAAGGGCTCTCTCCTCTCTCAGGTAACTTTAAATTGCCTCCTGGCACTGAAAAGGTTTTTTCCCTTCTCCCAACCACCAGCCCCAGCAACTTAACTTTTGAATATGAGTGGACAAAATCCATCCTGGGCAGAAATGAATGTGTTGGCTCCGTGGATTTGAAGACGTTCTCTCAGTGCTGCCATATCCAAACTCCAGCTGTGCACCTCCTCACACTACCTGGAACCACAGAACAGAAAATGTGACTATTTCACTCCAGAAGAGTCACCCCCAGGGCTCCTCTGCACCCCTGTCCCGGCCCCCCCTCAGATCTTCCCCCCCACTCCAGAGGCTGCCCAGAGTGAACCCAGCAAAAGGAAAAGGGACACACTGAGCACAGCACTCACCTCTGGGCCACCTGCCCAAGGGCCAACTCACCCCCTCCCTCTATTCCCTGGCACACCTGGGGCAGCAGCAGCACCTGCAAAGAAACAAAAGAGGAAAAATTATGCTGAGTTACTATGAAACAGCAACCTCCCTGCTCTGCCTGAAGCACAGCACAAGTGAACCTTGATGTTGCACCCATCTACCCTCCTCTGGCATCCTGGGCCAGCACATCTGCCAAGGAAACCACCCAAAATAAATAAATAAATAAAACCAGTGAATGCTTAGAGTAGAACCAGAAGTGAGACTTCAGCAAAAGCAACTGCTTCTGTCCACCATCACTGCTCACCTCATCCACTTCACCTTGACTGCAGAGATCCAGCCTTACCTCCTAAAAACAAAGACAAAGAACAGTGCTGTAACATGGCCACCATTTACACGCCCCTGCAAACACAAACAGTGACTGACCTTCTCAGGGGAGCCCCCTCACCCGGGATGGGGCACTCTGCCATGGATTTAATCCATCTGCATCTGAAACAAAGTCAGGACAAGAGTCAAAGTGCTGCAGGAGGACTCGACAGCTCCAGACACTTTGTGTCAATCCAGGAATACCCTCTACAGGCCAACTACACCCTACATGACAAATTTCAACTCCCCAGGACTTGTCCCATTCCCCCCACACCCAGACTGAGCAACAAGGCAGAGCAGCTCCAGGACAAACACACCAACCCCCGTGACACAGGACAGGACAAAAGGGAGGACACAACAGGGACAGAAATCTCTCAGCAAGAAGAATGACCCTGAGGACCGAGAGAACTTGCAATGAGATGACCGAGGTAAGACTCATGGGGAGCTGACCAGGCTCAGAGAACCCTGCAGGAAGAAGATGCCAACGGGATCACTGATTCCAAGAAAAGCAGAGATGGATGCCTGAGAATCCTAAGGTCAGAATCATCTACCTGTCTCTGCATTCTGACAAGACCTAATCCACCTGAATGGATCACAGCAGTGCACAGCTGTGGATACAGCTCAGAACAAGACCTGGAAAGGCATCAGACTGGACACTTGTGAAGAGAGATGGATCCTGATGTGTGTCTGAGCACCTGAGTCAAAGTTCAATGATATCAGTGCCTGTCCAAGGAACAAGGAGATGTTAAGAACAATGCCTGGGGTCTCCAAAAGACCCCTTGAAGGGTTAAGGCAAAAGACACACAAAACAAAACACACAAAAGACACAGAGTGCACAACAGACAAGTGACACAACGTGCCCTGGGACTGCTCTGCCCTGCACACCTCAGCACTGTGAGACCTTCCCTTCACGTGCCCTAAAGGGGTCACAGCTTGGACATCCCCATCTCCAAACCAGACCCAAAAATCCCTCCCGGTGACTCCCAGCCCACACCCCACTTTCACCCCCTCTGTGGCTTTGAGCCCTTCACTTATCTCTGGGATGTACAGGGATGAGAATCCACATCAGGTGCCAAGGAAGGCTGTATCTGCCTCTGGGAAATTCCTGCTGTCTCAGTCAGGTGCCATAAAGAAAACCAAACATCCACGGATGATCTCAGCAGGGCTGTTGGGTGAGAGGATCTCAGTGTGAGACAAGTGACCACCTGAAACACACAAACAATAAGGGATGCTCAGAGTTGCACCAGAAACACCACTGCCCTGACCACACAAACATATAAATTTTAGAAAACACAAACAAAAGTCCAGCAAAAAAAAGCCAACTCTTATTATTCCTAGTCCATCTTCCAAATATAAAAAAAAATAACCCCTATATCCATTCTCCTCAAAAAACCTCCAAAATACATACTCAGAACCCCCAACTTAAAGACCTGCCTCTAACCAAAGAAGCATAAAACCCACATCTTTTAAACTATAAAAACTCATTAAGCTAACACATCAAAACCACAGAATTTTAGATCCTTAATCAACACCAGCACACCATATACACCAATCCCATCTCTACATACCAAATCAAAACCCATTTTCTATTACTAACATAACAAAAAATTCACAACCTTTAACTGCAATAAAAACTAAAAACACCTAATTAGAAATAAAATAATTTCATTATAACTAAGCAAAAACTTCAAACAAACTTCCTCCAAAATAAACATTTTATCCACCAAAAAAACCTCAAACATTTAAAATAACTACTTCAAAAATGCCTTCTGTACCTTCCAGACTGATTTTGAGAGCTAAGCAAGGAAAGAAAAAGCACGCAGCCTGTTTTAAGAAAACAGTGTTTACTCCTGTGCATTCCCTGTCCAGTGTGTTCAGCCCAAGCACAGACAGACTGCAGCACACAGATCTCCTTTGCTCTTAGTTAGTTTTAGCCAGCTAAAGAAAAGCCTTTTTTTTTCCCTTTTTCTTCTGACTGTTTAAACCTGCTGCAGACTGAAAAACCCAGAGAAGCACAACAATAAACAAATCAATCAACAAAAATAAAAATAGCACAAATACGCTTAAACTAACAGCACCAAAAACAATTATTCCTAACTCAATGAACCCATAATTCCTCAAAACCATCAAAACAAACAGACCACCTATAAATACACACAAAACCAAAAGACCCATTAGACTACAAACAATATCCCCTAAATTATCCAAAACTATAAAACATATACCATAGCCAAGCAGGCTAAATAAACAAACCCCAATAACACAAAAAAATCATTTAATTGTAAATATTAAGAAACCCTAAAAAATTAACTACATCACACTGTCTCAAACCCACTAAAACAAACACTAGATGCTCCCTATGATAAAAGCCACCTGACTTATTTATTTATTTATTATTTATTTTATTTCTTAAATAAATAAACCTTCCTCTATACCTCACACCACAGCCTATTACACCACTGTAAACCTTAGACAATAAACCCTGGAAAAACACAATATCCCCCCAAAAACAATTCAACAACGAAACTCAGTTTAAAAATATTCTGACCATGTGAACTATGAAACCAAACACGAAATAAATACACCACATATCCCTCACCATACACCACCTACGAACAGAATAAAGCCACACAATAAATCACTAAAAACCACCAAACAGAAAAAAACAGCCCTACCCAACCTGAATCCCTCCATACAACACACAAAACCCCAATAACACATTTCAGAAGTCCCTCAAAAAGAGCTACTTAAATCATTTCTACCTCAAATACAAACAAACCCAACCATAAAGTTACCATCACTCAAAAACCAAATTATATATAACAAATAATACTCCAAAAAGTCACACAAAATACTACATATCCCCTAAGTACATAACATTAAATAAAAGCCACACAAAAGTTCCACTATTCATTAAAATTCCAGGTAAAGAGAAAACTCCCCCACTTTAAACACAGACAACAACAGAAAAGGAGTTCCTTCGATCAATTTGAACTCCTTTTATCTCCATAACTCCTTTTTCTTCTGGGAGCACCGGGGAGGGATTGGTGAGACGAAGCTGAAAAGGTAAAAAGTCCCCCCAATAAACCCAAACTGGCTTATCTGTTTAGCATACAAGTTTGTCCCTCATCGCTTCCTGAAGTAAAACCCCAAATCCAAGTGCTCCTGCAGTCACTTCATGAAGCACAGCCACAACCTAAATACAAATTTCTCACTCCTCACAGCTCGATACCGAATTCAGCTGAGGCTCCCCTTTTAAATTTCCCCTGGCTGGAACCGCCCCCTCATTATCCATCACAGCTCCACCTGTGCTGCTCTGTCCCCCCTCACTGTTCCCAGCTCCACCTGGGGCTGCTCTCTCCCCTCCCCATCCTGTGGCATCTCTCACCTGCAGCTGCTGCCACTCTAAGGGTGAGCGCAGAGGGGACTTGTTGTTCATTCCTGGGACGGTTCATTGTCTGCAGCTGACACGATGGGGCACCGGGCTTCCCTTGCTGTGGATAAGGACCCCTCTTCTCCTGCAGGTGCCCGAGGCTGAAACTGGGATTCCACCTCTGAAAGTCCGTATGCATGAGGTTCATAATTCCCAAGGAAATTCCCCAGAAATCGTTACCCTTCATTTACAAATATTCCTTTGGAATCACTCTTAACGTGTCCTTCTGTGGAAGCGTTTCAAACGTTCATTGGAGAGTTCAGGAGCCGAGTTGGCTTGTTTATGACTTGGCTGACAAGCCCAGACAAAACCCAAACACCGAGAACGCCGGCACTGACCGGCCCTGCCCCGTGAACTGCCCGGCTCCGCCCCCGGCTCCGCCCCCGGCTCCGCCCCCGGCTCCGCCCCCGGCTCCGCCCCCGGCTCCGCCCCCGGCTCCGCCCCCGGCTCCGCCCCCGGCTCCGCCCCCGGCTCCGCCCCCGGCTCCGCCCCCGGCTCCGCCCCCGGCTCCGCCCCCGGCTCCGCCCCCGGCTCCGCCCCCGGCTCCGCCCCCGGCTCCGCCCCCGGCTCCGCCCCCGGCTCCGCCCCCGGCTCCGCCCCCGGCTCCGCCCCCGGCTCCGCCCCCGGCTCCGCCCCCGGCTCCGCCCCCGGCTCCGCCCCCGGCTCCGCCCCCGGCTCCGCCCCCGGCTCCGCCCCCGGCTCCGCCCCCGGCTCCGCCCCCGGCTCCGCCCCCGGCTCCGCCCCCGGCTCCGCCCCCGGCTCCGCCCCCGGCTCCGCCCCCGGCTCCGCCCCCGGCTCCGCCCCCGGCTCCGCCCCCGGCTCCGCCCCCGGCTCCGCCCCCGGCTCCGCCCCCGGCTCCGCCCCCGGCTCCGCCCCCGGCTCCGCCCCCGGCTCCGCCCCCGGCTCCGCCCCCGGCTCCGCCCCCGGCTCCGCCCCCGGCTCCGCCCCCGGCTCCGCCCCCGGCTCCGCCCCCGGCTCCGCCCCCGGCTCCGCCCCCGGCTCCGCCCCCGGCTCCGCCCCCGGCTCCGCCCCCGGCTCCGCCCCCGGCTCCGCCCCCGGCTCCGCCCCCGGCTCCGCCCCCGGCTCCGCCCCCGGCTCCGCCCCCGGCTCCGCCCCCGGCTCCGCCCCCGGCTCCGCCCCCGGCTCCGCCCCCGGCTCCGCCCCCGGCTCCGCCGGCCCGGGATGGGGGCGGGACCAAACTTCCACATACTCGGGGGAAAAAAAGAGTAAGGAAAAAAAAAAGGAACAATGAAAATATGAAAAAAATTATTATAAAATAAAAAAAAAACAAAAAAAACAAAAAAAAACCCACCTCAAAAGTTAATAAAAAAGTAAAAAAAGAAAATAAATAAAATCTAAAATAAATTTAAAATATAATTTAAAAATTTAAAAATACAAAATAAATAACATGAATGTAAAAACTGAAATAATATCCATAAATAAAAAAAAAATAAAAGTCGTTAAGATTTTAAATAGTAATAAAGAAAAATTTGAAAATTTTAAAAATAAATAATACACTAAAAATATAAAAATGAAAGAAATAAACCAAAAGCATTTTAAAAAGACAAAACAAAAAAAATTAAAACATTAACCACAATACAATATTTAACATAAAATACAAAAATCAAAAATTAAAAAATAAAATAAACAATAAGAAAAATAAAATACGAAATTAAATAAACACAGCCCTCCCCTCATGCCACTGCCTAACACAGGCCCCAGGAGTTTTCTTGATTAGACAGGGATAGGGAAAACAAACCCAGTGCCTCCCAGAAATTAAGGTTTTCTAGAAAATTCCCAGTTTTGCTTGGAAACAAATTCTGTTTTAGCAGGAAGCTCACTTGGGATGAACACCCACATGTGCCAAGGCAGGAAAGAACCACCTCATTGTGTCTAGAGAACAGCAACTAGGCCAGGATTTAAGTTTTAATGGAACTTATGTAATTAAAAACACACTCAACTGAACTTGAAAACTAGATTAATCAAGGCAATTAAACACTTTACAAGTTTTCCTGGGAATTCCCAGAATTCTGTGGATATGGTGCTGACACATTCCTGATTTACCAACATTAATTGGGTAAATTTCCTTGGAAATGTCCCCTAAGAATTAGCAAAATTCCAACTCGGATGGAAAATAGGAAAAATAAATATAGCCTTACTAAAATCAGAGAGAGGAAAAATATCAAATAAAAGGAAGGAACAATATCTAACTCCCAGCTTGCCTAGAAAACAAGCCCAGAAATTTCTAACATGGAAAACTTTTGGAACAGTCAGGAAGTTCATGGAATAATTATTTCAAATCTGCTGCCTCTGCTCTGATTTTCAAGGGAAGAGGGAGTTAAACATGCCAATTTACTCCCATTCCAGAATGATCTCTAGTTTGTGGGAGTAACAATCCAAAGAAACTCCAATCTTACTTGGATTTGACAGCTGAAACTCCCAGCAGAGTTGGGAAGTTTCAATGGAACAAAAGAGTCACAATTGCTGGAATAACAAAATTCCACTCAGCAAAAGACAGCAATTCTATTTACAAATCCATGGAGAAGGAGGAGGATGACACCAGGAACACAAACCAGCTGAAAGCCACAATTTACTGTAAAGGGCAGGAAATCAAATGGACAGTCTCTGGTTCTGATCAGGCGTTTCTCCAGGAGTCAGAGAGAAAAGTGGGAACCTTGGACTGGGATAAGGCCTTCGAGTGGCTCCACTTCCTACTGGCTCTCTCCTTTTTTGCCAACTACCTGCAAGAGGAAAAACAACAGGAATGAAGTTTCAAACAGGAGGTCCTTGGTTCAGGCAGACTGAAGTGCAGCTCCCAGGGAGCGAGTCCAGGCTGTGCCCAGGGGAGCTCCGGGAATCTGGGATTGCCCGTGGGATTAAAGGGCTGGAAAAGCAGGGCCCACCTGCCGGGTTTAGTGCTGGGACACAGCAAGGCCTCGGCTCAGGGGCAGCAGTTAGAGCTGGGACCGCAGGAGAACACCACAAAGCCAGGTTAAACATCCAGCATGACACGCAGCACGCTCCAGGAGAAACTCAGGTGGGAGAAGCCCCCGGATGCTCCGTGTTCCTTGTCTTCAGCAGCTTTGCCAGGGCCTCTCTCAGAATACTGACCTCAACCTGCAGCTCCTACAAAATAGGAAAACTTATGGGAATCGCCCAGCAATCCATGGATTTCCAGGTATTAAGAACCAAAGCAGCCGCCTCTCAGTGGTGTCCCCAAGGCCCAGCAGTGCCCAGCATCTCTGACTGGAATTTGAGGGGTCCCAGCACAGCCCCAGAGCAGCAGAAAAACCCACCTCCAGACTTACCAGAGAGATGACAGGAGCACCCTCCCTGCGATGCCTGCTGAGCCAAGTGGAGCTGGCAGGGTGACCCACCAACATTCTGCGTTCACCTTTCAACAGAGTCAATGCGGAAACAGAACAAATCTCTCTCAGAGTCGAGATGCCTTCAGGTGTGCCTGGAGATGCTCTGGAATGTCCTTCAGCAGCCAGAGAAGAACAGGGTTTCTACTGTGCTGTAAGTGAGAAATACAATTTAATCAGAAGAAAATAAAAGGAAGCATCTCTCCCCTTGCTTTTTATATTAAAAAAATTATGCATTAGAATTTTTTAAGCGTTCATTCTTGCTTTACACAGTAAAGCAAGTACTAAAATTACAAGTACTAAAATTCCAGTATAGTAAATTTTTATAGTAAATTAAAGAGCATATACAGTATATTAGAATATATTCCAAGTAGTATTTTAAAATATATAAGATAGCATTTAGTAACACTGTGCTTATTACTTTTTTTGCATATATTTAAACATTACAAATATGAAACCTTCTGCATAATCAGAAAATGAACTAGAAGAACTAACCTAAACAACAGAATAATAGCATTAAGAGCACAAATAAAGAAAAGAACACAGACTCTAAAATAATATGTTCTCTTAAAATTGTGCCAAAAAAGCCAAAGCACACATGAGAAAGATAAAGGTGAAAAAATGAATAAAAACAGACCCCCACCACGGCCTGGAGACCACCACCACTAAAGGCTGAGCATGCCCAGAAAAGTATAGAGTAATTACCATACCAAACGAAAATAACCAAGATCAAAAAATAAATATGTATGAAGAAAGTCTGTAAGATATCATGCATATGTAAAACCTCAGAAAATAAGAAAGGGGGCAAATCCCCTGGGGGGGGTATGCGTGTCTTTGATAAAATTATCCCCCACGTCAATAAATACAAACCGCTCTAACAACTCGGATTAGTTGTGGAGTTCTTTCCGCGTCGCTTCAGCCTCCCTTCATCCTGATGAAGCCGTTCCCCTTGTCCATCACTGCGTGTCCTTGTGAGAAATCCCACTCCATTAGGGCATAAGCGGCTGGCACAGACCCCCCCCCCAAATCAATGTTCCGGGGCTCTCGGGGCCACAGGAGCACTCCGGGCGTTTTACCGGCTTCTCCTCGCCGCCTTCCCCGGGAATCCCCGGCTCGGCTCCAGCGCCGACAGCGAGTGCTCCAGCTCCGGGCACAGCGCCAGCGTGTCCCGCCCGCCCGCCCGCCGGGGGATCGGCAGCGGCCCCGACACCGCCTTGAATGGCCCGCCGACGAAGCGGCAGTGACGGCGGACACCGGCCGGGGCAGCCCCGGAACTGCGCCCGGCTCGGGCGGGCGCGGCTCGTTCGGTTCGGCTGAGGGGGGCGACGTTCGGGGAAACTCGGCTATTCTCGGCTGTTCGGAGGAACTCGGTCATTTCCGTCAGCAGTCGGCTATTCTCGGCTGTTCGGCAACAGTCGGTCATTTTCGTCAAACTTCGGCTACTCTCGGCTGTTCGGCGAAACTCGACAATTTCCGTCAGCCGTCGGCTCTTTTCGGCTATTCGGCAACTCTCGGTCACTTTCGTCACCCCCCGGCTATTTTCGGATGCGAGGAGCATTACGTCACTTTCGCCCCTCCCCGCCGCCATCTTAGTTGTGGCTGAAGCCGATTCCGGTCGAGCCGCCATCTTTTTTGTGGCACCGTTAAGGTCCCCGTCGGTGTCTAACACAGGCGCCTGACTAAATCCACTAACCTGAACACGGCTGCGGCGCGAGTGAACTTACAGCCCGTGTCTCTACACCTGGACAGGCCACAGAAAATTGTCCCCGGGCGGCGCCGTGGTCGGGTTTTTGTGCAGGCAGTCAGATAGACAGACAAGAGGTCCTCTCTTTTTCCCGCCCTTTTGGCCGCCATCTTTGGAAGGTCGAGCGCCGCGAGCCGCGCCGCCATCTTGGTTGTGGCACCCCCCCCCAAACGTCCCCCTCGGCTGCTCGCACAGGCGCCTGATTACATCGCCTGTCCAAACACTGCCGTGGCGCCACTCGGCCTCCATTCCGTGCCCGCGCACCTGCGTACGCCGCGCAAAAATCGCTCCCGGGCGGTTCCGTGGTCCAGGTCGCGCGCAGGAAGCCGGCTGCCACGCGCCCGGGGTCCTTGCATTTTTTTTCTTGCTTTTTGGCCGTGATCTTTCGGCGCTTGGGCACCAACACTGCCCGTGAGCTCACAGCCCGGGGCTGCTACGGGCCCTCGGGGACAGGCACGGTCGAGAGTTGCACTACTGCTTTATATCCACACGATGGCAGCACTGCTGCACAGCTCTCGGGACTGGCACGGGGAAGAGCTGCAGTACCAGTCTGTATCCACAGGGTGGCAGCATTGTCGCACAGCGCGGCCCGGAGCAGAGTTGCAGTACCGCTTTTTATCCACACGATGGCAGCATCGACTTACAGTTCACAGCCCGGTGCCAGGCAGGAGGAGCTGCAGTACCGCTTTTTATCCACACGGTGGCAGCACTGCCGCACAGCGTGGCCCGGCGCAGAGATGCAGTACCGCTTTTTATCCACAGGATGGCAGCATTGCCTTACAGTTCACAGCCCGGTGCCAGGCAGGGGGAGCTGCAGTACCGCTCTGTGTCCACACGGTGGCAGCGCCGCCGTAGGGAGCGGAGACAGAAAAGAACGTGGGCCAAAATTCCTCTTCCAAACATCCCCGAAAATAAAGCCCCCAAAAGACCCCCAACCACAACAACTACGAGAACCCCGCCATCAACCGAGCCAAAACCAAAAAAGCCTTCATTTTAGGCTACACTTCAATATTTCTTCTATTTCTTATTTGGATATTTCTATTAATCATTACTATTTATCTATTATATCATGTACATTATATTCCATATATTTTACATATTGTAATATATGGAACATGTAATAATAATGATTGCATCTATTGATATTATTTTTCGTATTTTATAGTTCTCTTTTTGTTACTTTTTTTTTTCAATTTCTGTTTACTTCTTGATATTTTAAATTATATGAATTCATTAACCAAAGACATCAGAACCACAGTTAATTAGAATTGAATGACCCTGGTTTTCTAAGGGGTAAATATTTAATCTTTATTAAAATAATAAAGACGCCTTTGGGGAGGGGGGGGTGGTTGTGGGGGGGGGTTTGTTTTGGGATTTTTTTTTTGTTTGCTTAATTTTAGATTTCTTGGCTAATAAACAAGGAGGTTCAGAGAGTTCGAAAATAAAATGTTTACTTAATTTTATTGCTACCTCTGAAAAACACCTGACATCAAGTTACTCCTGGTAATACTGTGCATGGGGAGAATGAGACCTGAAAGGAAAAAAAGGGCACCACAGTCTCTACACCTTTCTCTGTTAAGGCTTTTTAATTTTGCAGAAAATACAGAGGATTTTCACTAACTGCACTCTCAATTATATCCAGACATCCAATGGACAGAGAGGTCATTTTTCAACTTCTTTCTTGCCAACAGCCAAACTTGCACCTACTCGGGGTAAGAAGAAGTATGGGGAAAAAAAAGAACAAAGAAAATATAAAAAATATGTAGAGGGAAAAATAGGATTAACAAGTTAATGGTTTCTGTGTAGAAGTCCACCAGAAGGGTGGTCAGTGTGCAGAGAAGGGAGTCTCCTGGAAAACAGAGAATGGTTGGGTCTTTTTTCATGTTATCCTTTATTCTTTTTATGTTAAAGCATGGCACAAATGAATTTAGTGTTCTTTGTCATTCTTTTCTGATTTTTCTCTCCTTTAGGGACAAACTTCCACATACTCTGGGTAAGAAGTAGTATTTAAAAAAGGAACAAAGAAAACATGAAAAAATAAAATTGAATAAAAATTAATAAAAAGTTTAAAAATTAAAAATAAAAATACAAAAACATGAAAATAAATAAAAATATAAAAATCTAAAAGTAATATAAAATAAAGTAAAATAATTAAAAAATAGAAAAAATATAAAATCTTTTAAAGAGTAAAGAACAACAGCTAGACTGGGATAAGGCCTTCCAGTGGCTTTGCTTCCTACTGGCTCTGTCCTTTTCTGCCAACTACCTGCAAGAAAAAAAACAACAGGGATAAAGTTTCAAACAGGATGTCCTTGGTTGAGGCACTTCAAAATAAGATTTTTAACAAAAAATGTTGGCCAAAACAGAGAGTCCCAAAATCAAGATATAAGTCTCACAGATATTTAAAAAAAAAAAATTGTCTTTGGTGTGTATAACTTGCCAGCCCCTCATGTTTTCAGTCCTTACCATTGATTTTTACCAAGTTGATGGTTAAAACCTTGTAGAAAGCTAAAAAAAAAAAATAATCCAGGACAAAGCCAAGCATTTTCCCAAGTCCCCTCAGTGTGGAGCTGTGTCAGCCCCGAGTGTTTGGTCCCCCAGCCCAGCCCAGAGCAGGCTCCAGCTGCTCCCCAGGGGGGGTTACCAAGGGACTCACTTGTTTGGAGCTGTAAATGCAGGTGCCCTGCACTGGAATGCCAATAAATGTGAAATATGTGACTCTTGTCTTCAGCAGTGACTGACCTTCTCAGGGGAGCCCCCTCACCCGGGATGGGCCACTCTGCCATGGACTGGATCCATCTGCACCTGAAACAAAGTCAGGACAAAAGTCAAAGTGCTGCAGGAGAACTCGACAGCTCCAGACACTTTGTGTCAATCCAGAAATACCCTCTACAGGCCAACTACACCCTACATGACAAATTTCAACTCCCCAGGACTTGTCCCATTCCCCCTACACTCAGACAAGCAACAAGGCAGAGCAGCTCCAGGCCAAACACACCAACACCCGTGACACAGGACAGGACAAAAGGGGGGACACAACAGGGACAGAAATATCTCGGCAAGAAGAATGACCCTGAGGACCGAGAGAACTCACAATGAGATGACCGAGGTAAGACCGATGGGGAGCTGACCAGGGTCAGAGAACCCTGCAGGAAGAAGATGCCAACGGGATCACTGATCCCAAGAAACGCAGGGATGGATGCCTGAGAATCCCAAGGTCAGAATCCTCCACTTAGCTGTGCACTTTTAGAAGACCTAATCTGCCAGAATGGATAGTGGCAGTGCACAGCTGTGGATACAGCTCAGAACAAGACCTGGAAAAGCATCAGCCTGGACACTTGTGAAGAGAGATGAGTCCAATATGTGTCCAAGCTCCTGAGTCAAAAGCACACAGCTGAGGAATGCAGAGATCAAAAATGCTAAGATTGACACCAGGGTTTTTGATAGGCCCCTTGGAGGGCTAAGGGAAAAGGCATGAAAGATGAGATGTCCAAAAGACACAGAGTGCACAACAGACAAGTAACACGACATGCCCTGGGACTGCTCTGCCCTGCACACCTCAGCATGGTGATCCAAAATGAGACGTGCCCTTAATGTAGCCTAAGGGGTCACATCTTGGACATCCCCATCTCCAAACCTGACTCAAAAATCCCTCCTGGTGACCCCTGTCCCGGCACCCTGCTTTCACCCCTTCTGTGAGCCATAGTCCTACACTTATCTCTCGGACGTCTGGGGATGCGAATCCACATCGGGTGCCAAAGAAGGTCGCCTCTCCCCCAGGGAAATTCCTGGTGTCACCACGCTGTTGTCTCTTAGCTACAATAAAGAAAACCAAATGTGACCGTGTGATCTTAGCAGCACATCGCCCGAAACCTGACAATTCTGCTACTCACCATCTCCTACTCACCGGGTCCTCCGGCCGGCCCCATGCTTCAGCTGCGCTCAGAGGCCAACGCCATCATCATGGCATATGCCTGGGTTAACAGCAGACAAGGTGATGTGGCACAACTGAAACTTGAGCAGACCCTCGCTCGTCCTCTCCCTTGCCTCCTCAACTCCTAACCCCAACTCCTTGGCCGTTATCAAAGCCTACCTGGATGGCACCTTCAAATGGGGAAGATCAAGACTTCATCACAGAGTCCTGTAATGCTCCCAGAGGACTCACAAGCGAGGCGAACATGGTCCGTTGTCCGGAGCGCGAGGGCTGTGGGGGATGATGGAGCAGGAGCTGCAGGTGGCACCTGCAAGGGCAGGGCCCTGGGACAGGTGCGGCACCGGGGGCTGCGGTTCTGCCCCTGCCCACCCTCCTATCTGCCAAGAGTGCGGAACACGGGGGTCGCTTTCCTTTGGCAGCCTTGTTCTGGCCCTGCCGGGGCAGCTGTGCCAGGAACGAGCTGTCTTAAGCCAGGGATGGGGGAATTCCATTGAGTCTCCCATCTAGTGCTGTGCTGTCACCAAGTCAACTCCTGATTTCAAGCTGACGGTTGCAGCGGCCCCGAGGTGAGGAGGGATGCCAAACAAAACCCAGTTATATGTAACACAGAACCATGCCAAGTCTTGGAGTTTCTGCAGGTAAGAGCAGGACTTGGATTCTCTGAGGACCTCGGCTGAGTGGGAGGCACACAGTTTCTCCTGCCTGAATTCCTGCAGCTGTTCATCTCTGCTCCTCTGCAGCAGCAGCAGCTCCCTCCCTACATGAGAGCTGCCTCAGCTCGGATGAGTGTGAGAATATCCAGCTCTTCCTTAGGACTTGAGGCATGGCAGGGAGCAGAGCTTGTGTCAGAGCTTGTTTAAAAACTTCTAATATAAAAATAAATTAAAGCAGAGGCATTTGAGGAGATAACATAAGAAAATCTATTGCAAGCATACGTATAAGCTGACTTAATTTAAACATCCACATTGATGGACATTTTGTGGAACCGCTCTGAAGGCAGTGTCCGAAAAGCTTCGTTAGCCTGTTGTCTTCTGCTGGTTGAGTAGCATCTGACCCCAGCGCTCGGGGGCTGCGTGGAGATTCCTCCCCAGAGTGGGGTCACCCCTTAAAGATGAGCCACAAAGATTCAGTCGTTGGACTGGGTGAGTACCTATTTCTACTTAGTAATTGTTTTCACTGGCTTTAATGCCATGGCTGCAGTGCTCCTTCAGATGTCATGCCCTGCTCCAGCAGCTACAGCTCCCGGGCTGGGCAGGGAAAACTTCTGGGGAAGGGCTTTCAGTCTCAATAGTTACCATTTAAATCAATCAAGCCATGTATAAGTACTGGTGGCCAAAAGTTTTACCGCTTCCCTCTGAATCATCCAGCATTGGCTGGAGGTTTGTGCAAGCTGGTGGCCTCTTCTACCTGTTATTATCTCCCAAACGGAATTCAGCTAAGTAGAAGAGGCACAGATAGTGCCTACAATTTTGTGACATGAAGAAACAGCCTGTTACTGGAGAGTCCCAGACCTCTGTTTCCTTAGCCTCTGCAGGTCTGGCACATGGAAAGCCCAAAGGCACTGAAGTACCCCACTCAAGCAGCCAAATGTTAACAATCTCTCCAAAGCCTAATTTGCCTTTGATATAGACTTAATTGTCTGCGTCACCTACCAGGCTGGGGGAGGGCTATAAAAGGGGCTGCAACCATTGTCTGAGACAGAAGAGAGTCCAGGAACAGCTCCCTCTCCCAGTGTTTCTCACTCACAACTAGTGACAGCCCGTGCATCATGCAGCTGGTGGCCAGCCTGGTGTCCATGCTGCTGCTGGTGTGGAGCGTGAGAGGCACAGCACTGCCCGGGGAAGAGAGACTGCAGAGCACCAGGGTGAGTACAACATGCCTTGGGTTAGGAGCAGGATAGAGCGAAGAAAAGGAGGATAAGGGAAAGTAGCTGTACCTGATCCTACTCTTCCACCCCTCTATATTCCAAGACATTATAGCTTCACATGCTGCGATGCCCCAGGCTGTTACTACGACTTGCTGGCCAGCTGATTTAGAAAAAGTACCAGGACAAATGCCAGAGAGCTGGAAAAAGTGAAGTCTGAGCTAAGTGAAAACTGGGGGAAAGGAGAATACATTATTGAAAGGGTACAGCATGAGAGAATAAAGCAAAGTGCTAGGGAGGGAGAGACAAGATACATAATTGGTAAAATGATCGACAGAGATGATATTTTAAATAGGACTCACAGGAAGGACAAATGCTTACAAGATGGTTTCAGCAGGAAAGTAACAGAGGAATCATAAATGAAGTAATTACATCAAAATAAAATTGCTTTTTCTGGAATAGTATTCACATGAGGAGTTAGACCGACTAGGTTCTGATAGGATAATTATGCTCTGAACCAGCACAGCTCTATGCAGCAGCAGATCTTATGGCAATATAATTATTGTACCAACTGGTAAAACCCTAATATTATAATGGCTGGAGTGCTATAATTGTTTTGCTGTGCTATTTCCCTAAGAGGCCAAAGGGGTAGGAAATCATAGCATAACCTAATCACAAGCCCTATTTTGACTGCCCTTGCCCTGCAGTTCTCTCACCTGCCATCCTTGATGTTCCTCTGAGCTCTGGTTAGTGGCTGCACGTGGCTGTATCCATAAGGCTGCTGTTGTTCCCGAGAAGTGAGGGATCCCAGGGTTGGTTTCACAGGCGCTAACTTCTCCTCTGTGCATATCCATGTTGGTTTTTGTCTTAGTGTTGGCTCCGGCTTGTCCATCGTCCATCAGTGTGTCAGTACTTCAGGAACAGGCTTGCATCTCATTAACAACAAAACTGGCCACAAGACAGAACCATACACAGTGTGAGGTGCTGACATTCTGTTAGAGATCAGGGCTCCTGCAACTGCCTGGAGTTAACCCTTCTGGGTATAACTGGAAGTTTTCAGCTCTACATCCATATGATAACAAGTCCAGTACCTAAAAAGTAAACTCATTTTTCTTAAAAAAACCTGCTGATGCAAATCCTAGCTGCTGGGAAAAAAAAAAACAAGTTACAGAGAATCAATTGATAAATAAGTCTTCAGTAAATATTAATTCAAGTGTAACGGCTCTTAGTCTTTTACACACTGCTGCTTACAAAGTATTGATATAATTAAAAAGAATCATTATATCTGTTATAGAGCATTCTACACACTGAAAAACTCATGGATGCTGATGAACCAGTCCCAACAGTCACCACTGGTGTAACAGACAACTGTATTAAGTATGAAAAAGTCAAGATTTTACTAAACAAACCACTGTAAAATACATTGCAATGCAAAAGGAAGATCTGTTAACTCTGAGCCACTGATGGATGTAGTGCAAGGAATGAAGCAGCTGCCCAAAGGTTTGCCCCAACCCACTGTGCTGAGATCTCGCTGCTGCCAGTCTTGTTCTCTTTCAGAACAGCTCTAAGCAGAAAGGATATGAGCAGCAGATTAGTGCCGGGTTTTCACTGGCAGCCACAGTCGATCATGCATTAGGAATATCCCCTCGCTCGGGCTGTGCTGTGCCTTCCCCCACCCCTGAGTCCAAAGATACTGGTTCTGCTCGGAACAGTTAATTTCCAAACAGCAGTTAAGCTAGGAAAGATGCTTCCAAGAAAGACGTGACCTAGAAGACACAGTCCCAGTCCCCCTCCCAAAGGCTCAAGACATCTTGCAGCACAGGAGTAGGAATCAGGGTGAGCACAAACTGACTTGCTAGCTTTTCTTCTGCCAGAGATATAGTGTGGGATTTCTCTGTTCCTCAGTTTCTTGTGTGTGGTAGCAGGGGTAATTGATAGAGCTAAGAAAGTGATTAAAAATATCCATAAGCCTTCCTTCTGTAAGGTAAATTCAAGACAATTGCTGTTGCCTGTATTTATCTGTCTTTTTAGCTGCTCACAAGATGGTCCTTAGCAAATGCTGGTGCTGACAAATCCAGCAGACAGATACAGCCCCAGAAGTACGGGTGGGCATTGTGAGAAGTGACATGGAAACTTGCTTCCAAGATTCCCATCTGCATGGGAAATAGATGGTTTGACAGGAACAGATCCTGTCTCAGCTTGATCAGCATCAGCTGTCTCTGCTAATGAGTCAAATAGCAGGAATGCTCAGCCAAGAGGTAATTCCTCAAATTTGCTGGATGTAAAAATAAGAGGAACGCAGTAACTCATGGCTTGTACTGTTGGAATTCCCTCAAGCTCCAAACCACAGGCTCTGTTCTCCTGTGTGCTGGTACAGCAAAGGGATGGAGCTCAGAAGCCCTTTTTTCATCCCACCTTCCTGCAAGGTCAGGCTATGGAATTATAGGTTCTTGTTCTTGAAGTACAACTGCCTGTCTCCACTGATGCAACATTTTTGTTTCAGACATTTGGGGTATCCCTCTCCCCTTTAACCCAGCTCTCTCCTTGTTGTATTTTAGCATTTTACTGTGGGGTACAGCCCCCCATGAGCTTAATTTACTATTGCCCAGAACACTGTGCCTCTTCCCTGACCTTCCCGAGGTGGAGGCCGGGTAGCCAGGGCAGCACAGGCAGCTTGGCATACACTGAAGTTTCATTAGTGCCGGAGGGAGGGCCTTCACAGAAATTCAAGCTTATTTGTTAGCAGCTCTTTTCCAGCTCTAACATGGCACATGAAGGTCCAACTGGCTGAGCTGGGTAGGAATGGGAGACAACAGTGGCCTCTGCAGCCACAGATTCCTGAGCTCCAGCATGGCTCTGCCATCTCTCGGCTTGGAGATGCGGCAGGGGAATGAGAAGGGAACTCGTGGGGGATGTCTGCAAGCTCCGAATTTCGACAGCCATGGCGGACAAGACTTCCATACCTCACTTTCCCTGCTCTCTGCCCACAGGAACGGAGTACACTCCGCAAGGACGTCATCCTGAAGATGCTGGCAGGCCTGCTGGATGGCGTGGATGTGGGGCGTGAGGCAGCCTTCCCGGATGTCGAGGAGGAGGGCAAGCTGGAGGAGGAGCGGGCAGCGCTGGGGCGTCTTGCTCAGCTCTCGCAGCGGGACCGCAAGGCACCCTGCAAGAACTTCTTCTGGAAAACCTTCACCTCCTGCTAGTGCCGCCCAGCCTGGCCTCGCCAGCCTGCAAACACCTTCCCTACAACTCACCTTCCTTGTCCACCCAGCCCCTTCTCTGTGCCCTGCACCTCCCCAGAATAAAGCATGGCGCCTCGGGGGCGTGTCTGTGCCTCTCTCTGGGGCAGCCACGGCGGGGCGGGGCGGGGCGGGGCGGGACCCGCGCGTTTTCTGGAGCAGCCGCGAGGCGTTGTGGCCGGTTTGGGAAAGGGCTTTGCGGCCGTGAGGGGAGCCGTGCGAAGGGGACGCTGCCGTCTCTAAAGCTGCTGCAGCTGCCTCCTCAGCCTTTGAAGGACCAGATGGGTGTGCAGTGAGGTGCTGGGCAGCTGGGGCTGTGCCTCATGGGAAGGGCCCTCAGTGTTAGCCCCTGGTCAGGATAAGGTGCCAATGCCACGATGAGGAGAGGATGACTTGATTCTGGACACGGGGGAGAGCAGCTCCCTGTGCTCCTTTCTACGCTGGCTTAATGAAGCACCCAGACAGTGCTGTGCAGATGTGGGGTGCAGGGGTGGCATCTGGGGAGAGGGAGACAGGCCCAGAGCTTGACCTACTTTTGGTTTGCCAGCAGGTATTTCCAGAGAGGTTCCTAGGGTGCTTTTGGGCTGCATCCAAAACAATTATATAAATGGGCTGTAATCCTGGGTTCAACAGCTGTGGTTCACTCGTGGTTTCTTGGTGTCTTCTCAACTTGCTTGAACAAACCCCAAACCTGAGTTTTCTTACCTATGCTATTGGGTGCCATTTGCTGCCCGCAGAGTAGCAAGACATGTAGTTTTATTTCTTTGGGATTATTGAGGAGATTTTTGAATCTTATTTTTAGAACTGACAGGTAGTACAGGGTTATGGACAACAGACATGTTCAAGTTCACAGGTATTTCCCTCTGAAGAAAGCTGCTGAGTCCTTGGTTTGTCATACTGGCAAAACAAAAAGGTATGAAATTCAGTTGCTCTATTTGCTTTAATTCTTAGTACTGAGAAGTTGAATTTCAAAGCTATATTACATTGTTCTGCATGGCTGCACAAAATAGGAGGCTTTGACTGTGTATCGCTGAGCCTGTCCCCAGTCCTGAGGAGAACTGAAAGTAGCTATTTGTAATGGTTTAATTTTGAGCCTTTATTTTGCTTTTGGAGGTCGGTGACCAGGAGGTCACTCATCTAAACAGCAGCATTTTGGATTAATCAGCAAGCCGGCCTGTTTTATGGCAGCTGAGGTAATGCCTTGCACTGTCTAGCTCTCTTGAGTAACGAGTGACACCTGCTCTGGCACCTCAATGGGCTGCCTGCTGCTTTGCTCTGTGTTAGGCTGCATATTTCAGTGTATCATTTGCCACAGAAATTTCTGGCCGTGTGTTTCTGGCTTGCAGGAGGAATTAGAGCCCTGTGGCTTGTTTTATTTTTGACTCCATAATGAAAAGTCAGATCCTTGCTGGGGGTACTCTGCAACTCAGGATATGGGGCTTTCTGGCTGTGTTACCTGAAGCGCCCAGCTAGGATGCAGGGGGACTGGGTTTGTGCCTCGCATTTCTGCCAGCATTTGCATTTCATCATTACCTCAGTTTCACTGTCTTTAAAATGGGATGAAAGCTCTTGCCACTCACGTTTCTTAAGAAAAATTATAAAGAGACGAGTGCTGTATAACAGCTAATTGTGGCCATTATTATTACTAACACCTCTGTAGCAGGATGGGACCAACTAGGATGCAAACACCTTAGAAATGCTCTCATAGGAGCTGCCTTATTATCCACCATTACATCTTGTCTGTGATCATAATGCTCAAGAAATTGAGTAGTGAAAACAGGAAACTCCTGAGTACATGGGCGTAGGGATTGCCCCAGACAGAGCCTGCCTGTTCAGCAAGTTGTGAGCTGGATTATCTTCTCGAAGGAGAGAGGAATCTGGCTGCCCTCAAGGCTGGAAGTAAATTGGGAAGTTGAGCTGCTCTTTCTTCCCCACAGATGGTTCCTGCTAATACAGGCTGAGGCACTGGCTGAGCACCAAGGGGAAGTCTGAGTTGCCAGTGCACCTGCTGTGGACAGGGGGCCAGCACCATGGGACAGGCTTCTTTTATCAGCTCTGAAATCAGTGTTTGAGTTAGATCTGATTGTGCCATTTCCCTGGTAAGTCAGTGTGCTGAGACTGAAGGAATGCAAGCTCCTGCCTGATGATATTATTTAGTGAGTGTGGCAGGATAAATAAAATGTGAGGGAATGTGGCAGGATAAATCAGATTCAGTGCTTATTTTCTATTTGAATTTTCACAGAAGAATTCTGAGACTTACAATGGCATATGCCGAGTTAGAAGGGAGTGAGAGCCTGCTATGTCTTTTTTAAATGCAGTAGCTGATGCACTTCAGAGTCTTGTCTCTGCTCAGAATAATATGTCTATATATGAGCAAGGGCAAATAACCCATAAGTTATCTCTGGATTTTTTTAAAAATTAAAAAGACACATTGAAAAATAAGAAGTATGCCAGAAGGCAAACTTTTAAAGTCATCTAGCACACACAGTGCTGACCTAATCCAATACGTGGTCCAATAGGGGTATTCACTTAATTTTTTTTTCTTTTTTTTTTTAATGTTTTTAACCTCAAGCTAGTTTATCACGCTGCAGACCAGTGAAGAAATTATCATGGGCATGAGTTCAGCTGTGAATCCACAGCATATTGATACCCAAGGGTAACCTGTGGGTGCATATCCTATCCCTTGATAAATGTGTAGTAGTCCAAGGCAGCTTATGAGAACGGAGTAAATCTCATTTACTCTGAGGTTAAAGTATGTCCATACGTGGACAGATATGACGGAGGAACTGTGGAGGTATTAATTTGAAATTTAGTATCCTCCATGGTGGCTTGTTCGTACAAGTTTTTATAGTAAAGATCTTGTTTTAATATGCTGTGTGTGTTTTTGGCTTTAGACAAAGGAGAGAGCTGCAGTCTGACAAGACTTACAAAGATCCTGCAGGTTGCCACCGGTGGAGGTAAATTTAGTGGGAACACAACAGTACTGCCTATTTGGTGGTCCTGTGGCTGTCGTTCTCAAGCAATACGTGGCCCGTGAGGCACCTCTGGCATTAATTATAGCTATAGAAAATTGAGGTTAAACCTGGCCCTGATGGGAGAATGAAGCATAAGGTTGCACAGGCTGTCTTTTGTCTTATGCTGTTAGTATATTTGCATCCACTCAGAAACACTAAATGTGTGTTTGGAAAGCAGTGAGTCCAATTACTTAAAAAGAAAATCTGTTTTTAAGGTTGATGGCATATGACCAGTTAGATACAAACTGGGAAAAGGAAAACCGGGTTTGCACTAAAGGGGAATTTTCTCTCCGCTCTTGAGTGAATTCTGCTGTTGCTCTTGGTCATCGATTAGTGTAGTGGTTCACAGAATGTGTTCCTATGGGATGCTTGTTTTTGACAACATTCATCTAAGAAGCGGTTTAGATAACAACAAACTTGACAACAGCCTCGTGACACAGAAGCACTACTTTTGTTTATCTTTCCTGGCAGTTTGGGCTAGATTTGCCTTAAGCCTTGGGCTTGGTGGTAGGAGATGCTGATCTGAGAGGCATTGCTCTGTGTCTTGCTCTAACGGTGATGCTATGCAAGCCTCTGACGATGGCTCTGCCAACCTGCCTGCTGTACGAGTTTTTTTTTGAGTGAGAGAATATCATGGGTCAGATAAGGGATTTGGTGTGTTCAGTGACCTTGTTCTCTGAGTTCTGAAAGCCACTCTTACCTGTGAAGTTGGCTTTGAAGATTAAACTTCAGTTACTTCTCTGAGCTCTTACATTCACAAAACCCTCAGAAGCAGCAGGCTGTAAATGGCTTTTATATTCTGTGAAAACTCAGTGAAAGGAGCTGTTACCTGGACCATTCAGAATGTTGCAGTAGCTTCAGGTAAGACACCTACAACACAGGAAATCCTGAGTACAAGTGGCCTGGTGAATTGGGAGAATGTCTGACACAGTGCATTTTTCCTGTCTTTGCTGAACACTGATGGAACTTACAGGGATTTGAGAGCATGTGACAAGGTGAGTTTTCAGTGACAAGAAGGATTCCGGGGAGCAAGAGGGAGGTGGCAGAAAGCTGTAGTTTTTGTAGAGTAGGTCAGAAGGACAGGCAGGGTGCTAGGATGTTGTGCTTTTTGGTGACTTTGCAGTGTGAAGGTCTGTGTGCTATGAAAGCCTGAAGATGGGGAATCAGATAGTGCTCTCTACTGCATCAACAAGGATTTAAGAGATGTAGCTTTCCCTTGGGACTCATAAGGAATTTCAGTTGGAGTTACCACTAAGGTAGTAGGTGATAAAGTACGGGTAGGTAAAAATTCACTTATCCAGGGACACAGAGTGAACTGGGACCTGTCAGCATAGGGAAGCAGAGCATTGCTGCAAAATAGCTACTGTGGGTAAGGTTGCTTTTTATTTCATAATAGTCTTTAGGGGAGGGAATATCTGGGAATCAGAGGGCCTGTGTCACGTAAGCTAAGGGAGAACAGCTCACTGCTGTTACTCAGCTACTGTGAGTAAACCCTTTGCAAGAAGCCTGGGAATACAAGCAGAGACTGTAGGAGCTGTCAGCCTGTATCTCAGACTGCTGAGGAGCAGCTGTACCCCATGCAAAGGGGCAGCAGTAATGCCTGTTCGGAGCCTGTGAGCCTTCTTCTAACAGCTGTGTCTGATCCATGTGTTCCTCTCTGCTAACTCCAGCAGCTTTGGAGCTCGTGCAGCTGCAGCTCTTACTTTTAGACTTGTGTCTCATTTTGCAGCCAAGGGTGGGACGTACTAGATGAAAAAGTGCTGGTATTGCAGTCCCTTATGATAGAAGCTTTGGAGAGAGCTGTTTGAATCTAGGTTCAAACCTTCCAGCATGTCTACTTCCCACTTGTGAAAATTATGTAGGAACTCCTGTTTTAAAGCAATTAAGGTTTAGTGTAAAACAAAAACAAAAAAATAAATTACAAGCAATCTTTACAGTTGAGACCTTGCTGAATTTGCTTGAGGTCAGGCCTACTTCCTATTGTAAGACTGCTAGTTAGTAAAGTTTGCTTTTAAAAATTTTTTACCCGGGCTGTGCTTGGCTGGTGTATTTAAGTCTCTTCTTGAAAGAGGGGAAGAAGCCAATGACTTATGATTGTGCAAAACTTGCTGGCCTGGCTTGTACGTTCCAGAAATTGTCCAGGAGACATTTGGTCACTCAGATGATGGCTTTAGAATCCATCACTTTAGACACATGGTGCATTTGGTCAGCGTTGGTCCTCAGATCTGCCTGGTTTCTCTGTGACTTCATTTATATATTTGAATAAAAGGAGATTTTCCAGCTAGTATTGGGTATACTGGTCTGCATTAGTTGGTGGACATAGCATGGGCAGCAGCTTAAATAATAGAGAAAGGGAGAATATTTCTATGATAATGTTTTATATGGGGCTTTTAACCCTTGCAGTTGGGACAAGGCTCTGTGCAGGGACTCCCCTGCTCAGAGTGAAATTCAGAGGTCAGGACATGTCTTCTTAAAAGCATTTTCTTTCTTGAGAGCTCTGCCTTTGTCCTTGGCCGTGTGCTGCTAATCTAGTCAGAGTCCAATCAGTCCCATGGTGAGAGGTGGCTTCCTTGCCAGAGGCTTGGGTGCAGGTGTACAGATGGGGAGCTGCAGCTGCTGAAAAGGCTATGGATTTCCACTTTAGGAGCCCAGAGCCATGGGGAGGAAACAGCAGTCTTTGTGCTCTAAAATGTTGGCTTGCAAACAGTGCTTGTCTTCATCTGTGAACTGATGAATTTACCCACTGCTGGGAGCCAGCAGGCTGGAAAGTGCCTTATGATCGCTCTTCCAAAAGGATAACTGAACCCTGTCCAGTGTTGGAAGGCAGCTTGTTGTTCCATGGGACAGAGAGGGCTAGAAGCAGAATGACTGAGAAGAAACAGCACTGGTGACCTTCTGCTCCATTCCAGAATAAAAATGGTATTGTATTTATATTGCAAAACTGTCTAAATAGTGTGTGACCCAGGTGCTGTGCAAGAAGGTACCTACTCGCCTATGGAGTAGGGAGGGAAGGGAATGTCCTAGCTCCCTTTAACCATTTGGTCAGAGGCAGGTTTGCAGTTTTTCAGTCCTATGTTATTGCTTTGGCTTGGTATGAGATGGGAAGTTACTGAGTATTATTGCCACAAGGAGAAAGTGGCAGTGCATGTTTCTATCTCCATATTCTTCTTTTCAGATAAGTAATTGCTTCCATTTCTATTTTTCTAGCTGCTTTCATGAGGGAGTTTTCATGAGATGATCCACCTTTGCCAAAGTGCCAGCCCATGTATCAAAGATCCTTCAGGAAGCAAGCAGGAGGGTAGGGACCACAATCCAGGAAGTCTCTCTCCTGGGGCACAAGATATGGCCGTGTCCAAATTCTGTACCTGGGGAATCTTCACCTGGTTTTGTGTCCACCCACCTCTGACCAGTCACAGCCCCAAGCAATGCACTGGGTGTAATTGATGTCCAAAGAGCAGCCCATCGTGTTCAGCTCCTGTGTCAGCTGCAGGATCTGCACAGGCACAGAGATAGGTTAATATGTTTCCTGTTCTGGAAGCCCTGTTCAGAGAGCTGGTCAGTTCTGTTTCCCAGCCTCTGAGTGACAGCCAATAAACCAGAGCTGGCACCGAAAAGAGATTTGTAAAGGAAGGCTGAGAGATTCAAGGAGAATCATTTTCCCGAGTCTCATCCCATTTTCACATGAGCACATACAGAGCTTGCCCTGTCCCTCAGGAACATTTAACTAGTCTTCACCTGTCTGGGAAGATGGACTGCCTGGTAAATGAGATGTCATTGTCACTGCTCTAGCAGTGACAATGAAGTGACAATTAAGTGGATTAGTGACATTAGTGGATTAGGAACTTAAGTGACAATGAAGGGGATTATTTCCAAATTATTTGAAAATACTTAGCACAAGGACAGAAACCATAAATATAAAGGACCACTTTAGAAAGTTGGAGGCAGCCTCATGAGCCTTGAGAACCTCCCAGTGCAGAGTACAGACACAGAGCTCAAAGGAGCTCCATCTCTTGGACTGTGTACCACAGAACAAATGGGCCACCAGAGCAGATGTTAGAGGGGAGCTCATTCTGTGTGGCTTCCCAGATCACCGTGGCCATGCAGGCCCCACCTGAGTATTGTCCAGTCTATGTGGAACAGGGTGTGAGATGTCCCAGGCTGCCCACCAAGAGCAAGTTAGCTTAGGAGGTGTGTGAAATGCTGTTTGCAAAGCGCTATAGGGCTGTCACACTGACAACAGACACAAGGCACTTGCCCTAAGACACCCATGACTTCCATAGGCTTTGTTTCCTACAAGTTCTGTGGAAGTGTTTGACTCTTTGTAGTTTGAACTCTACTTGTGCCGGTTTGTTCTTGGAATAGAAATATTACTAACAAGAAGAATAAATTGGAGAATGAGGAGTCCTGGGAAAACAACCCCTGATTTTGATGCCTGTTACACAGTGCCCTCAGCCGTGTGTTCTCATGTGTGGCTGTGGAGCTTCTTTTCCTGTGTCTCTCATAACAGTAAAGCTGTTGTTTGATTTAACATTACTATCTGTATTGCAGGAGCAGTACAGTCCTGTACAGTCCTGCTGAGACTAATTCAGCAGCCTGTCAGACCTTCTTTTAAGCTGCCCCAAAAAATGCAGCTTCTCATGCTGAAGGTCTCCCAGTATGAGTAGAAGAGGTGAACTGGGAGAAGGGCAAAGGGAGAGAATATCTCAAGGCCATCAGCAGAACAGCAGCACTAGAACAGGACATTGTTCTGTAGCCTTGCAGATTCAGTTAAACTGAAAATTTGCAAACTTGTGAATTCCTGGCCTCTCTGAAGATTGCAGTGTATTGGGGGGAATATTACAGTGATTCAAGAATAAAAAGTTCACTGTCCGTGGAGACTTTATTAAATGAAAATATTTTTCAAAGTGAAAAACCATTTGGTGCATCTGTGTCCCATTACTGAGCTGGGGCCATCATCCATTTTCATTAGCCAGGGTCTGAGCAGGTAGGTGGGGACAGAGGCTCAGGCAGCTGTCCTAGCCATCAGGCTAAAAAGCACCATATGGAGAAGCCTAATGTATGTTAACAGGCATCACAGACCAAAATTGAAAGAATAATCACCCGTCCACATGCAGTAACCTCAATGAGACAAACTCTCAGTACTGATCTTTCAGCTGTAATTTTGCATCATTACAGTGCTGCTAGGCAGAGGCTAACAGACAAGTTGGAGTAATCTGACTTCAGCAAGAACAATTCCTCCAGCCGTGCTAACACTCTGGCTCGGTTCCCTCCCTCCTCAGTTCCCTAACATGCATCAAACAGAATATCTTCCCTTCCTCTTAGGTTCTTTACTGGAGTTCAGGGGATTCCAGCCAAACATTTACATTGTGTGCAATGATCTTTTAATGTGTCGGCCGCTCGGTAGGTCTGCATTGCTCTCTACTGCGTCAGATAAACATATGCCATAGCAAGGCTGTTTCCCTTTTGTCTGCCCTAAATGGGTGTACCTGAAATACTTCCACTTTGATCTCAAGAGTTTCTTCTGGTCTTAACTTTTAGCTAAGGGGGCTCAGAGCTCACCTGAGTGTGTGCCTTGGCATGCAGGTTGAAATTGGGTTAGATTCCGTGTCCTTGTATGTAGTTTACTCATCACATAGCTGAATCATTTTGCCTTTTCAGTGGACCTGAGCAGTGCTGGAGCAGAGTGACTGGTGGCTGCTGGGAATCATTGACATTATTATAGCTGGGGCAAATTAGGACATACTTTCATAGCCTCTGTTCCTAATTTTAAATTAGAGGGCTGTAACCTCTGCCAAGTCTCCCCTTGCTTGCCAGCAGCCCCAGCGCCTCCAGGGCATGTCAGCACTTCCTAGTAGGCTTTTTCTGCATACAGCTTTGAGACTCAACTTTGGGCCAGCTTTTAGTAAGTAAAAGCAGGTATGGCAGTATGTCCAACAGGTAGGAGAGACTCACATTTGTAGTTGCCCATGTGCAGCAATCAGGTAACTTCTTAATCCAGGGATCACTTGAGTGTGTCAACGCCTGAACATTTGTTTTTGTGCAGCCAGGTAATAGCTTTGCCTATCTCTGAAATGCAGATTTTTCTGAGTCAGAATATAGTGCTGTGTTGGCAGCAGCTCATACTCCTTTGTGATACTTCCATTTAATGGTATTTTGATGGAAACTCTCTTTAAAACCCGCTATTTTCTTTTTGCATTTTCCCGCGATTGTTCAAGCTTTAGTCATGATTTTTGATGAAACTTCAGCATTGTAATTTCACAGTCCTGACAAATGTGGAGAAGGAAACTGGGTAAGTGTCCTCCACAATCAAGATAAAGTTAAATTTCTCTGTGAAACAACAATAATCCAGTAAAACTCAAATTCGTTTGAGTTTGACATCACCCAAAACAAAAGAACACAGGATCAGAGGGTATTTTGCATGGCTTTGCAAAGATTTCTGTGAGAGAAGCAAAATCTACCAGAGAAACTGAGGAGTAAGATGTCCATGCAGCACAGGAGTCTTGCCCTGCATTTTGATGGGCTTGTCGTTGGGCTTGAGGTTCCTTTTTCTCTCTAGGGCAAGAAACAAGAGCTTTAGAGTAGAATTTTGGCAAAGATGAGCTTACATCTAGACCGAAAGACAGCATTTGGTTTGGATGCTTCCAGTGCTTTTGGGCAGGAATAGATCTGGCATTCCTGCCTTAAAATTAAGATAAATAAGGCTAGTCTTTGTAACATCTGTAAGACACCTAGAAGATACCTAGTCTAGAAGGGATCTCTAGAATGCATATAGAAGGTACCTAGCACCTAGAAGGTTGCCCCAATTTCTCCTCAGAAGAGAGAACAGTCAGCGAGCTCAGATTCCTTTGAAGGAGGAGTGATTTGAAATAGTTAGGAAAAGCATTTTATTTCATTGAAATGGTCAGCAAAACTTAGCACAGCTGGTTGCTTTGCAGGATTTTTTTTTACAATGGAGTGCTACTGGCATTTTAATATACAGGTTTTGATTGATGCGACTGTTGGCGCTAACACGCCTTCATTTTATTTTCTGCAAGGCGGGAATGAGATGCTGTGTATTCAGCGACGGATGCAGCTGGACAGAAGATTTGTCCATTTCAGTGTATCATACTAACTCTTTAATGTTTTAGCAGTAGCACTGCTTTTGGAAATGTTTTGGACTGGCTTTACTGTTTGTCCAGATTAGTGGGTAATAGCCTTTTTGTTACAAAAAATTGAGGTTATGGACAATTGCAGAGGAAGAGAAATGGGGAAGAATGTTTTTGAATTGAACAAGGGAGAGAAGAAAATGCATTTGTGTATATATATATATATGGACAAGGAAGCTGTTGTGAGTTGGTTTAATGAGTTTGCCAGTCCTAATGCTCTTAAAGCCTATTCTTCATCATGTTTGTCAGCTTCTCCCTACTCCTGAGCAGAGAGGGAGCCTCAGGAACTTACTGTCTCCTCCAGTCTCAGCACGTGAGACATTTGGGAGGTGAATTCAATTCTTCACAGAGTTAATCAGTGCATATACATCCACAGGAAGAGCAGTCATGCAAGAAGGAATGAATGAAAGGGAGATGGAAATGGAGACAGCAGCCAAGTTCTGACTTCCAAAGGCAGACCTTGTCCTGTCAGCTGACAGCACCTGGAATTTGTATAGTCACCTGCATAAATACACAGACACCCATCCATGCAGTGGTTGAGATGGGCTGGCATAGGTGAAAATTATGTGTTGGATTCTGCAGTTCTGCAGTTGAACAGAACTTACGCATGTAATTACACATTATCATTTTCACTATGTACATATACATGAAGTATAAATAGTGTGTGCTTTGCACTCTGAGCTCTGTGGTGCTCCTGGAGAGTTCATGTTTCCAGCCTGAGACCAGTCCCACACAGATGATGGTCGTCTTTGTTTTTGAAAGCTCTGTGCCAGAGGAGTAAAACTATCAATCAGTACCTGTACCTCAGAGTCATTGTAGATCTTCCTTGACAATCTAAGCTCAAATCCAAGTGCTTTCAGATGAGGATGACACTGTAGAATTGCATTGGCTGTCCTTTGAAAGTCAGCACATGCAGGGTAGAGATGCCAAGGCCAGTGGGTTTTTTGCTGCTGGAGAAATGCCCCATAGCCCTCTGTAGCAATTGGAGTCTGTCTTTGCAGACAGAATATACAGCAATGAGGTAGCAGTAGATAGCATGGGAAGGAGGAAGGCCTGCCCTAAGTGAACAAAATATCTTCCCCCACTGCAGTAATTTTCTCTGCCTGCTATTTTTCCCCTGGGAAGATTATTTTTTTTCCTGTTTCGCAGCAACCAGGCTCTTTCCCCTGCCCCACTCTAAGCTCTGCTTGCTCCATCTGTGTGCTTGTCTTTTGATGTCAGTCACGCTATTTGATTTGTAATGAGGAAACAGAACATCTTTTCCTCTGCTTTATTTCCTTCCCCCAGTCCTCTGAACCCCTCAGTGCAGGAGGATGGGATTTAGCCACGGAAGATCAAGCATCCGAGCAATCTCTTAGGGCTCTGCAGAGGCAGTTGGCATTTGAAAAAGAAGGGGCAGTGGGGAGCAACGTGTTCAGGGATCACAGCAAGCAGTTATTGTGCTCATTTGCTCTCCTGGTTGACGCAGGGAGAGCTCTGCTCTGTTAGATGACTGCACTGTGCATGATTTTCCTTCATTCATTAACCCGCCTCTTGTTTTGGCACTGTACCTGTGTTTCGTATCTGGAGGCACGTCCAGGTGCTCACTCTCCTATTCATCCTACCTGAAACACCAATCAGTTTTTGCAGTGCTTTTCGTGGCATTGCTGTCAGAATGCAGAAGCTGCCTTTCAAAGGCCCAGAGGTGGTTTTGTACCTTGCACGAGTTGATTTTCAGAGGCACTGTGGTTTTACATGGTCCGTTTGAGACTTTTTTGATTAAACAAATAGCGGGGCTATATTGATTTCATTTTTAGGCAATCTCAGAGTCTGTCACAGCTTAAACACTTCCAGTAGGAACACTGCTTTGGCAGAACCTACCTCAGGTAACATTTTTGCAGTTTCAAAACTTGAGATCAGAACGAAATCTGAACTGAAGAGGTACCTTGTGACTTAGCCTGAATCTCACAGCACTTTGGTGACAGCCCTGCACAGCTGCTTCCCAGCCTTCTCATTTTTTCAGTTAGTTTCTGCTACTGTCTAGGTTTGCAGAAAAAGCGGAGGGCAGGTCTCTGGATTTTAGTGGTACCAGCTGGAGGCGCTGTGCTGGCTGAGCAGCTCTGCTCTGGCTGATTTATTCACGCGTCTGACTTGGCTGTCTGCATTCACTGTTTCCACAGGAGTGATTTGAAACCTTTCCTTGACAGTCCTCAGTGTAGAGTAGTAAAAACATATTTTGAGAGACTGGACAGGGTCTGAGAAAAAGTATGGGCTTAGACGAGGTCTCTGCAGTATCCCTGTGTCGTTCCGTATTACTCCATTCCACAGAAGCTGGGGTTTTTTTCAAGGCAAGTCCTTTCTCTAAACCTTAGCTTGGTGTTTCGGTTGAAAATGAGGCTACTTCAGTCAGCTCTCAACATGGAAGGAGATAGGAGCACAAGAAGCTTCCTAAAGTGGATCGGTAACACGGCAAGTTACAGGGCACTGGAAGCTGCGTGGATAAAGTCCACTCAGCCTTTGTGCTCACTTAGTCCTGTGCTGAAGGGAAATTGTGGGCAGGAAGAGCATCTGTGGGGCATGGTTAGCTGTCAGTGCTCCCAAAATGCTTATGCACCTGGTGAGCTAATCGCCAGAAGCATTTTGGAGGTGAAGGGATTCTGGATGAAGAAACAGGGACAGTGTCTTTAGCCTTGTTTATTCTCAGGTGCTTCTCCAGAGACCATGCCAGAGGAACGGCAGTGTGTGCACCAAGTTTTCAGCTTCTCACGCTCCAGCATAACAGTTTATTAAGTCAGCTATCGTGTTTCGGTGTTCGGCAGCAACTATCAGCCTCAGGGCACTCAGCAAATTCTGGGCTACGAGAAACTTTTCAGACCTAAGATAAGAATTGACTTTCCATTCCTCTGTGATCTGAGCAGGAAGCCTAAAGTGGGATGCTTCTGGAAGTATTTATGCCTATGGGAATCAGGCAGCAGCTCAGTCAGGCATGGATTGATTTTTTTTTTTCCCAAAATTTTTTGTTTCTTCCGTCCTTTCCAGATAGTGTAAAGTCCACATCTATCCTGTTGATAGGATCGTTTTAGCAGCTAGTAGGACATGGGAAAAGTCACTGCCCTCTTGGTTCTTGTCCATTATCTGTACTTGTAGGTATTGCTGCTAAACAGTTTTACTGCTAGTACTTTACCCTTCACTTTTATAAATGGTGTTTTCTGTTTGCAGTCTGCTGAATGGTTTGTTGGCCTTAGTTTTTTTCATATAATAAGTCCTGCTTTCCTGCCAGCACCAGCTTCACTGCCTATGGTAATGATTTTTGGCCGTTGAAAAGGTGTCCATTTGATTACAGGATATCTCAGGATAAATTTTCTGCATGTGCAATCCAACAGTCTGTTCCCTGCTGCAGATCTGTTTTCCAATTCTGTCCATTTTCATCAGGGAAGAGATGGAGCTAGGCTCAGCTTTAATATATCTCGGTTTTTACCCTCTAAATATTAGGCCTATCTCCATGTGTGCTGGAATAGGAGTTTTTTGGGAAACCTAAATGCTGATTTAGAAAGAAGCAGACTGCATGCAGGGGAATCAATAAAGCTTTATGTCCCATAGCGTATGCTGTCCCAGTTGAATTCCCTGGGCAGTGTGAAACCCCTGTGTGGATCCACAAATGTTTAAAAGAAATTTTAATTATTTCTTAAGCGTAACTTTTTACCTTATGGATATTCCAGGATGGGCAGGATAAAAAGCAGTCCACGCGTATGAAGAAGGCATGGAGTAGGTTTCGGTCACCACAAGCGTGCACTGGATTAAAATCTGCAGCTGAGAACTGGAAGACTTTGGCATCTGTGAAACTGGTGCCTTTGTGTACTGTAGTGTCATGCCCCCTAAGTATTCCTGTCCTATTACAGAGAACCATTCCAACCAGACTCATCACTATTCTAAAATCCTGTAATGTGCCCCATTATTTTGTTTCCAACACCTTCATGCTCTGATGATGCATGCTACTTCCTGTAACATGCTGTTTGCATTAGCAGTAATTGTGGATCAGTTGTTTAGAGGGAAAGAGCGTTGCCAGCTCCCCTTGCTCACCAGGGCAGACACTGTCTGGAGCCACCTCCTCCCACTGCCTTCCTTCCCACAGAGCAGTGATATTATGTCTCCCTCCAAGAGCCTGAAGCGTTCCTGATCCATCCTCTCCATCTCTGCCTGCCTCTCCCTGTCACTGACTGAAGCCTGAACACAAGCCTGGTTTTTAGTGATTGCTGTTCCCAGAACTCAGCAGGCTGAAGGGGGTGGAAGGGAGATAAACATAAGGGTTCAACATCCAGACAAACACAGCAGAGCACACGCAATAAATACATCCACCCCCAAATGCAAATACACAAGAAGGGATTCCTTCCCCAAGGCTCAGAGCAGAACAGGCTCAGACAGGAAGGCATCAGGATGAAGTGAGTGCAGTCACCTCCAGCTCCTCTGTCCACTTGGCTTTGTGCAGGGTCTAGAAGGCATGAGCGTGAGGCTTATCCTCTTTAGCTATTACCACAGCGACCCCACTGATACCTCCCAATTGTTCAGTGAGGAGGGTGTTGGGCATGAAGGTTTCAGCTAGTGCTGAGTGACCTGATTTGGTATCGAGATGGGCAGCTAGGATGTGTGGCTTTTGGGGTATGATCCAAGTTAATACTCACTCTTTCTCCATTAATCTCTGTCCCTTTGACGCAGGCTATTTATTTTGCTGGCTATGCTCTATAGTGAAGTAAGGAGCAGCATTGTGCCACAGAAAATGTATGGGAGGATCACATCCCCTAATTTCCCAAAGGTCTACCCAAATCACAAGGAGAAAATATGGAATATTACTGTCCCCAAAGGATATTCTGTCCGCATTTACTTCACCCATTTCAACCTGGAGCTGTCCTACCTGTGTGAATATGATTATGTGAAGGTATGTGTAGGGTGGGGTAACGTATAGCAGGTGCGGCTGTTAAAAACTCTGTTTATGTGATCCTGGGCACGTGCTGAATCAATGTAACTCTTTGTCAGCTCTTGATTTTAGTCTACTTGTAAAGTTCAGGCTCAGCTGGTTCCTAAATTATGTGTTTATTGAGGCCCACAGAACCAGGAAGCTGTGGTTATCATGTTGGAACATCTGAAACATGAGATACTTTTGCTCAGAAAATTCTGATGCTCTTCTGTCGTGAAGCAAAACGTTTGAAATTTTGCCCCAAACAATTATTTGAGTATTTTGCTAATGCTCCAGTGTTTTAAATTAACAAGTAGTGCTTGACACAGGTTAGAATGGGAGACCAAAAAAATGTAAGTGATAGTCTAAACAAAATACTGTC
Source organism: Zosterops lateralis (assembly GCF_965231275.1). Lineage (NCBI taxonomy): Eukaryota > Metazoa > Chordata > Aves > Passeriformes > Zosteropidae > Zosterops > Zosterops lateralis. Next base: position 8,191,724 of record NC_139782.1, on the reverse strand, counting down.
AGTTCATCTGAGTGGGCACTCACAGCAGCAGATGCTGCAATGTGTTTGCTGGCTAATGTGAGAAACAGCCTCAAGAAGGGGAAAAAAGATGCTGCCTTGGGGAGGTGTTTGGGTGAGCAGCAGTGTCCCTGAGAGATGCGTGTGCTCTGGTCCAAGGGGCCTGTCACTGATTTGAGGCCATGCTACCTCTGCACCGCTTTTGTTGTTTGTGTGGGCCTGATGTACAACAGGGAAGGAGCTGCGTTCACAGGGAGTATGCAAACTGGGTTTGATTGAACCAAACCAGACAGCCTTGTTCCCACTGAGAAAAACCTAATTTCCATGGTTTTATATGGCAAGTTGCTCCCATTCCCCAAATGTCTGTTGTTCTTCTTGTACTTTCCTTCGTGTGGGACAGAATATCCACGGTAGGTGTGTAGTACACAGCTCTTTCTTTACCTTGCCCAACATAAACCCTATGTATCAGAACATTTCTCCTGTATTAAAGATAAATGAAGAGCTGGAACTCTAATACGTGCAACGTAGAGCGAGTACCTTTTTCTATACATTTGAATTTGTCAGTGTGTGAAACCTTTTTACCCCAGTTGTCTCTGGCTTTACCAAGACCTGATTGTCACTGGGAGTGCCAAGTTAACATAAGTATTATAAACAAAACACAACTGGCACCAGAGCTTTGTGAGGACCTCTGAAAGGAGAAAGGAGGACAAAATTATGGTTTTAAGTCAAAGAGAACAGAGGAGATCCACTCTTACCTGGCCTTGGATGTGGACTGACCTCGAGAAGCACCTTTTGAGAGCATCCAGGCTTCCTTCCTCACACCATTAAACACATGCTTTTCCAGCCATGGCAGCAGGTTGAGATGATCAGCGCTCTGTGCTCACCTGGTGGATTTGTCTGCCTGCTTTGCAGCTGAGCTCTGGTGGGAAGACCTTGGCTATGCTGTGTGGAAAGGACAGTACAGACACTGAGGAGGCTCCGGGTAACAGGACCTACATCTCTGTTGACAACCACCTCGTGGTAGTGTTTCGGTCTGATTACTCCAATGAGAAACCATTCACAGGCTTTGAGGCCTTTTATGCTGCTGAAGGTGAGAGAATGGCCCCACTTGTAGATGGAAGAGCCACACATATGGTGGGGTTGGTGTTTCCCTGTGCTCTCATAGCCTGAGTCTGCTGGTGTGGGGTGGGAGAAGATGGTCTCATTGTACGGAAGCAGATGCAGAAGGGCATAGCAACCAAAGACCAAACACAAAGTGGTTGAAACTGAGAGAACATTTTGTTGAAATGTATTGTTTGCCTGATTCTGTGTTTTGCCCATTAGATATTGATGAATGCAAACAGCCATTGGATACTAACCCCCTCTGTAGTCATCACTGTCACAACTACATGGGGGGCTACTATTGCAGCTGCAGGGTTGGCTACATACTGCATGAAGACAAGAGGACATGTACAGGTGAGCTCTGTCCAGATCAGGAGGTACTTCCCTATGTACAACATCCACTTAAATCCAGTCCTGACAATAATATCAAGGTGAAAACTGTGGGGTTTTGTTTTCATTTTTAGTATTCCCTGTGTGCCTGATGCAGCTGGAAGGAGGTTCACAGGGTTAGTCAGGGCTGTGGGCAGAGGCCCTGCTTTGCAGAGGGGCTGTGGGCTAGTGGCTGTTGTTAGGTACAACAGTTTTGTATCGTATAAAATGCTGCACTGGCACTTGACTTTTGCTACTCCTTTTCACCTCTGTTCAGCTTTAGGCGGGTTGAATGGAAAAATCAAGAAATGCCTTACACTTCCCACTGCAAACAAGCCTTCATGGACGCCAGTGCAGCTAGTCTTGCAAAACTGCATGTATCTTGCTCCCTGGGTACTGAGATCCCGAGTATTCTGGACCCAAGTTAGCAGATACATTGGGAAAACTACCAATTGAGTTGTGAACTGTAATGGAGAAATAATTAGATTGCAGGCCAAGAAGGAGCATGTTTCACATATCACTGACACCAAATACCATAATCCACGTGTTAAATGGCCAGGCACGGATCTCTTGTTCAGAAGGGCTGACAGTGTGAGGTCTATCTCGCTGGCTGCTGCCTGGCTCTGCTCTGCAGTTCATGACTAGGGAAAGCTTCTGTGGCGTCAGGCAACAAAGTGTCTGGCTCAGCATGGTGATCAGCACCTCAGGAGTCCCTTTGCGGTGAAACATGTGCCTACACGGGGTAAGAGGTTCACCCTTTATGTGGGTGCAGCTTTGCCAGCTGGAGCTAAATCCTGTCTGGAAAAAATCAACACACATACTGCTCATAAATACTGTCATAGGTGAAAGATAGTTTCTTTGAGCTCCACCATGCAGAAATGCAAAATTTGGTCTAACTTCCAGTGCTTAAGGCTGCCTTGGCATTTGCCTTCCCAACAACAGCCTATTGCAAACTCCCTCTATCTGTGGCTGCCTGGGTCTGATTCAAGATTCAAACTCCTCGTGTCTCCAGAGGATTGAAACAGACACGTTCATTCATCCTGCTCTTCCTAAAGTGATGCCTTTTAGCACAACTATATGGATTTACTCATGTTGTAAAGCCTTAATGTGAAGGTGCAAAATGGAAAGCTGAACTAGCAGACGAGCAGCTCTCAGTATTGGCCATTCATGTGTGCACATTTATGCCTCCCTCCTTGAAAAGAGCTCCAGCAGAGGGAGCTTCTTAGCAATCGTGACGGTGGAGACGTTGGGAATTGCTGTGATGCAGCTGATGTGCTAGAACCTGTTCACATTTCAGAGCCCATAAATCCAGTACTGCAGCTGCTCCAGCCACTGGGTTGCAAGGCAAAAGTCTCTGCAAATCTCCTTCATGAGTTAAGGGCAAAAGCTGCCCCTGTGCCTTTTGGGCTCCTGTTTGAGCTGGCTGATGTTGACAGGCTCTTTTTCTCCTTTATTTTCCAGCAGGAGATAATTAAGTTTCTCCTCGCTTAGGCAGAGATGGAGACAGATGTGATGGGAAGACCTGGTTTCCTTCCTTCCTGACCTGCCTGTTGCAGTCTACCCAAGGGCTGCAGGCTTCTCTTGCTCCATGACTTATCCATGTGGTTCCTTGCTTTTCAGACTTGCCTGCTGCAGATAATAAAGTGGCTGTTGCCTGTTGAAAGCCGAATGCAGCCTCTGGGGCATTCATTTTCTCACGTTCCTAGGTGTTACTTGGGAAAAAAAGAAGGTAGATCAGGCAGGAACTGGTACGAGTGAAGCCATTGTGAAAGTCCCCTGAGCATCACAGCTACCTGGAGAGTCTTGAATTCCTTGTCCAGCTCTTGTTGCTTAACTTTATATAGTTCTTAAACTGCAGGAAGACCTGAACCACACCACACTTTTGTTCCCTAATGCTCCTTTTAGATATGCTTTTTTCTGCACCCAGACTTCTAGGTTGAAACTTTCTATTCGGAGCCCATTCACTCTTTGGAAAGGTCTGAAATTTTTTTTTAATCCAAATTTTGACCATTTCCCCATTGGGAACCTGGACTCATGGCTGAAGGGTGTTCTGGTGAGAAAAGCCTCAGAGTTCTAGGAGTTTTGTAAAGTAATATGAATGTATGTCACAGGGCAGCTGAGGTGTCTTGTCTTCAAACAGGGGAAGGCACGGTTCTCTCCCCACAAAGGTGTCACACCAGGAATGCTGTTCTTCAGCTCAGTTGCTTGTGGTGTTGATCAATTCTGTCTCAGTCTCTCACAGCGCCTCTCTCTGCTCCACAGTAATACCTATTTGATGTCCATTTAGGCTGTACTCCCTTTGGGCAGGGACCATCTTAAAACATTTTGGAGAAATGCCATGCTCCATCCTCATCAGGGACTAGGGCTCCCCAACTCCTTGGAGGACACATGCTAATTTGTGCAAGAGTTTGACAAGTCAGAGCTGAGCAGCTGTAGATGAACTGCTGAAGATAAAGCTTTGTTTTAACCAATCAGTATTTCCTTACTTCTACAATTTAGCCAAGTGGCTTTTAATTGTTATTTGTGAAGGTTCATATAGCACTCTTTAGTGCATGTAATAAAGAGGGAAGGAAGCTTTTTCCAGGTCAGCGTGACAGGAGATGGAGAGATGGACAGTCTTTTAGGTGGGACACTTGATTTTCCCAGGCTACTGCATTTGAAGATTTCTGTGTTTCCTTGGGCAAGTTGCTTGGTACTAACTTTGAACATCCATCAGCAAAATGAGAGGGAACATCCCTTACCTGACTTACTGGGAAGACACTTACTAAGTGTTTCGGAGGTAGAACAGATTTGGGGGTAGAGTGGCTATGCAAGCACTACCAAGGCTCGCTTCTGCCACATTTAATCCTGTTTAGAACCTGTTCTATGGTCACAGTGAATTGTGATCAAAGCAGCTTGAAAGTTTGTCATGGCTCAGTGACACAATTTATGACCCACCCTTTGTCTGAGACCTAATGAGCCAATGACAATGGACTTGCATGTTTTGAGGGGGTTATTTTTCAGATTTCAAGCTCCTAGCAAACAGCTCACTGTGATCCTAATGAAAATATGGCCTAAGCATAGTTAAGCGCGCTCAAGACAGCTCTAAAACTTCGACTGAGCAGTCAAGGGACAGCATTTATGCTGGCAGATGTTAAAAAAATTATTTGATCCTCTTTGTGCTGGCTAGTTTATGACTTTCTTGCTTGCACATATGGGAAAGAAAACCTGCCCTGAAAAAAGGAAATCCTAGCGGCCCCATCTAGAAGATATTAGGAGAAAAGTAAGGTCCAGTCTGAGCCTTTTCATCTCCAGTCTGCAGATTTCCTTGGACTAGCACAGTATCTTCTGTAGGGTAAGCTAGTTTTGGCTATTGACATGAGCACAAGTCAAGAGAGTTTCTTGCTGATGAGTCACATTTTTCTAAACTGTGTTATGAAAATCTCAAAAATTAAGAAAGTGAGTTTAAAGGAGACAGATGTAATGAAGTATGAAAAACTATTATCTCTGTCCTTTTTTAGTCCTTCAGAATGAGGCCTGTTTTCTGAATTACTGGGCAATTAACCAAGCAGAGTTTTTATTTGTGCTGTAACAGAGTGTAGAGAGCCAGCTCTATGCAGAGGTGTGATGCTGTTTTTGCTGTGACATAGCCCAGTGCCTGCCCTTGAGAGCCTCTGAACCAGCACCTGGGCAGCTCAGAGCAGTTCTGGAATATGCATTGCCAGAATGGACCTGGGCTGAGGATCCTTTGAGTCCAACCTCCTGCCTGTGAGACTGGCCAGCATCTCATGCGTCAATGGGCAGTACAGACCAGTAAGTGTTTTTTAAAGTATACTTCCATGCAGAAGCATAATCCTGGTTATGTATCAGATTTGTGTTCTTCACTCTTTAATTTTGTCACATGTGCATTTGCCCTCCTAGTCCTAGAAAAAGTAAACACCTTTCAGGAACTAGAGCATGAGGTTATTTGGAGTGCTGTTCTGTCTCTACCAGCATGTGTCTGTTACCACACTGTGGTCTTTTCTTCACCGTTTCTCTCTATTACATAGATTTATGCTGAGCTTTAGTCTAATAGCATTCATTTAAACATACTTTAGGCAAAGAAGAAAACACAATCACCTTGGTGAGTAGAAGCCAGTGTTGCTGCCTTCTAATTCCAAGGTTCTTGTATGAAAGAATTTAACTTTACCAACTTGAGTATCCCTTCTTTACATGGTACTTCCCATGGCTGGGGAAAATGGTTTTGTAGGTAATTGGAAAGCACTCTGATACAGAACTAGCAGAGGATTTGAGATTCTAACTTTCTAATGATTTCAATAGGGACTTAGGGGTGAAAATATAGTCCTCACTGTATTGTGGCTTGTGTGTATTGTGCTTAGGGTAGGTTCTCTCTGAGTTTTTTTTCACTCTCAAGAATTTCTTATTTCTATCCCTGTCTCTTTCTGTAATTGCCTCCAGGCTGATCCTGAAGGGGTTGTAGAGTTGGGACAGATATTGGCAGCATGAGAAAATCTTGGTTTTAAGAAAAGCAGATTTTTTAAATTTTTTTTTCCACTTATATGGGAGTGAATAGTATCCTGTAGATCTCAATATCAAGCAGGTTTTGAGGTATTTCTTAGCTTGTGCTTGCAGGAGGTCAAAGGAGGCATTAAAGTGGCACCTTAAAGCCTGGTGAGGCAGTGCACTCTGTATCACTGGAGTGTTTTAAGCAGGACCTGCGGCAGCTCAGGAGAGTGTGCTAGAAAACAGGCTATATTCTTACATAGCCTTCAAATGCTTCTCTAATTTGAGGCACAATCAGTGAAATTACAGAAATGGGCATTTAGCCAGGAAAAATGAGAAATAAACAATAAAGGGGCCCCTCTCCCCACTTACTGATAATGGAAGGAAAAGATTTTATTTCCTTTGTAGCTCAACTGGTCTCTCCTGCTACAAAGCACTGTGCTGTTGGGCTGGACTTGGAGGCACCCAGAACTATCAGATGAATCAGTCAAGCTTTCTCTGTATCTTTGATCCCAGAGATATTGTCACCCACTCCTCACATAGGCTGAACACCAGTTGACGGTGGACTCCTGACTGATGCAAGCATCAGTCCCTTATTATCTAAGAAACTCATACCTTTCTCTCTGTAAACTTCCCACGGGCAGCTTCACAGTCTTCTGACTGCTTCTCTCTTCCTTTTGCAGGACCAGCTAACTCCTTCCTGTCCCTAGCACGGCCGCTTGACCAAGTCTGTCCCTCGTCCTTGTGCAGCTGCCTGACCCTTCCTCCTCACGGCACAGCCAGCAGACTCCAACTGATTCTTGACCAGCTACCCCACTCTTCTATAACTCCCATCCTTATTGGACACAGCTGTGTCCCATTAAGGGCAAGGCAGTTCCTCCTCTTTGGTAATTAGCACAGCTGTAGTTCATCAGGGGCAAGGTTGCTTGCAATACATTTCCCTACACAGAGAGGCATTTCAAACAGGATTTATAAATTTGGACACTGCTCAGTTTTAACAGAATAGGCATTTCTAGGTGTTTATTAGCTGTTTGTATAACTGTCAGTTGTATTTGGAAACCTGTGAGGACAAATTCAGTGGGACACACTGGGGTGCTCAGTCATTGGGGTGATGAATAGGTTCATGTCAAATAAAAGCAGCTGCTCATAACTTTCTGGGAAGATGGTCACAGAGATATTGTTCTGAAATTACAGCTTGTGCATAAAGAAACGCTTGATGCCCAAAAGCGTTGTGGCTTGTGTTGGGATATTTTAGTTCAGCTGTGTCACACAAACAGACAACAAAAATATTATCCTTTTTCCTGTTCCTGCTTTCCTTTCCCAGTAAATTCTTGCAACTCAAATATTGCCAGTAGTAGCAAGTAGGACTGACACATAGGTAGAGGGTGGAAACAAGCTTCTCCCTCTGAAGAAAAGGAAGCTTAGAATCTTGGCTTACAACGTCCATGGTTAGTTAAGGGACAGTAATGTACATAATTTACAACTTAGTTGCCTTCCATTTAAATGGCAACCTTAAACTGTGTGGTCTATTTCTAGGTGATAATCATTAATTAATACCTGGATAATAGCATTTTTGTTGGTGGAGGTTAGCATGGTGTGTTTGAGGATTCAATTCGAAGTCAAACAATTTGCCTCTTATGATTAATTCAGTGTCAGAATAGTGCAAAAATCTGTGGTGTTATCAGCCACTCCAGCATTCCTCATCAATTGCAGGGTTGCTCCTACAGCTTTTGCAGCACATCATAAAGCCTTTGTTCCCAGCTGATCAAAGCACCACTTCACAGCGATCAGATGCTGTCAACAAGCAGAGATCCTCCGGGCAGTTGTGGCTGTTCCTTCTTGCTTCTTTTCAGAGGGGAGCATTTGTGGCTCCAATTGTGCCAGCAAGAGGCGCAGCTGGTTTTGCTCAAAGAATACAATTACATTCTAAATGTCTGGCAAAAAAGGCATTAAAAAGAAAGAGGTACATTCAGAGGCCTCTGGAATTGAGGAGCTGATACCTATCTTACCACTCTACGCACTCTGGGGCAGAAGACAAGCTACAAATCAAATACCTCGGAATGTTTCCGCTGAGCTTCCAGTTACCACACTTATTTCTGCTGTCCAGCCCCACAGCTGCATCACTGGTACTTTCCCAGCGTCCTTCCCCGTCCCTCGCCTGAAGCAGGAGTACGGGATAGTGCTGATACCCTAGTCTCAGCGTGAGAGAGGGAGAGAGGCAGGTACATATGTGGCTCCAGAACTTTCATGAAGGTGTAGACAAGTGTAGAAAGTGATCCACTACCTTTTACCCAGTGCATCCAAACTCAGTTAATACACCAGTGATCATAATTCCCAGCCCGCTGTCAGAGGCAGGTTTTTACGGAGAGGATTGGATAAATCACCGGCCCTGACTATCCTACACTTTGTCTCAGCTCCTGCAGCTACAGTATCCAGGTAGAATAGCTTCCTGATCGTGCTGTGAAGACACACCCAGGAATGTTGTGCCCTTGTGTTGTCTTTAAGGTAAGGTGAGGTTTATTGCAGTTCATCATAGACTGTATGAGACAGGCCCAGCTCTTTTACCGCATCTTCTTCAGCCCACGTTTCACCATGTTAATGCACAGTTGTGTCTCCCTCTGTGTCTCCTGGTTCACTTCTCTGTTACGTTTTGTCCTTTTAGGTTTCTTTTCTCCCAACACCCTCCTCCTTGAAAGTTGACTGAAACCAATCACTCATGTGTGATGACTTGATAGCTTGCATCACCACCTCTGCCCTATTCCCACAGCTTCATGCTAGAAAGGCCTGAATATCAACCGAACAGTGATGCTGTGAAATAGTGGCTTCGTGGGTATATTTCTGGTAGTGTGCCTACTACATGTACTACTCCTAAGTGGCTACTAGGAAGTTTACTTCAAAAGTACAATTTTGAGAGAACTCCAGCATTCCAGGTAACTTTACAGTCCAGCTTGGATCCAGGCATACAATTTTATTTTATTGAACAATTTTCCTAACTTGTCAAGAATTAAAAGTGATATGTTGAGGCAACAGATGTCCTCGGCTGATCCTGTGAGTGCAGCCAGGCTGTGTGCAGGTCACTGCTCCCCTTTGGTGTGAGAACACTACCAGGAGTCAGTCACAGTTTTTGCTTTAATTCTCAGCAACTGCAGATTTTGTCCGCGCGAGTGAAACCATGTAGAGAAAAGGTTTGTTTTCTCCGAGTAGCGCTTAGCAGTAAGTACCGAATTCGCTCTGAGTGGGCGCGCTGTGCGTGACTCTTGCAGGTTTGCCGTGTTGCGGTCCTGGAGCGCCACGCCGTGGTCATAGGGCACCGCTGCAAGCGCGGCACATGAGGGTGGCGCTCGCTCGTGACGCTCAGAATTTTGCTACTCGATGTAGGTGATTGCTCTCAGCCCTGTTCGACTTCATTTCTCGGGCATTAAACACGTAGGCGCCCCTTTTCGTTACCAATTTCCGTTGTTCATATACTGTAATTAGGTGTGTTTGGTGTGTTGGATTTGGCAGCAGTTGTCCTTCGATATGCTCCCTGAAGAATTGTTCCTGTCTGTGCATGCCTGCGTGTACGTCTGCCCTTCCTGCTACTTAAGAGATTTGCTTCTAAGTATGTTGGAAGAAAAAAATGATTTTACAAAAGATGTCATAAGATCAGTGTAGTGAGAATTTTTTATGTTCTCTCGTTACAGATCTCTGCAGGGAAGTTAAAACAGTAATACACACACATTCCTACTGAATGCTGTTTCAGACTTATTCCATAGTAACTGAACTAAGCTTCTCAGCAGACAGTTTTGGAAGATACTTAAGTTCTGTGTATGCTTATGGAATTTTAAAATCAAAGTTAGATGATTGTGGTTTGGGGAGGCTCAGGCTTACCTCAGCAGTTGCTTTATAGTCTGTCTGAATTTATGTAGAAACCCAGAATAACTAAACTGATGTGAGAGTTAATGTACTCCACAGAGACACTGGGAGACACTGGGAGACCTGGGTGTGTATGGAAATGCAATGCCAAAATTCAGTGTCAGTGTGAATAAAGCCCTGTTCTGCCCCATCATAATGGTAAGGTCTGAACATGGAATTAAATGTGCTCCTTGGCTCTGGGGCTATGCAGAGGGAATGCCACAGCCTTACCTGACAGAACAGAACTTTTCACTGTGGGATGTACTTGCATGTTTTACTTGCACGTACTTACATGCAAGGCTATGTAAGAATGGGGAAAGGTAGCCATGGTAGGCTTAATCCAGTTATAGCTGAGAGCTTTCTTATCATTCTTTGTGACGTTCCCCGCATCAATCAATGGATTTAATAGATTAGCTCTTGGGAATAGCCTGAGGGGGGAAAGTGACAGTCACCTGCTTACACACCTGCAGTGACTCAAAGGACACCTAAAATATGGTGTTGGATGATGCCTGTAGAGTGTCACTTCTGTGTTAAACAATTAAACAATGCCCAGCTGTTCTAGTTATGGTTCTCATTCGTGTTTTCTGGGATGCAGGTGAAGATTCACACGTGGTGATGGATACCGGAAAAAATCCAGCCTGTGCCTCATACCAAGCCTAAAATGACATGTTTGTGCAGGCAAGGGGACAGTTAACCCAGCTTGACTACTTGGCTGTTTATGCAGTGGGGCTCTGTGGCTTTCTCAGATTTTCCTGGAGTACCTCTAAGCTGGTGAGGCAAAACTATTTCACTGCAGAACGTTCATTTTAACAGTCAATTTCTACCTTTATGTTATGCTGATTTTCAGAATGCCAAGTGCTACAGGTGCTGTTTTAACAGGGAGGAATGCTAACAAAACTGAAAATGTTATGATAACCTCACAGGGTGACTCTAGTTTCTATTGACCTTTGATTTGTTAATTCATTTACTATTTAATTTACCTTGGTCATGCCTGAGGCTCCCTATTGCAGAGTAATGTCCAGAACTCAGTTCAGTTCTCCATGAGGAGAATAAAAAGCCAAATCTTCCTGTATTCCAGCTCTCTCTGGAGAACACGGTTTCATAATTAACTAAATTGTTGCTTTTAAACTGATTGGCATTGTTTCTGAGAGGAAGACTGAACCATGCAGTATTTGTGAGGGGAAAAAAAAAAATCCCCTCACTGCTGAGTACAGGGTTCTGGATTTTATTTGTTTGTGGGTTTGTTTTTTTTTTAAAACGCCTGAACTGCTAAATTAATTACTCTGTAAAATTAGTCAAGATCCAAGACTGAGTTTGGGGAGAAATATTTTACAATGTAATAGCATAATTGTCCCTCTTATCTTTTAGATTAGAACATCCATATATTCCAATTACCTTAATTTACATTCAGAACAAATGTACTTCCTCCTCCCTGCCCAAATTTCTCAGCAATCTGTCTCTCTTGATTACAGAACTTTTCCAAGGGATGCAATACTAATGAAAATTGTATTCTACATCAAATATTCATTTGCAAGCAATTTTACCATTCCAAAGCAATCCAGGAATTACATTTAGTATCATTATCTTAATTTAATACATATAAGCACAATAATTCAGTATTTAGATCTCAAACTGTTGAACAGCTTTTGCTGCCACTGTTGTCTTGCAGTTTGTGGAGTGAGTTCGTGGAAGAAGGTAAGTCTGGAGAACTTCCCTGGTAAGTGGTGTTAGCTACAGGGCAAGCAGAGTGACGTGGCTCAGTTGTGCATGACAGTGGCATTCTAACAGCTGCTTAACATATAGCCTGATCCAAAAAAAACCTCATTTTTGAGGAGTAAATTGAGAATTTTGAGAAAACACTATGAAGGTGGCCAGGGAGAAATTTAATGTGAAGGTTATAAAAATTATCTTGTCCCCTTGGATAATGGCATCAGTTACACTGGAGCAGGAAATCTCTATCAGTACTAATCTTACACGTACCTGTTTACCAGGAGGATTGACTGCAGATGGTGGAATGGGGAAGAAATGTCCCAGCAGCTGTTAGAAGTCCTTCAGCTGTACAAAGCTGCCATCTGCCCTACAGCATGCTTTTTTCATTCCTTCATGAAGTGTATTTTGTTCTTTTAAATAGTGCAGTGAATTCTTGTTTGACTGCAGCTTCTGACTGAACACAGGTCCAATGAGAGAGAGCCTGCAGAGCACCGACATCTCTTCACCCACGCCTCGAGTATGTGGTACCAGCTCCTTGCTGTATGTGGGGGCATCTATCAGCCCTGCTGTCCCTGTGCCCCTGCAGGCTGCGGCTGCACAGCGTGTGCCTGAGAAGTTAAGTTCCTGCTCTCAGCTGTAAAAAAACTGTTTTCCTGAGCAGCTTTCTGAAGAACAAGCTTACACATTCAGTTTTGGTCCAATTACAGTGGACAACAGAATCTTCTGCAGTGTTAGAAAAACCATTATTTCCTGTGATATTGACCCCCCTACAATATACATAAACCTCCTCTTTCTTGTATCTCTGACTCTCCATTAGCATTTCACTTTCTAGAGTAATGTAACTGAAAATGAAGTATCTCTCTAAAATGAAAACTCAAAACACTTCAATGTATTTCAGTGATAGTTTATTCACTCACTTATAAACATCAAGAGTATGCAAAGCAGTTAAAAATGCTACTGAAATTTGAAATTCTACAATTTTCAAGAGATTTTGTTTGAAGATGAAGGAAGGCTAAAATTATTAGCAAAGACTAAGTGCTGCCAACCAGCCTCTTAAACCTAAACCTGAACAATTTAAACAGAATTAAAACCATGCTAATTACAAAAACTTACCATGAGGTTCCTTGCAGGGGCTCACAGTTAGTCTTTGGAGGTCCAAGAATACCATTTTAAAGTGTTACTCAGCAGAAGTAGCTGGTAATAGTGCAAGTGCTAAAATGCAAAATTCACAGATGGGACAGTTTGGAGATTATTCTGATTAAGGTGCAAAAAAAAAAAGTAAGCAACTTTTTCAGTGGAATATGAACAAATGTGTGGGATTTCTTTCTCAGCCTGAGTGTTTAGAAACCCTCTTTAAACGAAGCACATTAAGGCACAACTTATTTTTTAATTCTGTGGGTGGAAAACTCAGTCATGCAGTTTTGTCTGCTGTTCAGATGCTCTCCTATTCACAAGCCTCAGTGGGATACAGAGTAATGAAGATTCACTTGAAAATTACATAGGTTAAAAACTGTGTAAATATCCATATTCAGACTATTCACAGCTACAGCACAGTATTTATGGTGTATAGAAAAATACAGATCCAAGCTTCAGTGGGTTGCAACCCTAAGTACACAATACAATTCCTCAAGCTCATACCGGAAGTGGAAATAATCATCCACTAATTTCTGCTCTAACACTGTGCACTTTGTTAAGAAGCTGCCTCCTATGTGACACCTCTACACTTGTCATAACTTAGTTCAAACTTTATCAGTCTGTGTATATTTACTAGTGCTTTATTCATCTGGAAAGTCCTTCCTGTGACTAGTTCTAACAGGAGCTAACAGCATTCTTCTGGGCTGAAGTGTGGCAGAAGCCTCTTTCCCATGAGTGGGCTGATCTAAAAACAAGTTTAAAACATGCATCCCCAAAGGAGGAGATGCTGTGGACAGAAATCCATCGTGACAGCAACTCTGTTTCCCCCAACCCACTTCTGATAAGGAACTTCAATTGCTAAAAGAACAAGTAACGTTCCTTGGCACAGATGAAATCTGGAGGGAGCTGCTTACCAGTCTAGGTGCGGGCACCCCAAGGTGTGGGACCTGGATTTTAGATCTATGGCACTGCACAGTGCAAGGGTACAGTGGCTTAGAGGTGAGTGTCGGGTATCGATACGTGCTGAGCGGTGGCTCCTTTAGAACCTGTTTATCTGAAACAAACCGAGTGACTGCAAAAAGCTTTACAGAAGTTCATCGCAAAAGGGTAAAATTAATTAACTGCTATGAATTCTTTGCATTCAGGGCTGCAAAACAAAGACACATATTACTTAAATCAGTTTTATTTAAGAATTTCCTACAGTGACAAATCTTATAAAAAGCATCCAAACACGAAACTGCAGCAAACAGCATTCTTATGGATATCTTACAGACAGTGGAACTTCCACCCTGGAGAGGCACACTGAGCTCTAGTGATCTCTGCTAAAAGAGCTACTGCAAAGCACACCACAAGCTCAATGTTCTCATCACAAACCCCCATCGACTTCAAGTCACATTACCACACTTACAGATCATTAACAGAAAAAAAAAAAAACACACACCATACAGCATTCACAGCAGTTGACATAAGGGAAAAGAAATACAAATATTCCATTTCACGTAACACATTCAACTAATTGATTAACTAGGTAGAGAACCCACTTAAAGTCTTCCACATGTGGATGTCCTTTGAATGCAATAAACACTCGTACATTATCTGCTACCATTGCTCTCCGCACACTCTCTCACCAAAGCCACAGGATTGAGAGACATCTCGCCAAGTCAAATAAAATCCCATTAATGCACCACCAGGTCTCTGCATGCGCTCGCTCCTTTATCTCGCACATACCAGCCCTCTCATGCCTCGGCACCACCACAAATCCCACACATGGTTTCAAAAGTTCAAACAGCCTTCTGGTTCCATCTCACAGCCTTGCGTTCACAGCGTTGATACGACTCCATGAAATAAAGAGTAGCGGATAAAAATGGAACACCCACCGTCTAAGACGCAGCATGTGCGGTGTGATGAAGTATTCTTGGATGAGAAAGCATGTAGACAGAAGTATTCCTAAGGCAGAATATTTACAGCACTGCTTTCAATGAAGTGCTTCTTCCATATACATTTGAAATGAGATGAACTGCGGAGATTAAATGAAGCCTTCATATCGTACTTTAGTATGGAGGGGAGACAGTGTTAAAAAAAAAAACAAACACAAACAGAAACGACACTGTGTTCTCCAACGGGGCGCTTGGAGAGTCTTATGGTGGGAGCAAATTAAAAACAAGAGGGAGAGAATGCTGTTTCTGACCAATGGTTCCATTTTGAACATGCAAAGAATTCAGGTAGCCAGGAAACAAAGGGATAAAGTGTTACAGGAGAAACATTTCCTATCGACTGTAGTGTTAGTTCACCTATCAGGCAAACAGCAGTCCACTTCCAAACATTCAGAATTCCAACTAGATATGTAACAAAACTTAGAAAATTCCTTTTACCTTTCTTTTCTTTTTCTTTTTTTTTCTTTTTTTTTTTAGAAAAGAAAAATGTCAAAAATACTGCTGAATATACTGCACACTGAACAAATTCATTTGGAAAACTTTAGTATATATGTAATTTACAGTATACTTACCATGAGTTAGAAAAATTTGATTTCCCACCATAGAGTCAGTATCAGAGCCCACTGCGTCTACATTCCCCAGCCTGACGACTTGGAATCCATGCTTGAACCAAAGCCTCCGTTAAACCCACTGCTGGAGCCCGGGTTTGAGGCTGAGCCCCAGCCTATTGCTGCACCCGAGTTGGACCCTCCGTATGAGTTGTTGCCTGAACTAAAGCCCTGGTTCTGCTCCCGCTGCATGTTGCCCTGAGGCTGGTTGTTTCCTGAGGGCCCCGACTGGTTCTGCTGGCTGGCCAGCATGCCCATCATCCCCCAGCTGCTCTGCAGGGCCGCCTGTGCCGCTGCCATCATGGCAGGGTTGATGCTAAAGGCCCCAAAGTTCATACCCCCGCCCATGTTGCTGCCCTGGTTGTTGCCCAGTCCTCCCCCACCTCCTCTGCTGTTACCAAACCCCCCCTGATTCCCAAAGCCTCCCGGGTTACCACCAAATCTTCCACCTCTCTCTAACTGTCTACTGCTATTGTGCTTAGGTTCAGCATTGGATATATGTACGCTGATTCCTTTAATGATCAAGTCCTCTCCACAAAGAGACTGGGCAACCTATAAGAAATAAGGGATGGATTAAATGTATGTTAGATGTCCTTTTTTGCAAAAACGTTATCAATACAAAATAAAACACAAAACATCCCCTAGGATTCTGAGCAGACACTTATCCTGCAAAGAAAGCATATGCATGTACTTAAATTCAATTTGAACTGATTTAGCATTGCATTCATCACTACACTAACTGCAGTATAAAATCCTGTCTACACAGCTGGATCTAAAAGTGTAATCTCAGTCCATTCAGTAAATCAGATCAACCTGATAACACTGTAATATTCAAGACAGCAGACAAGTAAGCATTTCATGTATAGTTCCAGAAACCATACTTTATCATGCTACTAAAATGTAGTCTATGAAGTTAAAATATTTTAAGACTTACCTGATCATCTGCAAATGTAACAAACGCAAAAGCTCGGAAGGGTTTAGGAATGAAGACA
Organism: Zosterops lateralis; assembly: GCF_965231275.1. Lineage (NCBI taxonomy): Eukaryota > Metazoa > Chordata > Aves > Passeriformes > Zosteropidae > Zosterops > Zosterops lateralis. The sequence goes on along the minus strand of NC_139782.1, from coordinate 8,175,503 downwards.
TCTACCACTTCCCCATACTGGGCAAAGAACTGTCGGAGTTCATCTGCTGTCATGTCCTCGGTGCAGCGTCCAACAAACACCTTTCTGCTGCGCAAAGGTTCGTCAGGACTTTGCTGGAGAGAATTGAAGGAAGAAACTATCACAACTATAGTCCTTGAGAACTGAGTTACAGGATGGTAAATGATACTCCGAGTCTAGCCTGTTCTGAGGGCTGCTGATGGAAGAAACTTTGAGATTGCAAATTTAAGACTTATAATAAATAAATTTTAAAAATTCTAAAAGAATTTCATGCTCGAAGAACATGGCTGCATCTTGGTACAGGTGGGGGGGAAGAGCCACACGAAAATGAGCATGGGAGCAACACACAGGGATGGTGACAAGGCCACTCCGGAAGAACACTTTTTTGTAATAACTGCATATAGAGACAACAATAGAAGTTACAGGTTCAGTTTGGAACTCAAAGACTTGTTCTGCTCTTCCCAAAATTATTATTCCATCTGCTTTATTCTGCATTTATTCATGCGATAGGCAAGTTAAGCAGGTACTGCTGGACATCAAACACAGATTTCTATCTGTACTTCATTCCCTCACATAAATGAGCTATTTTCCCAACATTTCAATTACTTCCAGCTCGCGCAGCTCCTCCCCATTTTTGTTCCTTGCTCTTACTTCTTCATTCACAGTAAAGCCACATCTGAGAGCAGACAGTTAATCTGTGTAGCTGCTCTCCCCTAATACAGCTGATGAAGACGTGCGCTTGGAGTGTTTGGTACAAATAAAACCAGCAGTAAATCTCAAAGTACCTTAGAGTTGGGAAGTTTACAGTCACACCATCTTCCATCGATCATGTGCCGCTGAGACATTACTTTCACTTGGGTTTCGTAGTCCGTGAAGCGAACAAACCCAAAACCCTTTGAGTGGCCTGTTTTAATATCCTTCTTAACCTAGGTGGAAAAAAAACAAAAACCACCACTAATATGAAGCATGTTGTTACCAAACGCATTTGCTAAAAATCTGTTTGAGACTTCATCAGTCTTACAACTATTCTGTATCACAGTAACCTCTAATTCCTAAACATCTCCCAAAATCAACAGGCTCATGGGAAAAAGACACCTTTAGGAAGAAACACAGCTTCTGATATCTTGTCTAAGTTTATAAAGCTCATTTGTTTCTACTTTCTTTCTCAGGAGCCTGGTATCTACCCAATGTCCCTCATTACTTGAGCTGCAAATAGATTTTACCTGCACCATCAGAACTTCTCCAAAGGTACTGAAATACTCCTTTAAGTCTTGTTCAGTGGTTTTCCACGGAAGACCCAAGACTATTAAATCTGAAGTCTTCTGTACTGCTCGTTTCACCTTCACAGCTGATGATGCATCGGTTTCATCCATTTTTCTCTTATTATCTGAGTATAAAAAAGTACATTAGACATCCTCAGCTCTGGAAATTGACCCACTAACTATGAATTGCATAGTGTTAAATTATAACCCATGATGATAGAGTACAGACTGCATGAGACACACACCAACTGTTGAGAGCTAACTGGAACACATATCTGACTACCCTGAACCAAAGCCAGTCCACAATCGAGTCCTCTCCTAAAGTGCAACTTGACCCAGTTAGTTCTGCATTAATTTACTAAAGTATTATACAGCAACATTCACAGTCCTATGAAGTGGAGAAAACATGAATTTTTAAAAGACTACTTCACTAGCAATTTACTTCCTTCTCCTTTTTTTTTTTTTGGGGGGGGGGGTGGAGCAGGGTGGTCAGGTTTCTCCTTTCATGAGCACTTCTAAATGGTACCTCTGACCAAACCATGTGCCTCGAGGAGAAGTGTCTGTTAGTACAGAGATTACAGTACACTACAGTCTTTGAAGGCCTAGACGAGGCTATCCTTCAAGGATAACACAAGACTTTGTCATTAAAGTACTCGTTTAGGTAGAGTGTTAAAAAAATTTAAAACTCAATGGAATCAAAACTACTGGGCAGGATAGACACCTGAATAAATGACTGATCTCTGTGAATCAGAGTTAAAGAATAAGTGTTGCCATGTTAGATCAGCAGTGACTCAGACCTTAAAGAAAGCAGCCTTGCACAGAGAACCGAAGCGACGAGGACACACCTTTGGGATAATTCACGACATAGACGAGGTTTCCCCAGCCGGCCTCGGGGGCGTGCAGAATGCCCTCGACCAGCCGGACTCCCCGCATGCACTGCGACACCGGGTTCCTGTAACGCAGCCCGCACGCCCCGGGGAACTGCGCCGTCACCGTGGACAACAGCACCGTGCCGTCGTCCTCCGACGGGATTTCGATGGGCTCATCGTTCTCGTCCTCTGTCACCCGGATATACTCCGACATCTTCGCTGGAAGTTACTGAAGTACAAAAGGGATAGAGCAAGCGTAAGCGACCGCTCTATGCCCCCTGACTAGGCTTTCATCTTCTTCGCCCTGAGGCACGAGTCTCTCTCTATTTATTACACAACACGGGACACCGAAACGCGCCATTCATTAATGCTAAAGCCTCCGGCCCTGCCGTATACCTCGGCCCGTCCTCAAGCGACGGAGGTACCAACAGCGACTGGTCCCCGAGCACAGCGGAAATTCCCAGAGGCGCCACAGGCTTCCCCCCGCGGAGCCGGTAGTACAGCACCCCTCGGCCTCGCCGCCTGCCGGGCCCACCCGAGCCCGCGACCTCCAGACGGGGCTCCACCCACCCCAGCACCACGGGCAGCTGGGCCGGGGCCCACCCGGGCCCGCGCTTCGCTCACCAGCCAGGGAAGGGAGCGACGTCCCGAGAACCCCTCGGCACCGCCTCCACCGCACTCCACCCGCCGCCGCCGCCGCACAAAATGGCCGCCGGCCCCTCAGAGGCCGGGCCGGGCCGCGGGCCGAACCATTCTAGGCGGCAGAGGGGGGACGAACTGCGGCGGGACACTCGGGACGCGGGAGAACGTGGAGCCCCGGGCGTGCCTCAGCGTCCGTCGTCCGCTCTCGGCCGGATACCGGGCGGCGTTCTCGGAGCCGGCGACGTCAGCGCTCCGAACCGCGCTCCCCTTAACGTGGGGCCAGTGGTGCGGCCCTGTTCGCGCCTGCGCGAGCGCGGGAGCTGCCGGGAGCCGGCGCCGTCCGGGACCGGCCGCTGAGGGCGGTAACGGCGGGGCTCCCGCTCCGGAATCGGCGTGAGGCCCCAGGCGGCCCCGAGTCGCTTGCCCGGAGCAGCCGTTAGTAAAGACAGCCTCGTCAGAGCTCGGCGACGCCTCTGTCCCGTCTTCGCTACCAGAAAGAACGAGCGCACTTCATTGAAAACCACCACCGCCACAAAAAACCCAAAACAAACCCAAAAAAAACCCCACAAAAAACCCCAAAACAAACAAACAAGAAAAAAACCCGCAAAAACAACAACAACAACAAAAAAACCCCATCCAAACGAAAACGGGACACCAAAACACCAAACCCCACACCTAGTCACCTGGCGTGTTCAGCATGGAGAAGAATGAGGGGAAACCTCATCGCAGCCTACATCTTCCTCGTGAGGGGCAGCGGAGAGGTAACTTCGATCTCTGCTCTCTGCGACCAGTGGCAGTACCCGAAGGAACGGCTGGAGTTGTGTCAGAGGAAGTTTAGGCAAATATATCGGGAAAATATGCTTCCCCCAGAGGACGATCGGGCACTAAGCAGGATCCCAGAGCAGAGGTGGCGGTCCCAAGGCTGCCAGAGCTCAAGGCTCTCAGGGACAGGGTGGGATTGTTGGGGTGTGCTGTGCAGGAGTTGGGCTGGATGACGCTATGGGTCCCTTCCCACTCAGAAAAGTCTGTGATTTCTAGAAAACAACAACAACCAACCAAATAAAGCAAGCAAAAAAGCCCCCAAACAAACAGAAAATACCAAAAAACCCTCCAATAACTTAAGGGTAAAAACAAGCCAATCACAGACCCCCACAGACTCTTCTAACAAGGCCTAGGTAGTGGAGTAGTATTTCCAGGGAAGATGAAGGGTCTCCACCCCTGGGGAGAACTTTCCTGGGATTCATCTGAAGTGTACCCAGGGCTCTTCCAGTTGTGCAGGAGGAGACTCGACATGCCCTTGAAGATCCCTTTTTCACAGAACTGGACAGAAGAGGAGGGAAACGTTAGAGATGAAATCCTTTGTTATCAGGATCACTCTGGCAGGACTGGCATGGAATATTGTCTGTAAGTTGGAAAAGGACACAAACCCTCTCACCAGCAGAGGCATGTGAGCAATACTTGCTGAGGCTTCTTGGCACTTGAACAGCCTCATTTTGCACTGGGTAGGAAGAATTGATCCAACATGCCTCTCCAGATCTTATGCAGGTATTCCCCGAGGACCTTGGGAAGAACTAGATTAACCAGGCTGACTGACTAATGTAGAGTTTCATGGTCGGTCATTTCTGTATATCACACGTGTCTACTCTGACACTGTTCCCAACAATTGTTTCATTGCTCAGAATCAATGTCTTCATTAATTACTCAAGATGTTTGGGGTTTTTTTTGTGCGTCTCCCCCATTTAGTGCCCTGCTTGCTGAGCTTGTATAAAACCATTTTGCAGAATTGGTAGAAATTTAAAAAAGCTAGTAATTCTACCCCTGTCCTTTAATACCCAGTATTTGCTATAACTTGGCTTAATCTCCTCTAAACCCAATTTCCTCTTACTTAATTGAAAAACTTAATGGTTATATCTTGTTATACAATATTATAAACTTCTGAACACCAAAGCCATCATGGCTAAGGAACACTCATGTTCTTACTGCTGCTTTTCTGCCTCTCAAAAAAAAAGTTCAGAAGAGCTCATCTGCAAAGGTTTTCCTGAGCTGCAATCACAGGAAGGACAAGGCTGTGAGCAAGAGAACCACACGGAGGAGAAAAACACTAGTGGTAGGAACATGGTATTTTCCACCTGCTCTTGTCTCTTTTATAAGATTAACTTTATAAGTATGCTTTCAGTAGCATCATTCTCTAGGTAAACACTCTTTTTTTTTTTTTTTTTTTTTTTTTTTTAACTGTGCAGGGATAATACTAAAAATCTACACATTAATAACTGTTCTGTGGTTTTAGTCTATCATTTTCCATCTGGATAATTGCCATTCCAGATCTCCAACTTATTTTATTCTGGTGCTTTAGTAATGGACTTGTCTGGTCTGTAAGTCACATTAGGCAGGGGTTACACCAGAGACATTTGTAAAGCCATCAGTATTTATTACAAGGTCTGTATGAACAGGAAGCTACACACAGTTGACATCAGCAGAGCTGTGAAGTCTTGCCTGCCATCATCATACCAAAAGTATATAGAAGAAAGTGTACTGCAGAGCTTTCTCTAACCAGCTCAGCAAATTAACCTGTGGACTGTACCATACTATTTTAAGGAAAATAAATTTACCACCTTTTCCTCCCCTCATCTGCTCCTTTGTGACACTCATACAATCAGTGTACTCAGTATCCTTCTAGCTCATCCTTCTTTGGATGAGCTTTTCTTCTTTTTGGTCTCCAAAAACAAACAAACAAACAGCCTCACCAAACCAAACAAACAAAAAACAAAACCAAAAAACCCCCCAGAGGAACCCCCATAAAAATAAAGGCTTATTAGTAGGGACAGACTGACTCTACTGCTTAGAAAAGGTTAATCCACTACCTTGCATTAATGGGGCTTCTGCTGAGGGTATTTAAGACTCCCACTCTAGATTTCTTCAAATGCAAAAATTGGCTCACAGCACCACTGAAGCTCAGCTCATCTATGCCAGTGTGACTCAGTCTTACCATTTAATTACCATTTTTCAACAGTGTTCTGAGAGGACCTGACTAGACGCAGGCTAACAAGAGAAAGTAATGCTCCTGAAATGCCTACATTTTCTAGTGTACATCCCAAAGCCAGTTGTGGTGTTGCCAAGTCAGCATGGAGACAGCCAGTGTCATTTGAACGTGATCGCAATGTGTTAACATTACCTGCTGCACGATTTCCACTCAGAGTTTAGCAATAGTGCTGTTGAAGAGGTTGTGGTGCTGAGCCAGAGCAACCTCCACCTCACACAGCATCTGGTGGTGATTTCACTAATGAGCAGAGTAAGCACCAGCCTTGGATTAGATTTCATGCAGGTAAAAAGCTTGAGGAGAGCAGGGAGCTTTCTGCCAGCTGTAAAACAGGGAGAGAAAGAAGGACAATTAGCCATAAGAGACTTCTGCCCCGAAATTTTCTTCCTCAGTTTTGGCAACAAACAAGCTTAGAATTAAGCAAATGTCACAATCCCTTTTCTGCGTGAATTGGGATTCTTGTAGCACTTTCTTTCTGTTATTTTGCATTATGATTAGGTTTAAGTTAAGCAATTAACAGTAGCATTGCTCTTGAAGTAAGTACACCAGCAGGCATACCACTAGTTAATTCACCAGTTCCCTCACACTGACAATTCCAAGGGCCCATGGGTGCAGACAAATACAATATGTGGTACTAGCCATCATGTATATTGACTTAAGTGTGCCCACAGGCACAAAACAAAATGCAATACAATAACTATTTGCTGCTCTAGGTTAAGTGTGCTCATGGGTACAAGCAAACTCAGTGTAATGATCAGCTGTTCACCCTCCCAGAAGCACTTGGGATGAAAAACAACATCAATGGGCACCTAAATACAAGCTCCTGATACAAAAGCACCATGGAGCTGTGGGTACTGAAAAACATGAAGTGCCTGGGCCTATTCCTAATCACAGAGCAGTAAAAGACAGGAGAATTTAATGAATAGTGGTGTATCAGTGTAGTCAGATTGTAGAGAGCCTGATTTTGTCATTGGTTAACAAATCTGACCTTTGGTCCTTACTCAGTGGAAGTCTTTTTATTTTTCCCCACAACATGAAGTGTCTCAGAATAAGGCAGGAATATAAGGAGGATGAACAGTTTCTCCATAAATATCTACCATAATTAGAGCTTTCTAGTCACAAGCAAGTTATTAATGTAAAAATTTACTCACGCCCAGCAGTCTAAAACAACCACTAAAGAAGAGTTTCCCTGAAACAAAAGTAGCTTCCACCCACATAAAGTACCTGGAAAGATCACTTAGTCCATGGTACTCAAACTCCTCCTAATTCCCTCAGTTTAGACAACACTTAAGACTTCATTATAGTGCCTGAAATATTTTAGGCAATTTTACCATGATCCTATCAAATGATTATTCCAATTATCTCATTTCTAATCCATCTGGCATAGTTTAGTCCTTTTTTGTAAAGAGGAAGAATTTCTGCATTCCTTTTGGTTCATATCCTTATTTACTTAACTCTTTCCATACTAGATTAGAGCAGGTGATGTGTTTTTTAATCTCTCAGCAAAGACAATGAAAACCAGATTTTTTTAGAGGTTTGGCTCTTCTAAAGTTCCAGAAGAGGTCAGTGGCTCAGTCTGAGTCCTTTCAGCCCTAGTAGCTATTGGGTGAGGCTGGTTGGAGTCCATGTCACTGGAACTCCAGGGCTCACTAGCCGGGTGTCATGGTGCCCTGGCTGCTGCTCAGCAAACAAAAGGACTGGCCTGACTGAGAGCTCTGGTAGGAGCTAAGAATATTCTGTAGGGAAACCCGAATGGTGACAAAAAGGCCCCTCTGAGCTCCAAAGCCACTCCTGGCATTGGCCTGCTGGCTCCTACCTTTGCCAGCTGCAAGGAGTTCCAAACAGTGGGGATTATGTGCCATCTCCACCCTCTTGTCTGAGTGATACCTGTGGGAACTGTCAAACGTTTGCATCTTGCACAGGGAATGCAAAATTCACTTTGCTCTGTTTTGTTTGGCAGAGTTAGATCAAACCATCTTCAAGTCATCTCCCTTGCCTTTCTAGGGCATCCAATAGCAGAGCCTGGGAAGGATTTCTCCCTGTGATTCACAGAGGTATCTAGTCAGTTCCCAGAGCTCAGTTCCCAGTGCTGGTGTGCCAGGCATCTTCTGAAGGAATTTGATGCCTTGTACAGTGCACCAGAGCTGGGATTCAGAGACTCTTTTTGGCTACATTCTAGAGTAACTCCTAGCATGTAAAAGCGTGAACTTCATCAGTGTAGGTTGGCATAAACGAAAGGACTGGGAGCTGGTCCTGCGTGTGTTGGTGTGTGACAGGTTCTAAATACTGAATACAAACACTGGAATTTACACAGAGGGTTGGAAATAGACTCCTTCAAAAGCCGCAGGTGGCTTGGGTAAGGTGTAGCAGCTATTCTTGTAACACCTGGAATAGTGTGAAGGACAGCTGTGGCAGGATCTGTTCACAAGCTGTTTTGTCTACTTTTCCTTCTGTGTTTTTATCTTTTCTGCTTTTCTCTCAAGGACAGGGCAGACAGTTTGAGTATTTTTTTGCTGGTTTTGAATGATGCACATTGAAGCAAGAGCTGAAGGATAAGACAAAGACTGTTTTTAAAATAGTTAGGCTTTAGTGCCTGGTGATATTTTTTCGAAATACATTTACTGAAGATTTATGTAAAATCTATCTTTTGTCTACTTAAAATATCTCAAATGGATGTACAGGTCAAAATTTAATGCATATGGGTTTTCATTATTTTAAATCATTTGCAATATAAATGATTTACAATGACATCAGACCTTTGTTCTTTGGCTGTCCACCATAAATTGAGGCCCACCCAAATTTCCGACCTTATCTGTGTTTCTGCATTCCCTGCGCCAGTATCTGTAATCTCAGATCTGTGATCCTTCAAGTAAATGACTTTCAACAATGAAAGGAAGGGAACACATAATTTGCCTTAATACAGGTAATTTTGAAAGAGGAGCAAGACCTTTACATGAGAAATAGTTGACATCCACAGAAAGGGGAGAACTAATGTTTGTAGAAGTGAAAGTTATCCTTGATGAGGATGGTGCGAGCTACCGATCAACCAAACGTGACCAAATGGACTTTTTGTGTAGTTGAAACTGCCAGAGGTGATCGACTTCTATCTTTCTCTCACTGAATTTTTTCATGCCTTCTTTTTTCCCATAAATTTCTAATGCATTTAATTAATCCAGTTCTGGCCAGTAATGTTGTAGGTAACTGCTTGGAAAACTGAGGTATTGGGATAAGCCAAGCTCCCAAGGGCCATTCTGCAAGCCTATAGTGAAAAACCTTAGTGACACCTGACACCCAGAGTTGTGCTGTCATGACTTGCTCCTAACAACCATAAAAATTTTGAAATGCTCAGACTTTTTGAAAGACCTTGTGAAAACTGCATTCATTATCATGTTTGCAAGTTGTCCTATGACAGTTAATGTATACAGACCTTTGGATACATCCCAGCCTATATTTAAAGCCTTCCCAGCTCAGTAGTTTCTGAAAATTGCTGCCACCAAACAGCTCTTCTGTGGCTACACTACAAGAATTAAACCCTGAATTCAACCCAGTTTCTCATCCGTGGATATCATCCCAAAACCTGACATCAAGACTCTGCCACACCTCTAATTTCTACTCATGAAACTGAAAGACACTTAAATCTGAGACAAACATTGTATTTTTACAATAAACTGCCCATACCACTTAGCCTTGACATAACCCCCTTTCTGCTCTGTCACAGGATGGATTTCTGTTTTCACTGTTTCATGCATGTAGTTTTAAGTATACCTCCGAAATTTGACCTGCCTGAAGAATTGTAGCAATTCTGAGCCATATCACAAATTACAACAATATCCTAAGGGGGAATCCTACTGCTGACATTCAAGCTGTCTGTGCAGTCTTCTAGGTATAGGGGTGTCTGACGAGGCCCATTTATCTCTCTTTGCTGTCTTTCCTACAGTGTTTGTCCTTAACAAAAAACCAGCACCGCCAGCAATCTTAACCCTTAAGTCAGAGCAGGGTGAGATGTTGTGGTGGGCCTGCATATGCTTTTGCGCATTTGAGTTTTCAGTGGCTTTACCACAGTGAGATCCAGTGAGAAAATCTCAGTGTAGTCCTGATTTATGTGCAGGAGCGCAGAGGAGAGCAAAAGCTTTTAGCATCTTGTGAAGTAGTTAGGGATTAAGGCCAAGGAAAGGACAGTCATGGCAATTACAGCCTAAAAAAAGAAAATTCAAGTGAAAGTCCTGGCTCCTGGACTGCTTCTGGGCTGGCAAATGTTCACAGTTTCCTTGGCAAATGCTGCTGAAAGCTAATGGATCCATTTAGATTCCCTCCCATACACCTTGGCATCAGTTTGACTGTTCTGAGGGAGGCGTGGTGGGAGTCTGATAATTCAGCATTTTTTTCTGAAATGAAATTAGGGAATGCCTTCAATATTTTAAGATCTCTGATGCTCTCTTGTCAGGAATCTCCACTGAACCCAATGCTTCATTCCAGATGTGGCTGAGGGAAGGAAACCTCATGCAAAGTGCAAGGCTGACACCTGGAGGGACTGTGAGATGCAGATGGGGAACCTGGAGCAGCCATACATCCTGAACCACAGCTGAGTGGGTAAAGCTCAGAGGGGGTGGCAGATCCCAGGATTTGAAAATATGCTTATCTAGTGAAGGGATGCTTTCAATATGCTTCTGGTTCCCCTTTTCCAACAATTAAGAAAAATACAGATTTTTATTTCAGATTTTCCGTGTCTATTTTTAGGAGTAGAGAAGAAACGCAGGAGCTGTGACTGTGTCACTTAATTATTCACTTCTTCCATGCTCAGAAATATGTGGATCAAAACTTGCCTTGGTCAATAGGCTGCTACAAATAATGCAAGGTTATTCTTTCAGTTGGTTCGTCTAATATATTTGAATTGCTGTGTATCAGACTTCCCACTGCTTTGCCATTTGCTTAACTCTGTGTTAAGTTTCTGAACCACAGACTTGCAGAGCAACTCCTGTTGTCAAAGCTGCCACTGGAAAGTTTGATATTAGGTAGTTTTCATGTCTGGGTCTGCCAGCACCCGTGTTAAGGCTTTTCCTGAAGCTGATCCTAATCAAGGGAAAGCAAGGCAACTTGTGGGACAAAGTCTTCATGCTTTTCAAAGTTTGCTTTCCAGCCTGGCAGTCACTCTTTCATAACACCTGCTCAAATCTTTTCAGTAATCTCTCTTTGCTGCCAGGAATTATCTCAGTATTAGTGAATGCTTGTTTTGCTTGATCTAATTTTAGAATATGTTAATAACTCAGTTATTTACTGTTTTGGCATTACCATACATTTAGTAGCTCACAGACCCAAAGATTAGATGTCCATTACATATCCTTAACTCTCTTTGTCATTTCCAGTGTGGTTCCAATAATAAAATTTGCTTATCAGTGAGTAGTTGCTTATGGAAATGGGGAAAATAAACCAAAAAACCCCAACAATCAATGGTTATTTTCAGAACTCTTTTATGCAATTCTATTATCCTACCTGCAGTATAGCTCCCTCAGTCTCCACATGTCTCCTCTGGTGTACCTTGGTACTGATTGACTGCATTTCTTTCCCTTCTAGCCTTCTGACTCTCAAAATATCACTGATGCTCAGTTCATCCCGATGAGCATACTAAACAACTATAAACATTCACCATCCAGACTAGCCTAAAGGGTCAGCCATGAAAACACTTGCTCCATTCTGGCAAGCAGAAAAGAGGCGCATTGAAAGCTTCAGAAGCAGCACAGGGCACGGGGTGTGCTGGGGATGCTGCTTTTCAGCAGAGACTTGGAGGCCTAATGCCATCTCTGTGGCATACTGTTTCTTCAGTGCTTCTCATTAACTGTGCCATGACTAACAAGGCAGTAATATCTTTCTCCCCTCTCCACCCAGACAACACCGCCAATGCTGGATTGTCAGTTATGCTGAATTACACCGGTTGACTTGTGGTTACTCAGTGATGTGGACAAATAACAATTCGAGATCAAGGGTGAACGCTGGCCACTAAACTTGTTTTACTTGTGACTCATTGCAGACTTAAAACTTGGCTCTTGCTGACATTTTATTAACCCAATTTTTCGTTGTCCTAACCCCCATTATCCAACTCAGGCAGATTATTTGCTTTGAAAAGATGTATAGATAGCTTCCATGTAAATTCTAAGTAGAGCCAGGCACCACAGCTAGATTCTAGAGGGAGTTACAGTCATGAGACATGTGCTGGTTAATAACTTCTGTTCTAGATGCTTCCAAACTCAGTGATGTTCTCTCTAGGTATTGTCTGGACTCTCATTCTTGCAAAGCAGCTTGGCACCAGTATGAGGAAGTGTCCACATTCATATCTTCAGACATGTGTGTGTTCCCAGAGAGATCAGCAAAGGTAAACTTAAGCATATATTATTTTTATATAAATGAAATAAAAATGCCAGAAAAGTGAAATAGCAGAAAATGTCACACTTGATTGTCTCTCAGTAGAACAGAAATTAAATAAAAAGAAGGCAAGGTAAACGACAGGGTTTTACACTTAATGAGGGAAGTAATAGCATAAACTGAGAATAATAACATCCACTGAAAATCTGGGCACAGCAACCTGAGTATGTCAAAGGGGTGTGTTCCCACAGAAACATTCATATAATGTACACGTTTTTCCTTGAACAAAAGGCGGGTTCTGTGCCGGGAGTGCAGGATTCGTGGAGATACTGTGATCGGACATACGGGGGCAGCCTTACCTGCAGGTTATCACAGCCTTGCAACACCGTGGCCGGGTCGCTGCAGGCAGCGCTTTGGCTTCCCAGGCTCCCATGGCTAGCTCTGGAGCTTCACTCCTTTCTAAACAAGGGACCCGTGCAGCCTTTCCAGATTTCCTTATTCAAAGGGTGAGCACTGTCCCTTTAAATAAACACAGAGATCTCAGTCCAAATGGGAGCTGAAGCCCAGGCTACTTTCGGTTATGAAACCTCCCTTTCAGAGCTCACAGGCTCGGGGGCCGCTGCTACACTCTGAGGTTAATAATCAGTTTTAATATTCACTTAGGGGGCTGTAAAAAAAAAATGAAAATTTCCTAATTTGAAAATGGGCTTGATTGGCAGCTTTATTATCTCTATAAGGTGCGTGGCATTCCACACAATCAAGTCATTTTTTAAAATAATCTCACTGCTTAAGTCGTACATGCTGCTAATTGCATTTTAATAAGTCTCTTTAAAATCTTTCCATATTTTTTAATATCCTAATATTAGATAAGTGATTGCTGGGGACACTGGAGGGCACTGAGGTTTATAGAAAGAGGAACACCATAATGAAGCTTCATTGGGATGGCATCACCAAACAATTGCTGTGATAGCAACACTCCCAAGCTTGGAGACATGCCAGCCATTCCCCCCCTAGAACTGACTCAGGCACAAGCCTCCCTGCCTCAGGACTGACACAGAAAATGGATGCTTTTTGCAGCATAAAATGGCCTCTTTCCATCTTGGAAATGACTGAGGAACTGTCCACTTTGGATTTGGAAAGGATTTGGGAACTGTTTTTTCTCCATTGAACAATGACTTTGAAAGACATTTTTGTTTTGCTTGGTTCTGACTTGAAAATGAAAGTTCATATGTTGTTGTTGTTTTTTTAATTGTGTCAAGGTTAGATAGAAGGAAGATTTTTTTACCAGCACTATACAGTAGCAGACAATGGGAAAGGCTTCCATGGAATTAGAAACTAAGACTGCAAGTAGACGAGATGAGTCCATCTCAAAGAAGAAACCCAGCTGGGAGAGCATTTGGGAAAAATGTAGTATGGTGTGGGATTATTGAGTGTCTCTAGCTTTTATATGGGACAGGGAACATTATCCAACAACACCAATCCAAACTTAATCACTCTAAAATTAAAAAACAAACAAATAAAAAAAAGCAAAGAACTCAATCAACAGAGGGGCTGAACTGGCAAACTACAGATTCAAGTACCCTGAAAACCAGAAAATTTCCAACTCACATCCAACTAGGATCCCACGTGTGCGTCCACAGGGTTAGCTATTGTATCAGTTACAACCCAGCGGTGCAGGCAGGTACTCCACAGCATTCAATGTGCAGAGCCCAATATTGTCTATTGGAAGTCTGGTTTTATATCAAAAGTTCTTTCTTCTCTCTGTATATAAAGTTGTGTTTCTCCAAATTATGACCGTTGGGCAACTAATGCCACTTTCAGTGTAATTTAACACCATTGTCCAGGAGGGAGAAATATAATCCCAAATTAATGTGTAACTAGCTTTTAGGGAACTTTACTGAGATAAGGGGACTTTTTTTGCCAAAACAGAATGGCAATGCCAAATTTTACATTATAATGCATTTTTTCCTCTGCAATTTGTGTACTAGGACCTGAGATCAAAAAGTTATTTTGAGAACAATAATGACTTTATTGTATTGCTTGCATTTATATAATTTTTCCTCCTGACTTCTGTCTTCTGAAATCATACTATAATAAATCACAATATCAGTTTCAGTTTTAAAAATAATCAAGCTTCTAGCAGTTCATTATTAGTAAAGGAAACTAGAAAAAATGTGATATCGTCTTGAAGATTCAAAACCTAGGAAAGAAATACAGAGAATCTGTAACTTTTTTTTTCTTTTGAAGTCTCATAATATTTAAGTAAAGTTGTTTTTGGAAGCCAAAAATTACTTTTAATACTTGAAATGGACAGCACTGATATAAACATCTTGCATTAGTTTGTTTGAAATTGAGCCATTTTCTGACTAACTGAAGCTCTGTCTATCCATTTGTTTTTTCTGTACATCATCAGAGAATCTTTGGACTCAGTCCATCGTATCTTTAGGTCTGATCTTACTCCCACTGAAACCCAAAGGAGTTCTGTCCCTGATTGACAATTAAAAATGGATCAAGCTCAATTTTACCATATAGTACAAATAAGAATAGTTTGTTAATACTAAATTTCTGATTACTAGTTGTGCATCTTTCTGGTTTTAAGGTGCATGAGATGCCACTGTAAAGAAAGCAATGTATCTGACATAAACCATGACATAGAAAAGGGTTGTCATGTCTTCCTCTCTTTTTTTTTTTTTTTTTTTTTTTTTTTTTTTTTTTTTTCCTTCTGAGAATAAGAGCAGAAGGTCTTGTTTTGCACTGACAGGCTGGGAGGCACATGTTCAGCGAACTTCTGCACAGGAAGTAAATGTCCAGGTCATATTTATCCCTTTTCATGTGGTTCTTTTAATCCCCCAGATTGGGTTTCAGAAGAGTTTTACAGTTTCAGTTTTACAAAGCAAACCTTCCTTTAATGTTGGCATTTTAAAGAAAAAGCTTCAGTCAAAACATGTGTGTTTTACATCAGCCAGATGTGACGTTCAGGAGAACAGGCCACAATGTGGCAGCCAGCTCTGCTGCAAAAGCTGGACATCAAATGGGACCTACTAGTCCCCAGCTGAGGGATCAGCCTGTTGAATCATTCAGCAAGTGGAAAAAAAATTTAAAATTTTTTTCAGAAAAAGTCCCCAAGAACCCCAAGAAAGTTACAGATTATGAGCATAGCCAACATTGCTACGACTCGCATGCCATTATCCTGTATGGCCACATGACAGAGCACAGCCCTACTGTGCACAGACCTGTACACCCAAAAATGCATTCTTGCCTAAAAATGGTTAAATTAAAACAAAACAAGAGATGTTAAGGGCAGCAGAAGTATATAAACATGTCCAGCACTGCACCAGAGTCAGTGACTACTCCAAAAAAACCAAAAAACCTGACCCTTCACAACTACTATTGAGCTTCACTGTCTCTGTAACCTGCTCTTTTCAGAGCCTAATTATAGTCATTTTAATTAAAAAACAATGAACACAATCAGACTCATAACTTTCTCTAGGACTTAACTCACAGCCATGCCAGGCGGGGCAGGTCCCATTTTCAGCTGTCCCTTCTAAGATATGGTCAGTTGTGACAGGGCGAGGACTTTTTTATACCTTTGAAAGCCCTTCCTGAGAGTGTTCCGTGGACACAGCTAGGGTTTACACTGGAGGGAAAGCTTTTAGCAGCCAGTTATGTGGCTGGTGGGTCAGCAGGGCCCATATCTGTGGGAGACTGAGGCCAGTTTAGGGGCCCAAGGCAGCCACCATTTCCTGTTATTTTTTTGCCATTTTTCCTAGTTCATCAGGCAGTGCCTCAGGAGGAGCAGGCATCAGTCTCCTGCCATGGCTACCTATCCTTACAGTCTATGCAGCACCATCTGGCTGTGTCATCTACATGGAGCCATGCTGGTTTCTCAGTAAGCTGAGTACTGGGCACCCTCTCCATGGCCACCATGTTGTGACCGTTGGAGCCCCCTGACCAGCCCCTCGGGGGCTGTTGCTGCTCTGAGTTGGGCCAGTTGAGACTGGGCTGGGGCCGTTAAGGCTGACCTGCGGCAGTTGAGGCTGGGCTGGGGCAGTTTAGGCTGACCTGAGGAGGTTAAGGATGAGCTGGGGCAGTTGAGGAAGTTGAGAAAAGGCTTAGGCAGAAAAGGATGCTCTGAGGGAGAACTGAGGAATCTGAGGCCTTAAAATTCGTCTTACCAGTGTGTGTGGCCTCCAGACCCTTCAGCAAGTGCCTCACCCCCCTGCCACCTCTTCACAGTTATCTGGGCAGGAGATCCCCAAGGGAGGACCGTCTGGAAACAATCCATGGAAAAGTCTCTACAGTAAGTAGTAACTTCTTCCAGAAAAGCCACTACAAAGTGCCACACTACACCAAGACCCCGACTGTGGCACAGACACCATCCTGGGAGTCCTGGGAAAGCAGCTCTGTACCTCTGTTCCTGTACCAGCCATGGGTGAGTATTTGCTCTATTTCCAAAATTAAGCACTTTTCCTTGGTCAGTAAGCTGCAGGGCTGGCTTTTGAATTCTCTGGAATAACAGCTATGGTCTCTTGATTTGAGACCTTTTTTTTTTTTTTTTCCTATACATTTTGTGTTAATCCAAGGTCACTGGCCTGGTCTCTCCATTGATCTCCATGAATTATATAGCTAGGTTTTCCACAGAGTTGCCTGCTTTCCTCACCGTAGCTAGGTATAGATTTTGTCTTTACTGTGGGCTAAATGGTATGGTCAGATGGCCTGCAATAAATTTTGCAGGGGGTTAATATAATGTCCTGGAGTCTGGGTGACTGGCTGGAGTAGGGTTGGAATATGTTGTTTCTCTGGAGTGAATCTGAAGCAAATATACTTTATAAGCTGTCCTGTATGGTATATCTATTCCAAATATCCTGGAAAAAACCTATAAGACTGGTTTATTCCTTCATGGGGAGCTGGGTTGAGCAGGATCGTGTTTGATCACTGGGATTACCTGGATGTTGCACTGAGCTGGAACAACTGTCTGCCTCTTTTCTTGGGAGCAGGAGAAATGCTGTAAAGAGAAAGAAACCTGATTAAGTTGTATGTTACGTCTGGATTTGTCTAAACTTTTTGTACCGACCAAAGTAAGGCTGGAGTGTCTTTTAGAGGGTTTAACAGGTGTTATATTTGGTAAAACCAGATTTTGCTCTCAGAGGTGGCTAGATTTGCATAAGCATCTCACAAGTTTTTAGTCAACTAGTGTGCCCCCAGTTCTCTCTGGCTGGTAAATATCATGATAGATAGCACAAATAAATAAATAAATAAAAACATGCATAGTTGTGATTTTTCTTTTGAAGTGTGTGAGTATTGAGAGCTTGATTGTTATTTATGCTTGGCTGTTCCTCTTATCTCCACTCAAGATTTCTACATCTTGTTAATTGATATTGTTGCTATCATGCTCTGCCTTGCATTTTTAAGGCTCTCTGACTGAAGTTAAACTTAAACTGATACAAGCAGCAGCCGATTGTGAAGCTATTTTTTAGGTAGTATCAATTACCAGCACTTTTCTCTGATTTCACTTGTATATATGGCTCCTCACTACCCCTAGAAATTAATCCTGAATATAAGGAACAGCAAATCTAGAAGTTTTTCTACTATCAGCCTCTTAAATCTAGTACATTTACTATAGAAGGCTGGATTAACATTAAATTCTTGGCTGAAAACTACTCTAGCAGTGAAAGAAACAACCCCCAAAATATTATGATAGGGATAAGGTAATGTACCACAGTGACTCCTTTTCAATACCACTTGCCCCTCATCCAGAAGGAAGACAGCCATGGTGTGACTGGCCAGTGTAGGAGGAAGGGAAGGTGGCTTTCTGTCATGCCTTCAGATCACAAAATCCATATACCTAGGATGAAAGTCAAATGGCTGTGGCAGAAATCTAGGAAATAAAATATTAGTCCTGACTTTACCACATATTCTCTATGTGACTGGGTCCATTCCATTCCATTTGCCATTTGCCTTGCTTTCCTCTGCAACAATCCTATGATACAGAGAGGCAATAGAAAAAAAAATCCATCAATGGCTGTGAGGCACTCAGCTGCTGTGGTCAGATAAGTACCACAGTGAAGGAAACTCCTCTAAGTATCTATTAAGGACAGCACTTCACAGGGCTCTTGCCCCTTCTATCCAAGGTGCATGAAGCATTCCATCAATGCTACTCATACTCCTTCAATACCCATGAGAAGCAACGCATTATAAATCCCATTTTACAGATGGGCGAACTGACTTTTCCCCAAGTCCCAGAGTGGTTCAGTGACAGAGCTGGGAATTGAACCATTAGACATTTCCCTCTTCATGACAGCTCTGTACAATCCCAGTACTCATTTATTTTCCCTAATAAAAAAGAAGTAAACAAGTATTTTCTTGCTGAGACCCACTGAGGATGGGGGATTGGGGGGAAAATGGAAGTAAAATTAAAAATAAAATGACATAATTCCCTACTGGCCCCGAGTTGTCCAGTCTCCTTTACATTCACACTTCTCTTTGTTATGTTTCCTTGAAGTTGAACCTCCCTGGAGAAGGGAACCTCAGAGTTTCTGGTGCTGGGGAAGAAATGCTTCAAGAAAAAGAAAAATAATCGCAGCTGCAATGTTAAAAATAAGAAGCTAATCAAAGGCAGCCCATGTGGGCGCCACTTTCATCTCTCATCTTCAAAGAGGTGCAAACAAACATTGTCGGCGTGCCAAGCAGCAGCCTCAGCGCCTGATGATCCCATTACTCCTCCAGCGTCCACCCTCCCTTTCCATGCTGCTGAGCCCATAGGCATGGGACTCCAGGATTACTGCCAAGGTGGGAACCTCTAGTCACCAGAGGGGGAACCACATATGGAATTTCTCTGTGGATCCAAATGATTTCATAACAAATATACTTGTGCCCTATAGATCATTTCTTGTAGTGTTGCCTTCCTAGTAACAAGAATAGCATCTCTCATTCCCTAAGATGCTGAAAAGCCTCTAGATCAGAGCTTTTGTTCTTGTGCTTTGAGGTATTTTGTTTTCCAAAGATCTGGTTATTTCAAATAATAATGTTCAGGCTCTGATGGAATCCAGATGTACTTAGTGCAGCTGAAGACTGGGGGTTATTAGTTAAAGTGATGGCACTTAAGGGAATTTGATGTGCTGGGTCTCCTCCCAGCACTTATGAGAACTTGCCTTGAAGTCCGTGCACCTATTGTACCTCAGTTTACCTGAGTTTACTTGCCTCAACACAAGCCTCACTGTTCCTGCACGCCCTAAGGCAGTTCATACAGTAAGTTAACTAACTTTGAACAAACCAGTTTAAGTGTCAAACCCAAGGTATAGTGTGATGCTGTGTCTGAACTAATGTATTACTGCAACTTAGTGTATTACAGGGTCATCTTAAGTGTGGTAACACTGGAGCATTGCTCCAGAATGGGGCCTGCAAAGAAAATGCAGATCACTATGTGCTGTATGGGGCAGCATTGGATTATGTCGCTCAGATTAAGAGGAAGAAGGGTAAATAAGGTGGTAAATAGGGTGAGGAAAAGGACTGAACTCTTTCCCTCGGTATTGAGATTTTCAGTGGATGAGTGAGAGTAAAAAAAGAGAATTTTTTCCTGCCTTGTTCAGAGCATGAGTGAAACATCACTCATGGGTACTGCCCTCCTACAGAGGGGATCCTATGGAATGAGGATGCAAGAGACCCATTAACCTCCTGAGCTCTGCCACTGCTCTTGTGCATATTCTTAGGCTACTTCACCAGCTGCAAAGGACTGATAGTTTAGATAAATGGCTTTGAAAGCCATAGATTAAAAGAACTAAATATTATTTCTTGGAACTAAATTGCATCTTGATCTTGCCAGAACCTTGGCAAGCAGATGCCTTTACCACCTTGTACCTGATTCAGGCTTTCCTGTTCTGTTAACATGAGCGTCATTCCAGTAGCTGCAAGAACAGTTCAGTGTGGTGGTCATCCACCTAGAGAAGCTCTGTGGGGCCTGCCCTGTGTTTCACAATGAGAGACTAGGAGACGGAGGGGAGGGAGTAAAATTGGATCCAGCTCACTGTAATGAGGAAAGCCTGTCCTATGCAGGAAAGGATTCAATTAGGAGGCTGGAGGAATATGGATGGTACAGGGAGGGCACCAGAACATCTGGGACTGCCATTACTGGCAAGAATAAAGGTGCTTTGCATAAGAGCAGGACACAGTCACAGGGGAAGAGGAATCTGCTCCCAAGTAGCACTGATTACCCCTCCCCTCTACAGTGCACAACAAGATACAGATTAGACCATTACACCCAGGGGAAGCCACAGAGTTGCACTGTTTCTCATGGACAGTAGCAGGAAATCGGTGAATTGGAACCAAATGGGGAGCCTTACTCAAACCAGATGTGACCCCAGGGAGATCAGAAATGCTGAGATGTTTTTGCTTTGACATATCCGCCAGTGCTGAAGGTGGGGGTAGCTGAGGGTGGCAGCAGCCAATTAGATGCTGCTGGATTATATCATGCTGGTAATAGGCCGGATGGCTTTTAACACAGAAAGTTAGAGGAGACCATTCTGCTGCTACAGAGTCAAAACCATGAGTGTATCCCAAATTTTAGTTGGCTCATCACCTGCTTTGGCAGCAAGACTTTGGTCTGAGACTTTCACAGCCATACCACATCTGTAGACTACAGTCTGTTGTGATCAAGCAGTGCTGACCAAAGGTGTCCTCTATTTCCATTCAGCAGACTTAATAAAATAACTTGAGTCTGTTTGGATGGGGAAACGAGAAAATTAAAGCATCATCCTACTATGGTGACAGATGCTGAGGAGTCCATTTTAAGTCCCAGCACCAAAACCACCTCTGTCTGCAACTGGATCTTAGCTTAGCTCTTCTGTATCTAATTCTGCCCTCTTGCTTAATGGTAATTAATTTTCAAACCTTAGGAGACAGTGACAAGTGTAGCATTAAACTAGGTGCACATTTTGCTTAAAGACCTAGCTGTAGATTTCTATGATTAGGTGAAGTTATTTTTCTTACTTGCATGAGTTAAAGGCAAATGCCGACATCAATAGTCTCAAAAAGTCTGAAATTCTATCACTGTAAAGGCTCTGAAGGCAGGTCAGTACAAAGTGATCCAATGTATTCATTCATTTTCAGCTCCCTTGATTATAAAAGCTTGATGCGTGAGGTTTTTGCTTATTTGATTCTGGTAATAATGAAATGACATGACGGGAAATCAGTTGGTCTGCTGGCGCTCTCACTCTGTCTCTTCCTTCATCCTCTTTGTCTAAATAAGGAGTACAGAATTAACTTCAGTTAGCGTTAAATTCTTTCAGAGGCCTTGACGACTGTGATCAGTGTGTCCTTTATTTTGTGCCAGGCCTCAGGACACTTGTAACAAGAAGGCAAAAATCCCTTGTCCAGCCCGTTTGCTTCTCTGCTGCCATCTTAGAGGGAACAAGTAGTTAGTGAATTACCCTGGGCAAGAAGGAGGCTGCATTAGATCAGTGTGTTTCACAAGGAACCCTGAAGTCATGGAGACCTTCTTGGTCCCATACCAGAACAAACTGTTCCTCCTTACGGTGCTGTCTACCCTTATGTAAATACTGCTGCCATGTTTTATCTGTTAATTACAAATATTTCTGTGGGTGAAGCTGTTACTATTTTTAGGAAGCCTGCATCTAGTCAGTGTTGAAATCCATCACTGTTTATCTGCTGACTTTTGTAAACGTTGGGACAGGAGGTTTCTGCTTAGCCTAGAAAATAATTCTGTCCTGTTATATCTGCCCCACCATCTGGAGGGGCTGGCAAGCCAAGAGGGGCCTACCAGTTAAGAGCAGGGAGAAGCCAAGTACTTTCTTGCTGTGTGTCCTCTAAACATCAGGCAATTGAAGGATAAATTCTCCATTGTTTTGACTGAGTAGTGCTTTGCACTCTCCTAGTATAGGTATAAATATGAAATTTTGGGGGAGGAGTTGGGCAAACTGGAGCTGGGTAAACTGGAAAGAAGCCTGTGTCTGCCTGCAGGATGTCTCTGGCATCAGAATGAACCTAGGCATCACCCAGGAGGAGAGAGATGCAGGGAATATGGACCTAATGATACAACAGGAGCATGTTTCTGGAGACCCTGTCAACACTCTCATGCTTTATAACTCTATCTGACCCCTTCCAGGGAGGGTGAGGTTCTGGTTTACATTAGCCCAGATGAGATGCAGTGCTGACAGAACTCAGCAAGGTTTGCAGTGCAGTTTTGCTCA
Organism: Zosterops lateralis; assembly: GCF_965231275.1. NCBI lineage: Eukaryota > Metazoa > Chordata > Aves > Passeriformes > Zosteropidae > Zosterops > Zosterops lateralis. Next base: position 8,153,113 of record NC_139782.1, on the reverse strand, counting down.
CTGGCCGCCCCATGCAGTAATGGAGCCATACATGGTGAGTGTTGCCAACTGGGTTCCTTAGAACGGTCTGAGGCTGCAGCTTCTCAAATGATGGAGCAGAACCTCCTCTTTCCCCTTCCCCAAGAAATTTAGTCACAAGTAGCCCACAAAACCAAAATAACTGCCTAAGAACAAGCTGGATTTCATTCTGCTTCTTATGGTGGTTGGATGATGTTTGAATGGTGTTTAGCATAGAAGTTTCATTCTCCACTGTGAAGGCCAAATTGCCCAGTTTGTTGTCTGAGTCCCAAAAGGAATGAGTTTAAGGCATAAGAGTCACAAAAATTCCTATCTGCACCATAGAATACTGTCCTGGTCCACCAGTGAGACAGTGGGAAGTGCTGTAGATTTGTAAAGACTGTTTCCTCATGGAAAGGTCCAGAAGAGGGTGATCTATGCAAATGTGTATTCCACATTCTTAGCTCACTCTGCAGAATCCTTGATAAGATTTTACCCCTGAAGGTAAGCATGCTTCTCCAAGCTGGATTTATTTCACTACTTTTTAAGTGACAAATGAAAAGAAAAAAATCTGAACACTGGGATGTGGTCTTACTCTTTATGTTTCTAAGACCCTGGCAGAGTTCAAGCTACCCTGAAAATAGGGTAGGTTTCAAAAATCAGAGTCTTTCAGACCTAAGAGGAGTTGCAAGAAGACTAAATAATCTGCAAATCAGTGCATTTTCCTGAAGAAAATGAAAATTTGCTTCTCTGTGAAGCACTTCCCAGCCAGTTTGCGTAACCCTTACTTGGAAAGTAAACAGAATTGACTAATTTTGATTTATAGCAACTTCCTTTGGTGTGTGCTCTGCTGTTTGCATCATTGCCATGGCAGCAAAGGAACTCTTTATTTGTCCAGCTACCTCGCCACATCCTGGCCTTACATTGGAGATCTGATTCAAAAAGGCAAGGAAAGCTATTTAGCATTCAGGAAATTGGAGGTCAAATGTCATTTTTCCTATTCTGCTCTTGCACATTATTCAGACTGAGAAGGAAAAGCTGAGCATAACCTCTTTACATTTAGAAAGTTGCCTTTTTCTGAGGGTCTTAAGGACTTTATAAAGCTGTGGTGAAAGTTTCTGGTTTTCTCTGGCCCATGTGGTCTGAGCACAATGGATTTTATGCTCATGCACAGCTAGCTAGTGTTAAATGAGTGGCACAAACCCAAGACACTGAAGAAGGGCAAGAGAAATGGGAACTGATTTTAAGACAGTAGATAGAGTCAGCTGAAAAGGCAGGAAGTGTTCATTCTCCAAAACAAGGGGTTTCTTCCTTTAATGTGGGGTTGAACAAAACACATAGAGGGAGGTATGAGACATGAAACACAAAGACTTAAATTCAAGACTAGGTCTGGAATTCCTACATAGAAGCACACAATGACTAATATAGGATGAAAGTGGGGTTCACCTATGTCCAAGAGCTTAAAGTTTATTCCACTGAAGTAATAGATTTATTCAGTGGTTCTTACTTAATCCTCCTGGGCTGTAATCCTTACTTAACCCTTGTTTGGGTGTGCTGATTTTGCTTATATGATCAGGCTTTTAATATGGTTCTTGATTGTTGGCATAATAGCCTTCAGGAACAAAATGAAGCAAGTCCTCCTCTCCAGCTGGGGTCCAAATTCTCACATGATCCAGAAACTGCTGTTCAATGGTGATGAGATGCTTGGGTCTACTCCTTTCCATGAGTAGATTACCTGGAGCAAAAATGTCAGAGCAAAAGGTTCTGTGGTTCCCAGCAGTTATTGCAGGCATGGATTTTAGCATGGGATAGGTTAACTCAGAATTTCTCCACTGTTTTTTAAGAGGCAGACACTGTGCTGGGAAAATGGTGTAAAAAAGAAGGCTGGATTGGGTTGTTCTTTGAAATAGGCAGACCTGCTATCCTTGGGGAAGGGTTGATGATGGGGTCAGATAATTCACTCTTCATGTTAAGTCTTCTGTTTGGAGTAAAGGAACAAGTCTGTTAAAATGTTTGCCCAATACTTTGGGGCCAACAGTTATAATTACACTTATTCTAATACATATCCATACATTTGGTGACTCACTGATGCAAATCTGCTTGACTACTTCTAGAGGGGGTTGCAGCAGAGGTGGCAGAGGAAGAGACAATCTGGTTCCTGGGTTGAAGCCCTGGCATGAGATTTCTGCTCTTTTACATACCCTTGAAGCTGGGAAGGTCTGGGTGGGGAGTCTGGATTTTGCTTTTGGTTTGCGCTCTTTCTGCGGCTCTTCAGCAAGACCTGACCGAAGTTCTTCACTGAGACAATGTAATTGGGACATAAGTGAATTCCAGTCAGTTCGGGAAACACATCTTTTCAGTTCCTGAAAACATGCTATTATTAATTAATGAGCGCAAATACTAAGGGGGCCGCACGCCTTTCGTTCCTTGGTCTCAGACTTATGTCTCTCCATTCGTCTCCTCTTGCTAAATTTTTCAGTGTTTTTAACATCAGACTGATGTTACGTATAATTACCAACTTTGCACCAAAATTATATTTGACATGGCTTGTGTGGGAAATTAGAGCATTTCAGAGACTACAAATTCACCTGGGAAGATGAGCCAGGCAAGACAAGGCAGCGCAGAGTGGAAGTAATTTGAATATTACATGTGCCCTCCTGAAAATGCCAAAATCATTTAAATTGCTAGAAAGGATATTTTCTCTAATTAGCTGTGTGTGCTGGAGGGTTCATAATAATGCACTGGATTGTGGAAGAATGGACTGGCAGAATAGAGGCTGCCTGTTCTCCATAGGGGGCAGAGAAGAACTGGCACTAAGAAGACTTCCCCCCCTTTCTTCCCTGTAAAAATAAAGATATTTATCATCCCTGCAGCTATTTACAATGATACCTCTCTTTTTAAATGTATAGAGAATGTGCCCTGTTACCAGGTCATCCATGGTATTGCCTACTGAGGGAACCCCGGGAACAGGGCTAGCTGTGCAGCTGTGCTCCAAGCTCAGATCCTGCACTATTTGCTGTTTAACTGCCTTAGCTCTGCTCCACCCTCAGGCATCACTGCACTGCTCTCTGACACTCCTTCAGTTTCACAGGGTCCCACAAATACAGTCTCCATTCCCATCACTTTGCTTTTTTCTCCCTGGGGTCCTGCTGGTAGTGTTCTCACTTCCTTCCACAATTACAGTGATAGCCCTAGTTAGGCCAAGGCAACTCTGTAATTTTTTATTCCTTTTTAAATTATCCTGATGACTGTAGACATTCTGGGGAGAGGTATGCAGGGAGAGCAAGAGGCAGACACACTCTCACGGATCTTCTCTCTTCCTGACATTGATTGTTTAAGCACTAAACCATTCGCTGACTCTTGTGACTCTAAATGATGTGGGGCTTTTTTGAGGTTTTCCTCCCCACAGCTACAGAAACCGCACTGGAGCATGAGTCTCTCTAATGTGAGGGCTTCCACTTGTGACTGTGGAGTGAAGCAGCTGCTGCTGGTTCCATCTCCTTTTCTGCCATCACCGCTCCTGTGGTTTCTGCTTAGTTACATATTCATTTTTATAATGCAATTATCATCTTGTGGGATGAAGGAGGGGAAGACACCCTAATTAGCTGCTTAAAGCACTTTAAAACTGCATGTGTCCATATCTCTAAAGGAGTCAAAACTGTAGAGTGGATGCTGTTGCACTGTGCCGCACGTTTCCAGTGCTGAGTGTTGCAGGTAACAAAATTGTACCCACATTGTCTGATCCATGCCATGACAGTGATTTCCCATATAACTGTCACAGGGTCAATTGTCACAGGATCCTATTGCTTCCTTGCACCACAAGGTATCATTTGCACTCTGGCAAAGGGGATGTAAATTATTACCCTGTTGAGCAAGAGGGAAGTTTTGGCTTGGGAGCTTTTCAGAACTGCTTTATATGGAATGAACAATAACACGAATTTCAAGACAGGGTAGAAGTGGGGTTTAAACTCCCCCACACCCATATGCCTTCCAGGTATCCTGAAGTACTGCAGTCTAGGCTAGGAGGTACAGAGACGTTGTATTTCCAGTGCAATTGGAACTAGGTGCCTGCATTTCCCTGTGGATCTGTCTCTTAGCTGCATGGAAAGGCTGCTTTGTAACAGCAAAGAGAAACTAAATATTGGCCAAGGATGCCAAGGCTAATACCTGCTTTTTGGGAAACTGCCCTCACATCTTTAGTGTCCACAGAGTGGCTAGGCCCTGTGGTTAAGGTTTCAGTGTGGTCCTTAGCCTGCTTGTCTTAGAAAGATGAAGAGCTGAGTTGATTTGAGAATGTTACTCCTGGATAGTCCATTGATTCCTTCACTTGATTTCTGAGGACTGCAGGCAGGAGTGATGTTTGCAGTCTTCCAAAGCACACATGTCACAGTTTGTGAGCATCACAAGCCAGCAGCCTTTTCCAGGTGATAATGTTCTTGGAGGTTCCGTACCAGGGCCTGGTATTGATGCAGTTCCATGTGTTTGGTGGTGATGGCTATGCTCAGGAATGATGAAAGGTGACGAGCCTGGATAGGAAGGCAGGTGGCGATAGGAAAACTTGAATAACAAGAAGCATTGTTTTGTTCTAAATGTTGATAGTTTTGTGTAACTTGGGCAACTGTTTACTATTCTTGCACAGGAGAGGAGGGAAGTATATGAGTAATCAGCTCTGATTAATTACTTTCCATTGCTCATGAAGTGGTAGTTACACCCTCTCTCAGACCCATTTTCAAACCCATGGCCCTTGGTATTATTTTATGTCATCTATATTCCTTTGGTGCAACTTCATTTGCAGCTCAGGATTCCTCAGAGGGTTTCCGATTTTGGCCTGCTCTCTGAAAGGTATTATTGGCCATCCCACTGCAGGATAGTAGAGAGTGTGTGCGCCCTTGGCAGCAAAGCTGCCATTAAGAATAGCAGGTGACGTCCTCCAGGGAGAATCCATAAGGCTTTCCCTATATGATGTAGCATCACCTCTAGCTTATTTACTACAAGGAAGAGTCCTCTGAACAAAGAGCATGTGAAGATGGCAAGCATTTACTTTTGCCTCCTTGTTCTATCTGAGCTGCCACTACCACCCAAGAAGATTTGCCAAGTTTTCTTCTAGTACCTGTCCTCTCCATCGCCAGCATGATTCCACTAGATGGTGCCAAGAACTCTTGTGCAGTTGCCATGAGTCTGAGGCCTTTACTTTGTACCTCAGTGAGAAGATGCCTCTGGCTTGGCATGCAGGCTTTTCAGGAACTGTTTTCCCAAGGGGCAGTTTCCCAGATTTGCTTCCAAATCAAGGAAGAGATTTATGAAGTCAAAAGATATCACAGAGTCAAGCTGGCATGAGGGGAGGAAGGAGAAGATTGTCTTCTGTACTGTGTGCAGAATTTTCACAAGCTGTACAATTCCTAATTTGTTTTGTGGGATTTCCTTTATTTTTTTATATTTTTCTCTAAACACTGTAATTTTTAGTGAAATTACCTTTAGTGAGAGGAAGGTAAATGCAAGGGCTACCCAAAATTATGCACAGTGAGCTTTTCTCTGAACAGGTCTCTATGCCCTTGAGGCCTGACCTGAAGCAGCTTCTCATAAAGCAGCCCTGTCCAGCAACTAGTTCCATCAGTGTATCCTTGCTCTGATTTATCATGCACAGTTTTCTCCCAAATAGAGGTTTCTAGCATGCATACAATTATTTTCATTTTAGGAACTAGTATCCCCCAAGACAACCCCAAATCAGCAAATTCCCAATACCTGTCCCTGTATGAAAGACAAACTGAGTCTCACTAATCCTGATCATCTCCAGAATTCTCATTTTAAGAGCAATATCCATATTTATTTTGGTGAAGCCATTAAGCATTGTAGCTAATCTCAGGTGCTGAGAAATGAAGCAAGTGACATAGCTGGGGATGAAATCCAGCTTCAGATGTTAACTCCTCTGCAGGAGGAGTTCTCAAGAGCAAATCCTCCAGAACTGTAGAACTCCTTAATTCATCAATTTCTGATGCATATCATCTCCTTAAGGGATTTCTAAACTTCGGTTGTCAATAATTCCTGGGTCCTGGAGCAGACCTTTGTTTTCCAGATTATTTTATACAAGCAAATTGAGCACATTTAATTTTTTTTTTTTAAACACACCTGGTCTTGCTCCCTAGTAAATATGATTTACCTCACTTACTTTTGCAGAGTAAATGAGAAAGGCTCTGGAAAATCTCTATATTGTAGTTTACTGTGACAAATAGTTAAAAAGCTGGATCATTGCATTTTTACTTTGCCTTTTTTTTTTCCTTCCTAATATTTTTCCATTTCTGAACTTGCTTGTACTTTATTTTCTGTCTATCTCATTTCTTAGCCCCCTCCTCCCAGCCCTCTGCCAATTTGCCTCCCTGTCCTCTTTCCCTGTCCTCCAAATGACTACACAGGCCACAGCAGTCACATCTTCTTGACATCATCCCATCAGCAGACTGTGGCTGTGCCATGTTAGTGTGCATATGTTGTGACAAAAGCAGTACAACCAGATAGGGAAACAGGGGGATCAAGTACCCCCCGAGGCCTTCAGAGTATCACAGGGAATGAGAGGCAAGAGCTGAGTTTTTTTGACAGAAGAGGATCCAGCTGTTCTGGGAGGGTGTTAGATCCAGCTGTCAGCTGAAATATTTAAAGGAGATATTTTCTGTATTTAAAAAAATCCTCTTTGTTCCCCCAAGCATCCCCCTTACAGTGCTGCTTAATTCAGTTCATCTACACTTTCCACTGTTACTCATATTGTGTTCTTTGCATTCCTGAGTTTAGGACTGCTCTCAAAAGCAGGCGTGGCTGTAGAAACTTCTTCCTGCTGAGCAGGTAGAGTTGGAATCAGAATTTGAACAAGGCAGATGGGGCCAGCTGTGCAGTTTGCATGGTGTAGGAGCCCAAGCAGGGGCAAGACTGAGTTCTGCACATGAAGCTTCAGGGATGGAAAGCAGGGCAGAGATAGAGTGTAGCTAATGTGAGATTTGGAAGCAGCCCATGGAATATAGGACAGTTTCTGCTGGAAGATGACTCTGAGATAAAACCATGCTAGTAGAGACCCTCCCTACCCCCAGTAGTCCCATCAAACAAGAGAGATGGCACATGCATTGCTTATTCCTGTGACAGGTAGGTATTAAAAAGCTTGTTTATTTATATTACGGCCATGACAAAAGATGCTGGAATTAGTCTCCAAGGTTTAGGTCTGCTGTGCAGAGATCAAGAGAACAAACTCTAAATAAGCAGAAGTGAACATAGATAAAACAAGCACTCTAAAAAAGTATTGATTTAAAAGGCCTGGCTGGAAAGCATAAATGACTCTTATTTCTGCATCTTTCCTCACTCTAAAATGTGCACAAATGTACAAAATCCATTTTCTTTACTACTCATTCAGAAGTATGGAGTTATTTTCCTAAATATCATCTAATCTTTACAGTTGGAGTAAATTCCCACCCAACCTAAAAATTGACCCCATGATTTCTTTGAAAGAGCTTCCACAGCCACCTTGTAATGAGACCAGTGGTAAACTGCTGAGGAGCCCTTTGTGGTACTCTGTTCCATCAGCTGCTCTAATACCTTTTTGATTATGTCAGTGGACACACATATAAATGCTGCACCTTGGATCCCTCACTTGCAAGCTATCTCCTTTTATTTTTTTTTTTTCATTTTCTTTTTAAAACAAAAATGACTGCTGATGTTTATGCCCCTGTAATACATTATGTATTATTTTGTTTTAAGCGCTGCCTTTTGCATCCTGACAGTAACAATAAAATGTGAGTATGGGATTCCTAATACAGACAGACTAATGTTTCCACTGCTAGCCTTCCCTATCTCTTCTTTTTTTCTTTCTGCTCTCTAAGCAGTTTTCTAAAGGCTCCTTTTATATTCCTAATAAAATTAGAGCAAAATACATCGATTTACTGGAAAAGAGGGTTTGGATTTTTTTCCTTGGTGATAGCATATTCTCCACCACCCATCTTTTAAAAATGCTGGTGAATATTCCATGTAAAAGACATCCAGTTTCTTCTTTTGGGGGGGTTGGGTTTTTTTGTTTTGTTTTGGGGGTTCTTGGTGTGTTTCAGGTTGTTTGGTTTGTTGGTTTTGGTTGGTTGTTTGTTTGCTTGCTTTTTGTTGTTGTTGCTCTTTTTTTATCAGTTTCCTGATAATTTCCCCCCCTTGGTTCTGAGAATATTCTGCTTGTTGCCCCCACTATGGACCATTTTGTCTACGCTGATCTTCTGAAGTAATTACCTTTCATTAATGCATTTTACTCATATCTCCAAATACCCATAAATGGGTGGTGTGCTCATAGTGGGAACTGATCTGAATGGGACCTTTTTACTGCTATACATCTATAGATTGTTCAATCCATATCCTGATGTCTGACTTTCATTTTAGTGTAATGGATTCCGCCCCCCCCCCCCCCCCCCCCCACCCCCTTTCCCTGCTCCATATTTGCCTCTAAAACAAATTTCAGCCCAGTATTAGATTATCAGAACCAACTTGGTGGTGGTGCTACACTGATGTAGGCAACCTTACCTGAGAAACTAGTCCTGTTGTGGTTGTACTGCTGAACCTCACACTTGTAAGTTGTGCATTGGGTTCTTTATCTCCTACTAACATTTGTGTTGATCACATTGTTTTGCACTCTAACAGCAGCCTGCTTGCAGTTACAAGAAGGGGAAGGAACAATTGAAGCCCATTGAGTTTGTTCATACTCCACATCACTGGAGAGCTTTCAGAACCCATCATCATGCTTTGGGGATTTAAGATTTCTGAGATATTCACTTAGTTATGGAGTAGGCTAAAATCTGTCATGCTCATTTAATGAGAGAGGAGGAGAGGGAACAGTCACAGTCACACACACACAAAAAAAGCAATTTTCCTTGTAACAATTGTGTTAAAATATTGATACAGATGCATAGTGAAAAAACTTAACGAGTTGTTAGTGTTAGAAATAATGCCAGCATTAGACATCTCTTGTGTGCAGAGTTTCCAAGATGGTGTTTAGCATTTCTGAGAAAGAGATCTCCTGAGAAATGTGGAATTTCTCTACCTGGATCAGACCAGTGACACTTCAGCCTGGTGTCTACTCCCAAGGCACCTAGACTGTCCTGTCTATAACCACAGGAAGTAGCACTGATACAGGCCATAGTGTGGTGAAGACTTTTCTGTTTTTACCAAAATCTTAGACTAAGGTTGGGTGTTGAACATTCTCAAGTGCCCTGTATACTGCATCTCTTGCCAAGGATACACTTTGAGTTCAGAACTAAGAGCTTGTGATTAAGGCAGTTGGCAGACACACTATCCAATCTTGATTCCAAACTGTTACAAAGTTTATATACCTTAGGCACATCACTTTTTCTGTACATTACACTTACAAAATTCTTCCACCACACCACCCCGCCTTTTCTCCATGTAGCATCCTTTGACTCTGCAGGATTGCAAAATGATAGAAAATACTTCTTTTCCATGTGTTTTTACTGTTTTCAGTGCTGTGATTCCATGATTTTGATCAAGGCTTCATCTTCTGACACCCAGATGCTCTTGGTGTTTTGGTTCCTTGTCAAATTGGAATGCCTCAAGCCTTTCAGATGGTGAGCTTTCATGGGGATGGGTGTTTCCTGCAATCCTATAGCTTCACTTTGGGTTTAACAAAGAGATATGGATACAATGTGGATGTATCCAGTAACAGGGACTTCAGAGTGACCCGCAAAATCTTTTCCAATGCTGTCCCCTAGTCTTGGGGTCTTTCTTTGGTTCTTACTCCTGGAAAAGTCACTGAATTAATACATTCTGCAGAGCATAAACCAAGTCAAATGGGATATGCTGGGCTCTGTTAATGCAGACCTCTATCCATCAGAGACTCAGCTGAGACCAGTAAATCTGAGCATTCCCTTTAAGATGAAAATGAGAAAGGAATTAATTTTAATGAGTGATGTTTTTGCTGCTGCTTGCCCTGTCGTGTGCGGCCTCTGTGTAGGCAGTGTGATCTGCCATGATGTCAGTGCTCTATGATCAAACCTCTTCCAAGAGGGGATACGTTACATGTGTTTCTGTGTCAATTCCAGTCCCTGAAGAATGTTGCCAATCCATTAAGAGCCTGGCAGGCTGTACTGGGAAATGCTAGCATGAACACAGAAGAGAGAGGCAAGCCTGAGAATAAGGAGGAAGGAAAGAATAATCTCAGCAGCAATTCTGTATCCAGAAAGGACTTCCAGGGATATATTGCCTTCAACTTGTACTTTGCAGAATGCTGTTCACTTTGCTGAATAGCTTACCAAGAAGACTTCCTAGCAGAAGAGATTTCCCTTACGACTGCAAACCATTCCTGTACAGTTTGCTTGGCATCCCTGGTTTTGCTTGCCAATACCTGGTATTATAGAGACCTGAGAAAACTATAAATATATTGGGCTGTGCTTTTCAACAGTCTGCTTCAAATGAAATGCTTGAGCCCTATTAAGTATTAACCCTTTGAGTATCTGATCTTTGGTGTTGCTGAAGCCAGTATGGCTTTGCATTGGAATCAGTAAGTATATTGAATCCTGGTCATATTCAAAAATCAGACAAAACTGAATTGTTTCTCTTCTATCAGACTGTTTTTGTTTCCATACCTGTCTCTACAGAGAGCAAGAACTAGGAAATCCTCTGCTGTGGTATCTATTGCTGCCTCTAGTAGGTTTCTGACAATGGAGTGGACTGAGAGCTGCCAAAATTGTTTTGTCTTACTTTAGGTGGTATGATACTTACAGATATATGGCTCCCAAGCAGAAAGGATATCCCTTTCTTTCTATTGCGTGTGATGTCAGGAGAGGAGTGGTTTATACTAAAGAAAGGAAGTGAGGTGAGGGTCTCTTGTGGGCTCTGTAGTAATTTGAACCACGGCTGGACTCAAAGGTGGGTGTACAACACAGCATGTGGAGGGCTCAGTCCAGATTCCTGCCAATACTAAATAAATCTTCCAAATTCTTCTCACATTTAAAAATTAATTGTTAGGGGAGAAAGGGCAATAGCTTTTAATATACATCACTTAAACTGTAGATAGATCTGCATAAGCCTCCCCTTTGTGTCCCCTTATGTCAAGGTTTTATTCTGAATTATTCTTGTTCCCCTCCCTACTACCAACAAGACTTCTGTCTTCCACTGCTGAAATCTCTGTTCATTGAAGCAGGAAGGAGGGATGCCTCCATCAAAAAACCTACCAAGTGTCTAGAGGCAACAGTAATGGAGTAGCAATGTGGAAATTGAAAGGACAAGGAGTCTGTGAAGCAGGGGGATTGCTGCAGTGCTGCCATTAAATGATCATGGGCATCATTAAATGAGTGGCATCAAGTGCCAAGCTTTTGAAAGCTGTCTATCTCTTTCTTGGGGAAGTTCCAACCTGATTACTAAGTGCCCTGCTTGAGATACACCTTAGAAAGGAACCATGAAAAGTATAGAAGCATATTTTTTTGAGAGAACTAAGAGGGTGATTTCTACCCAGTTTTCTTATATTTGCAGCATTTTGAGTGAAAACTGCTCAAGGTACCTGCCATGTTGCTTATGAAAAGGGACTCCCAAACTGTTTCCATTCTCTTTGCTGGCATACATTAGTGGAGCATCTTTCTCTACCAGACCTACTAGCCAATCTGAGCACAACTTATTACCAGACTCTTTTGATGAGAATAGTGACTGATGTTGCCTTCTGGGATCCCAGTGCGACTGACCCAGAACTGCTCTGCAAGACAGGAGTTCTTGGTGGGTTCTTGGTGCAGACTGATGGATTTGGCTGGGACCCTTGCTACACTCTGTGCTTGTGAGCTGTTCTCTTTTTGCCAGCTTCCCCTCAAAGTGCTGAAGTACCCCCACAAACCACATGCCCAGAGCACTCCATTCAGGTTTGTTGGTCTTTAAATCCCGGGTTGCCTGGTCCCTGAAGCAGCTTCAGAGAGCAATCAAAGCCACTGCAGTGCAATTTCCGACTGAGAATTTCCTTCCTATTTCTGAGTGAGTGTGTGTGTGTATTTACATGTTAAAAAAAAAAAAAAAAAAAAAAAAAAAAAGGCAAAAAACCAGCAACAACAAAAAAACAACCCCACAACATTTTGGTTTTGTGCACTAAGCACTTTTGAGGGCAATATAGGGCCCTGTAATATGGAGGTTTATAACCTCCTCAGCTAATGCTCTCTGACACTCTGTTTTGATATCATTACTACATTATACTCACAATTTTTGAGTGAAAAAATACAGTACTTAGAAAGTCGAAATTCATAAATAAATTCATGTCAAACCGCACTTAATATTGATTTTGTTAGTGTTCAGATTCAATAATAAGGTACTGCGTGCATGAATATTTAAATATAATCATCATTTCTGCATCTCCTAATGGCCTCTGCTCTTCTACACTCAATTTAAACACAATTTAAAAACTATAATGTATTGAAAAATACTAGGATTTAGCAATAAATCACCATTGGGATACTCCAAGCCTTTTATAGGATGGCTCAATATCTGCTTCTCAAGGGACAGCACAATTAGATTCATGTTTTTAAACTTCTCAATTATCCATATACCATAATTTTATGTGAAAGTTTGTTTCTCTTCCTCCCCCCTCCACCCTTGCTCCCCCTCCTCACCCTTCACCAGATACTCTCCCAGTAGGAAGCGGAGAAATCGCTAAGTGTTCTCTTAGCTGGGTTAGTATAGTAAAAAGGAGTCAAAGGTCACAGTCCTCAAACTGAATTAAATCCAGAGGCTGTCAGGGAAAGCAGAACGCTGACTCACTTAATCACATTATTTGGGGAAAAATATAGGGGGAGGAGAGAGATAAAATGACTCAAAATGAACTCACCAAGGAGGAAACGGAGTTTTTATATTTATTTAAAAAGCAATATTCGTCTTTATCAAATAGACGCAGGATGGTTCGATGAGGATGGAGCTGGCTGGTCATTTGCGCAGTCGCAGGCAGGAGAGCTCTGGCCAGCAGTTTTTTCCTGAGCAGGATCAGTGAGGGAAGGATGCAGTGCCCTCGGTGCCTTCAGTGCCAGGCTGGGTTGTTTATTGATGGGGGGTGTTTCTGTAGTGCTGGTCGCTAACCCATCTCCAAACCACAGTCTTTGAGGTAGGTCATTATCATTATCCTCATTTTACACATGGGGAAACTGAGGCACTGGTGGATGAAGTCATTATGGCAGAGTCCCAGTGACAGAGCTGGGTCTTTGGGTTCCTAATGTGAATCCCTCTGTCCAGGCTATATGGCCATTCTCTCTCACCAGTGTCCTCAGAGACCATGATGAAAAGAGATATTAAAAGGATCTAGTGCTGAAATCTAAAATAGTAGCGCTAACATCTTAGGAGAGCAGTAAATCCCAATGGGATTGACGTGGGATTGACTCTGCTGGTCCTGAGGGTGGCTTGCCAGTTTTGTTCAATGCATTGCTATCAGATGTGAGAAAATGGTCAGTAGGGGAAGAGAGGAGTGGAGGTCTGGTGTCCAATAGAGAGGACATGGCCATGTCACTGGGTGACGCTGGCAGTGTCACACAGTGCCCTTGCAATGCTCTATAAATCGTTATGTGGGGCTGGGAGTCACTGTTGGCTGGGGAACAAAGTATGGCCTAACTAATCTGTCCACCCTGATGGTGGACAGAGGGCAACAGTCTGCTGAGAGGGACACAGACTGCTCACCTTTTCAATCCCCAGTCAAGCAGCCAGAACTCCTCCAGGCCATGCTGTATCTGGCTGAGTTTCTGTTTCATATTCCATATTTCACCTAAATTCATTAGAACTGTTTTCTAAAGAAATTTAGTGTGCTTCTTTGGAACTAGTTTTTATCTCATACATCTGACAAAGCATCATCTGCTGCCTCAGGATCACATCAAACCGGTGAAGTCCTATGACTGGATAATACAGATGTCATTGATGGAAGAAAACTCTAAAGCAGATGAGATGTTGCCATTCTGTCTGCCACAGTTTGAAGGTCTCTTCATTCATTTTTGTATGAGAATAAGACAGACATTCCTTTCCTTGATAGGCAGGAACCACTTTCACATCTAACAGTTCTAGAGCTCTTTTGTTGGGCTGTTGTGTTGATCTGCAAAACCTGTTTGTAATACTGATAGCAATTTTTGTCCACCCTCCATTTGCTCATGTGGGGAGGAAGGGATAGTAAATTTCTCATTAAGAAACAAGGCAGGGTCAGGAAGACTATTGCAAGACTTATGCAGGTGGATATGGAGTTTTAATGATTTTTTTTCTAGGCTGTTTTTGAGCTTCTCGAAAGCGTCAAAAGGTAGAGACAAAGCCTTAACTGAAGGGAACTGTGTATGGCAAATGCAGTTCATCACGATTTCACCAGTTTTTCAGTGTACTCCTTCTTCAGGTATATAGAGTATTAGAGAGCACCTGGATCTGTGTGTTAGGGAATGGAATATGGGCAGCTGGTGGAGGTCTGCTGGCATACAGCACTTCAGCTTGGTGGAAGCTGTTGGGGAATGCACACCTCGATGAGCAGCAGACTTGGACTTGCAGATGGAGACACAAAATCCAGAAGAGCCCCAAAAGCTCTCCAAGGTGTGTCAGAGGAGGCAGTCAGGTACTCAGGGAAAAAGCTGTCAGTAAAAAGTATTGAAGGTTTTTCACAGTTGTCTGTTCACAGACCCTGCATAGCCACATATGACACAGCAGCAGGAATTTCCTGTCCTGCCTAACGTGGTTTCCCCTTTCCATTTATTTTCGGTTGTTCTGATGAGATACCCGATGCTGGTCATACTGGAACCACCCGGTTCTCTTTTCAGGACCATCGTCCTGTCGCAGTAGATGGAGGGAGCAAGCGAAGCCCTCGCGTTTCTCCTGTTCATTGGGACCGGCCCGCAGTGGAGCGCCCGTGTCTGCAGGGGGCGCTCTGGCCCTGCGGGGCCGGGGGAGCGGCTGGAGCCCCGTCCGTGCAGGGCGGCCCCGGCTGGAGCGGCGTGCCAGAAACAGTATGGTGACAGGAGTGGGTGTCTGAAGAGTCTGTGTCTTCAGTCCGTGACTGAAGAGTCCCCAACTTCAGAGACGCATTCAGCATTTGGTGCTGGCCATTTGTCATCCTTTGTTACAGATTCACTTCTGTCACTTTCCACCGTAGAGTCTGTTTTCTACACGAAAACACTTTTCTGTGTGAGGTGTTCCAGCTGGAGTGGGGGGCCCAGGGAGCCGTCTGGAACCCCCTCTGTGTGCGGTGTCCTGGCTGGGGTGGGGGGCACGTGTGTCTGGCTGGCATCCCTACCACGCAGGCTGGGATGGGGAGCCAGCTGGCACCCCCTTCACAAGGATTGCAGGCACTGGAGGGATACAGGGTCAGCCCAGTGCTCACCAGCTGAACTGGGTACCAGCTGAGCATTGTTTAAAACAAGTGTCCTTGGTGAAAAGCCACTGGTATCTGTGGCCCGTCCCAACAGATGTCACCAACAGATCTGTATTGATTCCAAGGTTGGGACCTTGTCAGTGGTGGAGGCAGATGGCACGTTGCTAATAAGTAGTGAGTGCTGCTGGCAGAGTTGTCAGGAGAGTTTGGATCACTGGGATAGTGTACTAGCATGATGCCATGGGCAAGTAAGGGGCATCTTTGGCCTTCTTTACCCTCTCCACATCAATTTCTTTTTTTTTCTGACTGTGTGAACCTTAAATTTCTGATCCTCTCTGAATCTTTGATTTTATTCTGGTTTTGTCTGTTCGTTTTTGTTTGTTTGTTTGGTGGTTTGGTTTTTTTTCTCCTATCTCTTTTCTCTCATTTCTATGCCTTCTTTTTTCCTATTTGATGCTCATGCCTTTGTCTAGAATGTTTTTGGCTACCAGTAGCAACCCTTTCATGTTTATATTTCACTGCATCATGTTGTGTAGGAGAGGGAGTGAAGACAAAGGACATTCTTGCTGGCTGTTGTAGAAGAGGGTAGGTGTTACACTGGGTCTGGAAAAAGGTCTGTGAATCACTTTGGATAAGCATCTTTGATTCCAAACCTGGTGATAGATATAGCACTGCTCAGTAGATTGGGTTTCTAACTGTTATCAGACTTGCTTCAGTTATCAGAACAGGAGCCAGAACCTGCAGCACTACCATGCACAGACTACAAACAGCAATAGCAGGGAGCACGTGCATCCATGCACATAAATGCTTTCACTCTAAGAAGTGCTAGGTACATTTGTAAGTGCTTATGTGCACTAGGAATTCAATTTATACATCATGAATGCTCAAGAAGAGCTCCTCATCGCCTAGCTTCCCACAGACAGGTACACCCAAATGAATCAAGTGGTCATTATTGCATGTATATAAGGTTTTTCCACTGCCTGTTGTGTGGCAACTTGAATAACACAGTAGGCTGTGAAATACCTACTTTTTGGTGGCAAGCAGCTAGAGAATATGGCTAAACCAAGGAGAAATTCCAGCACTACTGCTTTGCTGCTGATGTTTTTCTTATTTTTATTGGCTGGCTACATTTCCCTGTACCAGATGACATTGTGCCTAAAGTCCTCTTATGAAGGAAGATCCCTCTTGCATTTCCTGCAGAAAGTGACTCAAGCTCAGCATCTCCAGCTTTATTTAGTGATGTCACATTACACAAGACACCATTCTCAGTTGCACAGAAGCTGGAGTTACATTCTTTAACCATGTGCCTAGCAGCAGGAGCCATCTTTAGAGTCCCAAGCGATACCTGCTGTCACTTTTCTTATTGATCTCTCTGAATTAAGAAGAAACATGACCAAAGAACTACACTGAAGTGTGAAGGGTGGATCCTTTAGTCTTTCAGTTGTGACCCAATAATTTTTATTTTAGTACTGAAACATAGAGAACAGTTGTGAGTTTCCTTTCCTGTGATAAGAGCTTTTGACTTCTATCTAAGATGCAGCTCTCCGTCATTGTAATTTCTGGATTAGGGAAATAGCTGCATTCTCTCTCACAATCTTACTATGATAGCTAAAAATCTGGACTGAGGTGGAGCTCTAGGGAATATGCAAAGGGAAGAAACCCTGAGTGCCTGTAGGAGTTGGCTCTGAATTTGGCCTAAAAGCTTCTATTTTCCTAAAAAGGAAAGGGCAAAAAAGCCTTGGACACTGTTTCTTTGAAAGCTGTAAAAATTAGAACAGGTGTGAGCACAGGCAGCTGCTGGGGTGCTGTGTGCAGATATTCCTGCTAATGCCTCCTTAGAACTTAATCTCTGAAACCATCTGCTTATGGTGAGCACATGTCCCGGAGGTGGGGGGGCAGAAGCAAATCCAACAGCCCTACAACTTCTTCCACTGTAGCTCAAGTCAGAATTTTGAATAGCGGAAGAAGATTGAGTTGTGTGTCAAGAGGCTTTAGTCTCAGCTTTTATGAAGCAGGAAAACTCCTTTGTCAGTTCCCCAGGTTCTGGGTGGTTATTGATGAGTCTCAGGGGTCAAGATCTCACTCATGACCATCTGAACCAAAACAACACACAAGCCTAACGGTTCTGCCATCAGCAGAACCCTATGTTCCCACAAATATGTGTGATCAATTTTTCTTATTTGAGGTCTCAATCTGAATAAGATCAGCTAAAACCTCCTGGCTATGCATTACTCTGGTTTTCCAGGCTGAAGTCACTGTTGAGTAAGTCTTTTGGTTTGTCACCTTTAGTCCACCTCTCCTGATATTCTCCAAAAGAGCCTTCAACATTTATCTCTGAGCAAATCATTTCTCTTCCTCATGCCTTTCTTCTCCTCCTGTTTCTTTGCTTTTTGGCTTTGGGAGGGACAGGAGTCTCTTAGTTTTTCAGCATAACATACCATAAGATCAGAGATGTTACTAAGTGCTAACAAATTAATCAAACTCACCCACTGTTGCCTGCTTTGCTGCTCACTCTTTACCTGTGTGCATTTGGTTGCTCTCAGCCACTGACCTGTTAATGAAAAGCTATCAACTCTAGCAAAAGAAGAAATCAGTATTAGCCACTAGTGCCCTGTGACTGCCAGAAGCAGTATGGTGACAGGAATGGGTCATACTTCAGCCTGTGGGTGAAGAGTCCTCAGCTTCAGAGAGACATTCAGGGACTTTCCCCCCATTTGGTGCTGGCCATAAAAAATTGATCATCCTTTGTTACAGCTTCACTTCTGTCACTTTCCATCCCAGAGTCTGTTTTTTACAGAAAACAAGCTACATTCATCAAAAATGACAGAACACAGACTTAATGTAATCATGTATGGGAACATGAATTGCAAATGCAGAACACAAGCACTAAAATGTATTTTCCGTTACTGCCACAAAATGAAATAATCATGAACATTTTCCCCAAGAATGAGAACACATGTAGAGTACACTGACACCTCAAATTCTGCTGCCATGCCCTGGCCTCAGGTGCAGGTAGGGTTTGTGCTTATCAGCAGGGCAGAGATCTGCTGGTACCAGAGGAGGTGCCTATGTTATAATCCTCACCATGGAAACTTGTGTGGTTATTAGTTAGACCAGTTCTGGCAGGCTCGTTTGGGTGACCTTCTGGCCATCTCTGCCTGTTAAAGATCTCATTGTACTCTTAAGCGTAACTGAGCAGAGGTGCTAGAAATACAGACAGTGCAGTGTTGCTTAATTCTGGATTCTACTTCTAGCTACTATTGGATTGCTTACTGGTAACATCAAACAAGTCCTCCCACCCCTAGCCTGCTTTCATACATAAGCTGTAAAACTACAAATGTACCTATTTAAAAATAAAATCTGTTAATTGATTTAGAGTTAGTGCAGGTCAACACATTAATGAAATTCTTCCTTTCCCTTGCAGACACACTGGACTGCAGTTTTGCCATGCTCTGAACATTTGCTATACTGCACTCCAGATGTGCCTGCCTTTCATAGACAGGTAAGGCTATACCTGTATTATTATGATTATTATTATTATTATTTCAATTATTTATTTGTTTGTAACTTGGTTTAATATCAGAAATGTAAATTATTGGATTGCCTCTCTTGATCAGGCTGTCAGAAGACGCAATGAGGAAGGATAATAGAATTGGGAATAGCCAATCTGTAAACTAAACTAAATCCAGGACTCGCTCAGTTATTTAGATTATATTAAACATATGCAAGTTCTTATCCAGCCTGTACTTGCCACAGTTCTGCAAATACAAAGCTACTAAAAAGGGATGTTGGAGCCTGCCCTGCTGAAGGATAGTTGGATATGGATCGTGGTGATGTCTGGAAGGGAAACTACTAGTTTGATCAAAGCTTTGTACTCAGACAGCGCTGAGTGCTGATGGAATGATAGAGAGGATAAGGTAGAAAGACAGTGGCTGGTTTACATCTCATCCAGCAGAAGCTGTTTGAGGGACTTATTGATCTCTGATTTACCCATGGCCGTAAGTTAAATAATGGGATATATTTGAAGAGACCAGTCTAAGTGTACCCAACAGGAGGTGCTGAAAAGAACAGCGTGCTGTGCTGGGGTGAACTTTTTTCCCCCGCCATAAAGAGAAGAGGGAGAGATTTTGTTCTAAATGAATTAAAGCTATGTCTTTGCATGAGAGCAATTCATATTATAAAAAATACATAAAACAACTAGACTCAACAGCTGTCGAATCCAAGAGAAAATCTGGATTTAGAAGAGATTCTTAACTTTTTTGTAACATGACAGTAAGAAAAACATTTGGTCTTAAGTATCTTTCCAGCTGTTTACACAGAGTCTTCTCTGACAAGTTTGCTTATGGGACTTCATAGACGTGTTCATATGGTCATCTAAATGCAATTTCTGTATATATATGCACATATCTGCACATCCTTGGACATTTGACACGCTTTATGTGCACGTACATAATCTTATCAAATTAACTTCCTCTTTGAATTAATGTGCTTATGCACATATGTATCAGTATGTCCCAAGGTGCATATGTGTATCTTTGTTCAAATTCCCATGCATGCATGAGGTGATCAACATAGTCAAATTGAAAAATTAGGTTATTCCAAATCTGTGTTATTTCTCATTTCATTCCCAGGGGTAAATGGACCCATTCCAAATGAAAGGTAATCTTGGGACCTGAAGTTTTACATTTCAGCGTATAGTGTGGTTTTAACACTCTGTACTATCAACTGTGAGCCCTTCAGGGCAGTTTGTAGATTCCCTTCCTGTTTATGCAACAAAGGCAATGTCAGATTGTTTAAGAATTTAGATGCTAGGACACTGCAAATAGTTAATAAAAATTGTCAGATTCTATGGAAAGATTAGATGAGGTGGGCAGGCAGGATGCCTAAAGAACCTACAAAGCCATCCATATAAACTTGTGCAGAACATTTGTCACTGTTTTTTTCCATTTGGTTGAAATACTTCCCCTACAGCTTTGAACGCTTCATCATTTCTGTGTTGTTTTTGCATGGCTCATAAAATCTAGCACATGTGGACATTACATAATCTTCTGCAGAACTAATATGCATATGCATATGTAGTAAAAAGCACAAACTTTTATAAACATTCACATAATACATAACATTCCATCATTACAGATAACCATGTATGTACAATTCGTGTGAGTCATCAGAAAGATGTGTCATATATATATTTACACTGACTTATGTACATAGATTTTATGCTTGTGTGCATTTAACCAGGAATGTATGCACAGGTATTCATGGAAGCAGGGATTCCAGTAGCCCGTACAGGTAGTATGTTGGCACCTTCCAGAAGAGGGCACCTGTCTCCCGATGCAGGCAGCATTCCCGAACCAATGGCTCCCAGCCTTTCACACCTGGGCACTCATCTCACCTGCCAATTTGAGGTTAACAGTGCCAGCACAGAGTGAAATATTAAGGCAGCCGCTTGAAATTCAAAGTGTTTCTTTTAATTAATGGGTGGATGCCACAAGTTGATCCAATCCAGCTCTTAAATTAATCTTAATTACATAGATTTTGTAACTTTGGCATTAGCCAGCCACACAAAATATGTATTTCATAATCCTAGAAACGGGTGAAAAAGACTGCTGCTGAGCTGAGAAGTCAGCTGATGATGTTATCAGCCTCTGTGGCTGTGGGTGTAGGTGTCATTGGGGTGTGTCTGAGATCTTATCAAGAATACAAAATTAATTCGCTCCTGCAAATATCAAAACAAGCTTTTTTGCTGGCAACTAGGGAATAGGCAAGAGATTCCTGAACTGCTATATTTGGAATTTCTGTGCCATCCAGTGCTGATACAGTAAAGAACAGAAGCATCAAGGAAGGGAAGCTGGTGATCTGTCCTGTTTGGTAATGAGTTTTGAGTGTCCACCCAAGGAGTGCTACTCAAGCCTTTAGCTGTTCAAGGTATACTTGCAGATTTTGGGATCAGGAATTTTGCCTTAGTAGCTCAATCATTGACCTGCTGGGTGTGCCTGGGGGGGAGGCTTTCTATCCCTGTGCTTCTGTTCTCCTCCTCTGTGTGTTTATTTGTTCAGACTTCCCTTTTTCAAGATAGGAGCTGCCTCTTAGCATGTGTCCATTCAGCCCTGTGTGACATCTAGGGGCTACTTTGCTACAGATTTTGATAATAGATAAACTGAATTATCTCAGGAGAATTGATAGTTGTATTCCCTGCTAGGGATAAGCATCTGGGATCTCTCTGAGCATGCATCATGCCAACTTTAAATAGAAAACACAGCTGGGAATAGATGGTCAGGGATATTCATAGGAAATGCAGATACACAATTTGCCTAACCAGTCACTGCACATTCATTAAACAGGAAGCAGGGCCTTGGTTATCCCCAGGGATTGGCATTCCCTTGGGATTAACGTTGCTGCTTGCTGGATTGCACTCCTGCTTCTGCAGATGAAACTTGAAAAATGATGGATAAAAATGGAAGTAAGCCCAATTGAAAGTTATTATTTAGTCATCTTGCTCTAAGTCTGAGTCAGGATGAGAGCAGTGGCTGTACATAGCCTGGCATGACTGATCATGTGGTGGTGAAAGGCCATTTGAGAGCCTTTTCTGTCACTGCTGCATACTAAGGGTAGAGGAAGACCAATGGGAAAGCACAACTAATCTCTTTGTGTACACCCATGTACCTATGCAGAAATACTCTGCTGCGCATACACACTTGTGCACACCTATACCTTCTATTTGTGCCTTCATAAACATCCTCTTCTTCTTCATTTACTTTACAATGTGGAAATTTAGAGAGATTTATCTGAAATCTTTGTAGAAATAATTTTTCTCTAGAATGGGAAATGTGAATGTTAATCTGACCTGTGTGCTCTCTCAGTGCCTGTCTGTGTGATATACTTTGTTGGAAGACAGTCCTTCCATATCTTAAAAACCTTTTTTTTATTTGGCTGATTTTCTATTGCTGGTAAAACTTTCTAGCAATGTTACCGTCTTTTCCTGAAGTTGCTTTACAAGGTAAAGTTAGCTTGGATATCAATTTGAGGGCTTGTTTTCATAGTACTTTTGGAACCATAAATGGGAAAATGTTGAACCTCATGCCAATGTGCCTAATTGATGGGAAACTTGATTGTGGCCAGGGATGAGTGGATTTCTCCACTTCAGTCTTATGAATAATTTGCTTATCTGAAAAGAGAGAAAATCCAGTAAATCCTAGCAGCCAATGCAACTATCCTCACAGGTGGGGATTCTCCCAAAATACAGAGATAAAACAGGGAAATTATGTGCCTAGCTCCCTTTGAAACTTTATAATGCTGAACTTGAGTATTTGATTTGTTCTGGTTGGAGCTGGTGGAGTCTTCCGGGGACTCAAATTATTTTTAGTCCAAATTTGTCAGATTTCTTGTGCATTTTCTTCAAAGCCCTTGTAACAGTAAAAGAATTTGTATTAGATAGACTGCTTCTAAAATACAGTATCGTTTCCTTGCTCTTGAGATACTAGAACATGCTCACTTATGCAATTTCTGATCTCCAAGGATTGCTGGAGTTGGTGTGACTCAAATAGGAATGACACAGAACTTCCTCAGTTTTTAAATTTGAAAACCTTTAGATGTCTGAACTCATCCAGCTTTGGGGAAGAAGCCAGCAGGCAAATGGAGAAACCTTTCCAGCTTTCAGTGTAGGTAGGAAGCAGAAGGAGTAAATGTTGGCCCAAAGGGCTACAATAAATAATGAGAGCTTTTCCAAGTATATCAGGGGAAAGAAATACGATAGAGAGGGTAAGCCCATTAATAAATTAGGAGAGAGCTGGAATCAATGGTGATTCTAAAATGGCTGAGCTGCTTAGGTTTTGTTGGGAGGTTTTTTGTTGTTGTTTTTGTTTGTTTGTTGCTTTTTTTTTAATTGGTCTTTAAGAAGAAAAATACAGAAATGGAATATGGACCATTAGGAAGTAATGAGCATCTTGGCACCCTGGCTGTTGATGTAAAACAGATAAGGGAACACTTGAAAGAATGGATAGCAACAAATCAGCAACTCCAGCTGATGAGCATCCTGGGATGTTTGGCTGCTGAATGCACTGAACTGCTGGCAGGTGTTTTGAAAAGTGGATTAAACAGGCAGGTTCTTCACAGTAAGTCCATATCAATAGTTCTGGGACAAAAACAGCCTTACAAAGCTATCAGGAGGATCCCCGCAATTACCACTTTACAATAGCCATCGTATTCTCAGTTTGAAGAGGTGCTAAGAGGAGGTACATGAGTTTCAAGATGCCTAAGTTGAGAAATTGGCTGGACTCACACTGGCCCAAAAGAGCTCTAAGACCGTTATCAGTGACCCTTCTAACCACCCTGCTTCTCCTTTCCTCAAGCATAAACTCAAACTGTTATATATACTTATGGGTAACAGCATACTTTCTTCCTTACCTGCATGTTAAGAAGTAAAATAAGGAAATGTTTGTGTTGGAAATAGGAATTGCTATCAAGATGAAATTTGAACTTACACTTGCACACTAAGTGCTCAGAGGACTTGATAGCACTGTTGAAATCCAGCAGTGAAGTCCAGGCATAGTTTCTATTTAAAACAGGGTTCCCAGAGGAAAAAAACCCATCTGTTTATGGTCACCGAGGAAGCAGTTTTGGCCTATCATGATTTATTAATAAATCTCTTGTGATAACACCCAGGGATGCAAACACTGATGTGTTAGAAAAGGCTCTGAGCAGAGGTTGAGTAGGGGCACTCAGTTGTCTCATCTCTTCAGTAATGGAGCTCTGGTTCAAGACTAAGGCTCCTAGATCCCAGTAAGGAATACAATTAGTTCTAATAATGGGTGAGGTGATACTGGCAAAGGAAAGACAGGAGGGTTCAGTTGGGTTCTTATGGCCCTGTTCCTGTTAATGCAAAGGTCCTTTTACACTGGTCTGGCAGTCCAAACAGGTCTGAAAGATGAGGAGTTAGGAGGTTACCCTGTGGGTCCCTGGCTGGAACATTCATCTCTGCACATCTAAAAAAGCTGGAGGGAATCAAATACCAAGCAAATACAGGGGACTGAAATTTCCACTGACATAAATCAGTATCACGCCTTTGATTGCAATGAAGCTATGCTGATCAAGGCCAGCTGAGGACTTGATCCAGGGAATAAATGATTTTTGCCCTTGGTATCTAAGTCCAAAGTCAAGTCCTTTGTATGCCATGTCCCATTCAGTGTTAGACAAGGTCATATTTTGCCTCTTTCTCTCCACCTGGGCTGTCCGCTCTCCTCTGGATAAACAGTATTTCCCCATTGCATTCCCAGTCCCTCACGCTTCACCAGAATTAAATTCATCATTCATTTTTTATGGTTTATACATAGCAGTAATTTATGTTTTCAAATATATTGAGGTCACACTTTAGCAGAAAAAGACTGTTTCACATTTAAATTGAAGGCATGTTCATTCCATTAAACAGAGATGTTTTGGATAATTTTAAAAGGCTAAAAGTAGTATAAAGTAACATTAAAATAAAATTTGAGAGATGTAATTACACCTAATCGTACCATAAAATAATCAATACTGCATTACATTATTTCTGACTTCCCCAATTATAGCCTTTTTTTGTTAAGCTTTTGAATATTGATGAGGTCAGAGGGGTCACAGTCGACTCTCTAAGGTCTAATGGAGGTGGAATTAAGGTGATGTCCTCTCCTATTATGTCAGCACAAGGAGGTGCGCTCTATACGTTCTCAAACTGGAGCAATAACATGGCATCAGAGGCCGATACCTTGGCAACATTTCTTGAGCTGATATTAGGCTTCTTACTAGTAAGTGCTGACTGGGAAGGTGGAGGTGCTGCCTCCCCATTGCAGACCCATTCAATTATACATGCCAAGATGCAGAGGAAATGATGTTCGCATCAACAGAGATCATTAACAGCTGAAAGACCAGTGTGTGTGAGGTGAAAAGAACCAGTTCCTTCCAGTTCAGCCAGGGCTTTCTATGCTGTCTCTGCTCTCTGTGGGAGATTGAAAAGGCGTTTGTTGAAGCAGTTTGTTCCCTTCTCTTCCCCTTTAGACCTACTCCTCCACATGACATATTCCTCACTCTGCTAAAACAGCCCAACCAGGTTGCAAAACATTCATCATTCACCTGCCTTGGTGTCTGGACATGCAACACAACAGCAAAAGTTGGACAGCTGCTAGGATTCAGTACAGGCGTCTTATTTTCCTGTTTCTCCGAAGGTACAGGTCCCTCTGCATCTGAGGGAGTGTCACTCTCCGGCTCTCAGCTGCAATGGATCTACGTTTGACCTGGTCAATGCTGTTATTCATTTAGGCATCTTGGAGTCATCAGTGGATTTTCATTTGGGAATTCTTTCTGTGTTCAGAAAAAAAAAATCACCTGCCTGAAGACAGCTGTATTTTCTGGTTTCAGTATGTACCCTTCTACCTATTTAAACTTTGGGTTAGAGCAGTCTACCATTTAAAGCAAGGGATGAAATACTGGGTGGCCCATGTTCTGCACCCACATTTCTCAAAATGTACTGTTCTGTGCCTTTATGCAAATGGTTTAGCATTTAACCTAGGGAAAGAGCTAGGATCTGAAGAGACATTCAGCAATAACCTTAGGAGTCATATTTTGCCTTCTGGGCCTGTGTCTCTCCATCCATACAATGATCATAAGGATTTTTTTATTGAGGTCTGTTTTGCACAATGGATCCAAAAAAAGATTTCTATGCTTTTAATAACTTCTTGAAAAAAGGCAACTACATGTCATTTTCTTGGGTTCTGATCATAAATATTAGGAAGGATGGAATTTTAAACCAGAACCAGACTGAGCAGTACCACTGCATTATCCCTTTTACATTGCCACAGCATCCTCAGATTACAGAGCTCATAACAAAAGGAAAGATAATGAACAGGCCCCTATCATTACCATTAATAATAAAAACAATATAATGTATTTTTAAAACTTTCCTTAATGCAACACCAGCCCAGTCATCCCAACATTCAGATTATCATATCTTCACACACACACACACACACACACACACACACACACACACACACACACACACGTACGTGTGTGTGTATATATATATACACATAACTGAAAGTGTCATCAGGGAAAACAAGCAAAATACAATTCAGATGCTGGACCCCCCCATGAACCGCATTTCTCCAGAGGAGCCAGTCCCTCCCATGAGCCTTTCCACACAGCCACTCCCCAGGCTTCTTGGCTGCCTATTAAGTTGTGCTTTCCCTTACACCAGTGCTGGCCCTGGGCTCTGGCCACATGTGTTCCCCTGATCCTCATCAATTTTGCTGTGCCAGTTGTTAAGTTTTTTTCTTTATACCTCTTCCCACATACACCAAACTCTCTGCTTTCCCCTTTTCTCACCCCCTTTCATTTACTCCACTCACATTATTTTGTACCTGCTTTGAAATCTAATTGTTAAAGCTCTTGGTAGAAGGTGGATATTTGCCCCAAAGCAAACTGACTGTGTCCCTCCCTCTGCAGACACAAGACAGCCCCGCTCTCCTGATTAGCCTGAATTGCTTTCAATTGACTAACATAACAAGCTGCTGCTGCTTTTTCTTTTTTTTCTAATTTGAAAATGGAAGGGACACTATTAGGAAATTTACATTTGCGAATATGATATTTAATTAGCAATATTAATAAATTAATAGAACTAAAGGACCTTGTTGAGGCTCCAGATTAATAAAACATGCTCTAGCTGAGTAAATGAGGTGAGCCAGGCATGTGTTGCCCATAGAGGATACAGGGGAAATCTCACTCATGAAATAGCCCTTAAAAAAGGAGTGAGGGGCAATAGCAAACTGGGGCAAAGCTTTTTCTTTCTTACAGTATCTTGCTTCAATGCTTACCCTTCCCTATTCTGCCACAATATTTTAACAGGAAATCAGGTACAGCTTCTCTGCCCATCTCTCTCTTTAATCTGCCAAGAAACCAAATGAGTCAATGGCAGGGAGTGAAGGAGAACCAATGCTTGGAGCTCTAAGGTAACAGCAAGAACAGGGCAGGGCAAATGCCTAGGAATATTTGGTCAGATCTATAGAAAGCAATAAAGGAGACTTACAGCATTTTCTGATCTGATCCTCTCCTGAACATGGAGCACACAGTGTCCTTTAACTATGGCTGTGTCCAGCTTGATGTCTCCAAGGCACTTGGAGGATTTGCCTCAGAGGCACCTTCAGTCTGTGGCCACAGAGCAGGTCCATGCAGGAGCAATGCCTCAGTGCAGGCCCAAGAAGGGATGCAGTACAGCAATGTCGCTGTGGGCTCAGATGAAAAGACAGACCACTTTAAGCAAAGGTCTGGCACAGCATGAAATGAATAGTGCTGTGAGGTTCATGGGGGTCAGACCCAGCCAGGTGTCCCAGTCTACATGTATATCTGTCACTGCTTTGTAGCTTGGGTGCTAACCCAAACTCAGGGCCAGTCCTCTGCCACTCACTGATTCACCAGTCCTCAGGGCACTTCAGCATGTTGTAATTTAGGCACACCCAATTTGGGGACATTTCTGTACCCCATCTTCCCTGGAAAAAAACTTCTCAGAAGAATGTGATACAGTCTTTTATACTGCTTCAATAATGTCCCAGCATATACTGGGACATCAGGACTCCAGGGATCCAGCCAAGCAGGAGGCTGCAGTGCCAGGTGACTTCAGTGACTTAATCTGTCACTAAGTCTGGGACAAAAAGAATGTGGTTCTCTAGTCTATAGAGGTATGTGGAGAGTCCTTTGAAGTGTGATGGCTGAGAACCATCAACTGCATGGACATGTCTTAGCTAGTAAAGTACTATTATGTCTTCATGCAGCAATCTGTACAGCCTCTTACATTGATCCTTGGATCTGGAGGGAGGGCAAGGAAGAAGAAAGCCCTCCAGGAACCAAGGTAGCAGTAAAAGCAGTATCTCTCCTTGGGCCTGTGTGACATTCACATGCACCACTGTGAAGTCACACTCTCCTGCAGGGCATAGAAGAGGTAAGTATTTATAAATGTACTGAGCACTGTCCCCATGCACCATTCTGCCTTGTTCTGCTGCAGTCTCAGCAGTGAAGCAGTGGGACACTGCAGAACTGTGGCTCTCCCTGTGCACACCAAGGGGATATGGTCAGTCTCAGCACCGAGGAGGGACCCCGGAGAAGGGCAGTGAAGCTGGAAGAGGAGAAGGCAAACACATTAATTGTCTGAAATAACTTTGATGGGTTTTGTAAAGCTTTCTGCATGCTTGGCTCTCATGGATCAACTCTAGACTCAAAACCACCCAGCCAGATGCGCCATGTGCCTGCCCCTGGAGCACACACAGGTGCTTTTCATCTTTGACATTAATACTTAGTAGGCAAATCTGTCTCCCTGTTCTCCTCTACATATTTGGGATATTATAACATGTGTGACATTGGTGGTTCATCCCACACTGGCAGTCCTTAAGAGTAAAGTGTGTGGAAAACTCTCCCAGGGTAGGCTCTCAATCCTGGAGAAGCACTTTTCTTTGGTGTGAGGTACAATGACCTGCAGGGTGCAAGCAGTTTCCTTCTAAAATTGGACAACAAAAGATAAGGAGAGAGATGTGACTAGTTTGCCTGATCCCACAGTGGCTCAGCTGCACTACTCCCATCTCCAGGGATGGCTTGTCCACACTCTGTGGTTTGTGCTATGCTTCTGGTGCCAAAACCTCCACTAATTGTGGGAAAGTTTACTATTAGAATGGCATGTACACAGGACACCTGGAAGAGGTGGAGTCCCAGGAACAATTAGGTCATGGCATAGATGCTTGGGGACTCTGGCATGCAATGCCACCCTTGGTATAGAGACAAGTATATGGTAGGTGTGGCAGAAGAAGAAAAAAGAGAAAAGTTGTCTTGGGTGGGGTACTAGGAATAGAAATGGGTAAGAAAGGCATGAACTCATAGATGCAGGCAGGAATGGAGCTCAGCAGCATGTGGATGTGAAATATGCATTGGGATCATCTTGGGATAAAGGAGAAGTCCTAGTGTAGGCAGTCATTAATCTTGGAGATGTGGGCCTTGATGAGGCACTCTGAAGCTTTGCCCCAAGGTGGGGCTGCCTTTGATGGCAGTGAACACATCCACAGGTTGTATAGCCATGCCTAAAGCAAACAAGGGGATCTCCGTGGGAACTACCTCCTGCCTCACCCTGCATGGTGGGCACTTTGGCTTTGTGCGGAAAGGCTGCCCTTCTCTATGGTCTTCAGCAGAAGAATAGGGCTGCCAAAAAGCTTCCAGATCAGTGAGGGAGGGGCTATTACTATAGGCCATTTCTTGCCAACATCTTGTAGGTTTGTAGCCCTTGGACCCTGAGATATGGAGATCCAAGGCCTTTGTAAAATGTTCTCTTCAACACTTAGTTTTGCTTTTCTTCTTTCCTTCTCATCCATGGTTTATGGAGCACTAGGAATATTGAATAGCAGATTCAAAATACCTGGTCTGGGTGTTCATGGCCCATTCCTATGCCTGACAAGAATCCTGAGAAAGAAATCCTAATCCCTGCATGCCGCCCCAGGCATTGCTGCTTATCGCCCTTTGTGTGGGCCTGACTCATCCCAGAAAAGTGAGCATGCACCATCTGAGCTCCCACAGACATGTTGCTCTGCCGCTGCATCTCCTTCTCCTTCCTGACCTGCTCTTCCTGTCCTGGCTCTTTCCTCAGCTCAAGTTGCCAGACAGGGTTCTGCTTTTCTGGAGTATAGGCTATTCCAGTGCCATCTTCCTTTGTGATTCAGACCCAGTATCACTCACGAGGAAGACTAGGATCATAACCTTTTCTTTTCACCACTATCCTGTTTAATCCTCTGCTTCTGGTGACAGACACTCAGTGAAAGCTTGTAAGAGCCATCTGGGTTTGTTCATTAGCTGGAACTCTGTCCTGATACTTGGAATTGACAATCATGTCAGTGACAAGGGAGGAAATTGTAGGCAGAGGAGAGACTATGGGGAGGGTGTTTCCTTGTGCAATACATGGAGGACTGGGGAAATGATCATCACATCCCCGAACATGACTCTTGAGGCCATGGTGCTCAAAGGGTCACATCGGTTTGTCCTGTGAGTGGTTTGAGGCACAGCCACCTGCACAGAGTCCCACTCTAAGTGCTCTGCAGGCCCACCTGAAGCCCTGTGCTCCCACTGCTGCTGTGCGACTGGTGGGTGCTTATGGCACGATGGACTTAAAACCCCCTGTCCTCCTGAGGGTGTGGTCCCCACAGAGGCTCCCAGCAGTCTTATGTATTGCATAGGTGTATAAGGAGAACAGCAGGGAAAAAACTAATCCCAGGCTTTCTCTGTCTGGAGAAAGCACTGTGGTTGCCTGCTCTGAGCACTGGAGTTTGCAAGGTGTAGTAGGGCAGACCAGCTGCAGGGAAATAATTTCTCCAGTTCCAGGCACGAACAAAACTCTCAATCTGTGAATAAAAGTCATTCTGGGGATGGTGCATCTTTGGAGAAAGTGCTGGAGCTGATGTAGCTAGAGGGTTGCAGACCTGTAGGATTATCTGTAAGAGAAACTGCACAACGAACATTCGGTCCTTTACAGGGTGGTAAATTCTGTGTGAAACTGGTTTGGCCATTATAACTTTTCACATGTATATGTGTAGGGCTGACTTATCCAGCTATTCTCCACTGTTCTCTTGCAGTATCCTCTCCTCTGTATAAGGATTGCAAATTCTGGTGGGCTTAATTAAACCATCTCTTGATAACTGCTCCTTAGACAGCCCTCCCTCCACCTCTTGCTCAGCCTGGGGTCTGCAAGCGGGAGTCCGCGTGGAAAGCGCAGCGGGGCCGGAGCCGGACCAACCCCTACACACTCCCGCTCCTGGTTGTGGGCGCTCTGCCCCCGGCGAGCGCTCGGGGCTCCGGCCGGGCCGGGCTGTGCGTGCGGCGCCCCGGAGCCGGCGGGCAGCAGGGGGCGCCCGGGGCACGCCGGAGCCGCGGGCTCGGTTCTCTCGGCTCTGCCCGGCCCGGCTCGCTCGGCTCGGCTCGGCTCGGTTCGCTTGGGCGGGGGCTCGGCACGGCCGCCGGTCCCGCGGGCTGCCAGGAAACGCCGGCCACCAGCCATCACACTATTTTGACAGTTCGGCGGAGCGGCAGTTTGAGCGAGCGCAGGGGCTGCTCAGCCGCGCAAATGCTGAATGAGGCGCAGCGTCGCGCAGAACCAGACTTGGTCGCTCTCGGCTCCCTCGGCATGTCCCGCCCGGTCGCCTCCCGCCGTGCCCGGCCGTAGCTCCGGCCCGCGGCTCGCTCCGCTGCATGGTGCTGCAGGAACTGGAGCTGCTGCTCCTGCCCCCATGGTTTCTACAAAGCCCGGTTATATAAAGTTTAATTATAATACTTGGCTTCCGTGTACCGCTTTCTATCTGCAGATCTCAAAGTGCTTTCTAAGCATTAAACAAGCCTCACAATGCCCTCTCCCGTCTTCATGTAGGAGGCTTTGCTACACCCGTCCCTGTATTTATTTTAAATGCTATCAGGAGAAACTGAGGTGCAGAGATGGGAAAAGGCTTGCCCAAAATCATCCAGCGCGTCAGTGGCAGAGCTGGATGCAGAACTAAGAAGTCTCCTTAATTGGTTCCCATCTTTAATTCTCCAGGAATGCTGCCTTCCTCTTGGAACAACTGTGCCTGGGATCAACTTTTGGGGGTTTGGGGATCTTACTGGCCTCTGTGCTGATCTGCAATGAAATGCCTCAGTGACCTACCATCAGTTCATAACAAGACTCTTCTCCTTTTAGAATCTATTCCTCTATCTCTGCTCAGAAAATTCAGGCCAAAGCCTGCCCACTGCATGTAGTGACTTTACTTGACTTAACTTTATGAACTGCTAGGAAGGAAAGAGTGGGACCTCAGCCCAAGGTCGCTATCAGCAGCTGGGGAACCAGTTTGGCTCTAGTGCGTTTGTACCTCAGAAGGGACCATTCTCTGGCATCTCCTTTCCCATCCCCCTTCATGAAAGGTCAAGGAAATGAATGGGACAGCAAGATGTGCACGCCTGTAAATATTTAGCAAGCCACTCGCTTTTACATTGCAGATTTTGCTCTGTGGCATGGCTGTTAATATCAGTGAGGCATTAGCTCCGAAAAGCACCCATCACACTGTTAACACTGAAAGTGCTCCATCAAAGCAGCCTGCCGTGAATTACAGGGCCTGAGCTTGCTTCATTAGCCTGGAGTTTGTCCAGCAGGAATGTCAATCCCAGACCCATGGTGGAAGAGAAAAACCCTGGTAACAAATTAAAAGAAAGGGCATTATCTGCAGAAGTGATACTACCCTGACAGAAGCTGGGATAGAGAGCACCTTTATCTTACCTGAAGAGATCTTGCCTTGTCAGAATGCAAAAAGTTGCCCTGATCTGTTCCATCTTTAGCAGAAACCACCTTACATGAAAAGTGTTTGTGTGGGTTGGAGGGACAGGACCATTTCCTTACACTCTTTGGCTGTGTTTGCAGAGATTTTTGTTTGTTTGTTTCAAAGTAAGAATACTGAATTTCTGGTACTGGGGGGAACCCCTCTAATCCCCAGCCCTCCAGTTGCAGCCAATTGTGGTTATGTGTTGGACTCAGGGTCAAAATTTGACTCAGATTTCGTTTCATTTGCACAAAGACTCATTGACGCCTGGGCCTAATGAACATCAATATTCTTAATGACAAGGAAAAGATCTGTTTTATGGGACCCCAGACAGGCAGCGTCTCCATGCTCCTTCTGCAGAATCACAGGAAAATAGTTCCAATCTTGGACATGTTTGGGTTACCAGTGTTGCAAAGTTCAAGCCCCTCCCCAGATATGAGCATCTTTCTTGGGAACCTCTGTCAAAGTTTTACAGGATAAAGTGCTCTGCTGTCTTCTCAGCCTGGCTTCTGTGTTTCCAATAAGCAATCCAATTACATACATTTTTTCATTAGTCTTGTGATAATACTGTAGATTTTTAATGGCAAAAGATTCATAGAAACATGAGGGGAATTTTTGTTACTTTGTGATTTTTTTTTTCCTCCAAACTAAAAAATCAAAGAGAATTATTCCGGGGGGAGGGGGGGGGTGTTGAAAAAAAAAAGATTGCTACAACTGAAATACAAGATTGAGTTGGTTGCATTTGTCAGGATCACTTGTACTTCTGTTTTGGTTTTGGGGTGTTAGGTTATGGGGAGTTTTTCCCATATAATTTTGTATTTCTATCCTCAGCCTTTTGCATCTTTGGCTACCAGATGTGTCCCACATTGAAGAATTATTTCTCCTCCCTAGAGTGAAATAAATGCAATCAATATGAGTATTGCTCTCAGGGCCTTGAAATATTACATTAATGTTCCATGTGGTGACATTTTAGCTGGAATTTTCAAATACATTATGATGGTTCAAATTAATATTTATCAGATCAGCTTTTATATTTTGCAAAAGAGAGAGAGAGAGAGAGAGAGAGTAAGCATTATTAAAATACAAAATGCAGATGAATTCCAAAATCGATGGTCCATTTTACCAGCACTTTCAAGGGGCTGTGTTTTGCTTTCTGGGTTTGTTTTTAAATTTATTAGTTTTACAGGCAAATCTATTTATCTTCCTTCATTTTTTTTTCACCCATTCAGGGTTTTTCAGTTGTTTCTTTCTTTCTGTCTTCTTTATTATCCCAAAATGTAAATTATGACGTTAGCTAGGTTTTTTCTTTTTTTTCTTTTCAGTGATTAAATCTGCTACATGACATCTTTGTCCTTTCTATAAATTAAATCATCTTTGCTTTCCACCTTTAGCCACTGCCAGCAGCAATACTCTGATTGCCAGCAATAAAAGTCCTCACTTTACGGTCTTTATTTCCTACACAAAGCAAACCCCCCCCGCCCTTCTTTCCCTGTGCTCATAGTGCCTTTTTAATTTTTTTTTATTTTGCTAAGGGGGTAGTGGGACTAACTCCTCTTTTCAGTGTTTCCCCATAAACAAGGAATTTGCAGAGAGAGATTGCAGAGGAAAAAAATCTAAACCACATTCCACTTTATTTCAGTCATTCCTAAACAGATTGTTCTATGAGGTGGAAAATCCAGGCAGATTAATGGTGTCATTTGTTTTGCTTTTTTTATATTTCTGTCTCTCTCTCCCCCCACCCTGTGCCCCCCCCCCCCCCCAATTCCCTGCCTGTCCCTGCCTGCCACTTTGATTTGGTGAAAATGCTTGAAAAGTACCTTTTTTAGATTAAATGCAGCTTTAAAGATTTGTGGATTATCAGCTGAATTTATTTTTATGAAACAATGCTGCTTGCAGAATAACACTTCTTTCCCCCTCCAACCATGGAAAACTGTAGGAACTGTCTGGGATTATAACATATTTCTTTAAAGCATTTGCAATTTGTAGAGGAGAATTTTTGGGAGGGTTAATATTCTGGTATACAACTGAACAGTACTTCCAAACTTTTCCCATTCTCAGCATTTTTTCTTCTATCTCCAGTAGTTTTACTGTGAGAACATGTTGGGAGATCGTGACAAACAGACAGCTACAGGAAAAAATACATATGTGTGTGTTCACACATGAGTGTGGAAAAAAAAAAATATATTTACATATATATATATATATGTAAAAAAAATTTTTATAAATGCCCACAAATGCACATTTGCATGGTCTCCCTTTCTGTCTCTGGGTGTATAGATGTACATACTCCAGGCTGCCCTTCCTATTTTCCTTCAGTGCTGATCTGGGCAAAAGAACGACAGGAAACTTGAAAAAGAAAAGGAGGAGGAATCGATTGTTCGACCCGCACTTGAACTCTCCTGAAAGAGATAAAGCAGAATTTTCAATAGGTCCCCTGCCCTTTTCACTAGGAGGGAAAGAGGAGAAGAAAAACAAGAGATATTTATATGACAGGCGCTGCCGAAAATAGCGTTTCAGAGCAATAAAAGAAAAAAGGCAAAAGAGATTCAATGGTAAAAAAAAAACCCAAACCCACAACAACAGAGAAACTCTTTTTCTTGTGCTCCCCAACAGGCGCATGAGCAGCTCATCCTGGAAATGCATGCATGCCTCCTATAGATCTGTTTGAAATTATAGTTGTCATTGAGAGTGAATTTATGCTTCTATTGATCTGCAAAAGGAAAATATTAAATGGTTTGGTTTTGATCTTTAGCTGACCCTAGGGTCAAGGGTAGCCTAAGATTAGTATTCATAGAATTCATCACCAATTTGTAGTCTGCATCTACTTTATGCAAACACAGGGAAAACACTGGAAGATAAATACAAAGCAAAATGATGAACAATTTCACCAGCACCCACCCCATTAAAAATACAACCCTCAAACAATAAAAGCAGGGAGATACGTACATGCACAAATCCAGGTAACTGCACACAGCATAAATGGAGACATGGAAAGGAAATACAGGGAAGCACAGAGACACAGACAGGGAATTGCACACATGGGAAAAGACACACGACTCGGAACAAATATCAATGCACAACTATACTGAAACATGCCTGCATGAGCACCTCAACACAACTGCAAGGGAACATACAAAAAGCAAAACAAATATAGAAGGAACACTTCATATAGATATATATACACACCCCACCCAGGAAAAAGGTCCACTTCTGGGGTGAAGAAGAGTGTGTTCACAGATTCTCACACAACGCCAAAACCAAGAAGCAAAACCAAATGCAGTTAAGCAGGTGCACATACTGATATGTGCTGACAAACACAGGGATGCACAGTTGTAAACATGTCATCACACATACAGAAATGCAGACACTTGCATTAGGCGTTGTGGATCTCCCTTGTCAGTAAGTGTGACGCAAAGTTAGGGAAATTAGAGAGAAAGAAATATAGCCAGGTATGAGTAAAATATTCTTGCCAAAGTCCTCCACAAGTCATCCCAGCTCATTCAGGGGAGAATGCTGATAAGAGCAGCAAAAACAATTTCACTCACTGACGAACGTTCAAAGGCACAGGGAAATCTGTTTACTCATAAGGAGAGCGAAGGCTTCTCACAGGCATTAACAGTCCAAGCTGTAGCAAAAACACTCCTGCATGGACATAGTAAATGTCATTTGTGCCCATAGGAGGTATCTGCTGAGAAATGAAAGCAAACTCAAAGAGCGGAAGGCCCAGTTCTTGACCATGGAGTCATCCCAGAGGCAGGGGAAAGCATCTGTGACTGTTAGACCAAAACACCAACCCACAGCATCTCAACTGGGCACTACAGGCTGCTCACCAGCACCCTGGGAAACATAAACAAGAGAAACTTGGTGCTTTCCAGGCAGATACAGCAAATACTGAGAGGAGAGCAAAGTAAAAGATGGTTTCTGAGCTATTTCCAAGACTATGTCCCATGTAGTCTGGCAGCTGAGAGTTAACATAGCCCCTTTGCACTTAGACTCTGTTTCTGTAGTCTCAATGTGGCTGAATATATACAAAAAAGTATAGAACACTTGTAAGCGGGCAAAAATTAGTGAGGGAGAACAAAAACATTGATATTTATTTTTATGATCAGTTTTCCCCCAATTACAGATTTTTTTGATTAAAGAAAATGTTAAACATCTTAAAAAGGTGTTTCCTTTTG
The DNA here is from genome assembly GCF_965231275.1 of Zosterops lateralis. NCBI lineage: Eukaryota > Metazoa > Chordata > Aves > Passeriformes > Zosteropidae > Zosterops > Zosterops lateralis. The sequence goes on along the minus strand of NC_139782.1, from coordinate 8,116,280 downwards.
GTATACAAAACAGCAACCTGAGCATTCACCAAAAATATAACCATATTTAATGTTTGTTGTTTTGTTTATTTTCCCTGCTATAATTCAGATTTACATTTTAGTGTGAAAGCCTCAACTCTGAGGCCCACTATGCTTTGTACCGTATAAGTGTATTGCTAGAAACAGTCCTTGTCCTGAAAAGATTGCATTGCAAGTGGAAGAGCAGGAAAAGGAAACAGGAGTATCTCTCACTTACCAATGGAGCCCCAAGGAAGTAAAATGCTCAGGCTAGCCACAGAGTCTTGGCAGAGGTAGGAACTGGAGCTGCATCTCCTGATTCACAGGCCATTGCTTCACAAATGAGATCATCCTCCTTTTCTGATTTAAATATCCCTTAGCGTGGGCTACTAGTCAGTTAGTATTTGTATGATCCAGTCATGAGGCCCAGTGAAAACAGTACTAAGCATGAACAGTGTTTGACCTAAACCTGAAGGGCTGTATCAGTGTCACTGTGCCATGAGCAGCTCTTAGTCCTGACGTTGCTTGCCTGGCCTGGGAACATCCTGGCCAGTGTATATCACACTTCCTCAGAGGAAATAATGTCTACCACCAGGAGCATTATTTTGTCAGCATAACCACCTGTGTGCTTGGGCTCCAGAAGTACAGTTACCTGGGAAGGATCCCAGTCCCAGCACTAGCTATAGCTAGTACTTCTAAATATATCTCTGATGGTAAGCACCTCTTTGGTGTGGGCAGGGATGGCAGTGAGCACGGCTGTGCAGGCACCACTGGTGACAGCTGCAGGTTTGATGATGCTTGGCAGTAGAGAAGGGAGAGCATGCCAGGGAGCAGGGGTCTCAGGAGGATCTGGGAAAAGACAGAGCAGGGAAGATGAAGAAGTTGTAAAGGGAAGGGGAAGGGGAAATGGTAAAGGGAAGGGGAAAGGGGAAAGGGGAAAGGGAAAAGGGAAGGGCACAGAGATGTCAGTGGACTTCCTCTAATAGTACGCAATGCATGTTACTGGAAACTGGTTCTGTAAGTCACTCGTGCATTGCCTGAATTCTCCCAAAGTCAAAGAGTGCTGTGTGTGTGAACTGTACTACCTGCCCTGTACTCAAGGACAGATCACCTACAGCAAAGAACCAGCACTCACTTATCATGACAGTAGGATGTTCTTTATTACAGCTGCAGTACACAGCTAGCCTCTTGCATGCTCTGTTTGGCAGATCACTGTCTCCTCAAACTGGTGAGGAAACTATACATAGCAATGACAGCATTTCCCAAAATCCTCCTCATGATGTGGAAAGACTTCTGTACAGGCTAGCTGTACAAAAATGGTACATCCTTTCCCAACACTACCTCAGTAATATTAAATTTGTCAGAGACTCATTGTTTTGATGTTGTGGATAGCAGAAGTGCAGGTAGGACAATAGAAGAGCAGATAAACATATATTCCTCTATTTATTTGGTCAGTGCATCCCAATTTTTATATTGTTTTGTGATCGTAGTCTTGATTCATCTACTGTACTTAAATAAATATGTATACTGGGCAGCTGCTTTTCCCCAGGCTGTTACAGAATACAGATTCAATCATGTTTTTATCCTTTTGGCAGGCAGAGGAGGAGGAGTGTGAAAGAGGGAAGCAGCAAGGCACAAAGGTGGAGGCAGTAGAGGAAACTGCTGTTGTTGCTTCTGTTTCATTGTTTACTGTCTATAACTTTGTACAGCTTTTAACTCCACTGTTTGGCAAGAGAGCAGCTGGCACCACTTGCCTTTGGAGTGCATGTGCTGCCTGGAGAGAGACAGCCCGGATTAGCTAATGTGGGAAGAGATGGGGATCTTCTCTCAGTGACAACATGGGCTTGGAGCTTCAGACAGGCAGTGCTGAAAAAACTCTCAGGTCTGAAATACCCCTCTCCCCCTTGGATCTCTCATTCATTCATTGTTTTGCTTCTTTTCTCATTACGCAGGTTTATTTCAAAACAAACATCTGTAATTTTGTTCCCCGTTAAAATACCATATAAACATCTTCCCTTTTGCCACCCATGGAAAGCCAGTACTTCTCTCTCTGCCTTAATATTGAACCAGTTTCCATAGCTCATGTGATGTTGGCAGTGCTCATTTTTAAATGGTGTTGAAAACTAAGTCCTTGCCATTTGTCATTGTTAGACTTCCATAGCACTTTCTTCCTGCATAACAGCCTTAGCCTGGGTGTATTGACTGAATCCTAAATGGCTGATGGCCAAAAATTTCTAGGTAATTTCAGTGGGACTTGATACTCTTCATATCTGGTCATAACTTGATCATATAATTTGGCTGTGTACTCTTAAAGAGCTGCCGTGGCTGGTGGAGTCATTCTTATATCCATAATAGTTTGTAAGGCACTTAAGGGTACCTTTGGATGAAAAGCACTAAATAAATGTTCAGCAAGATGAAGTTATTTATCCATGTAATCACCTGTCACTTCCACCCAATTTTTGTTCCTCCCTGTCCCATCCAATCGGCCATATTATATGCTCATGCATATGGTCATGCACTCATCAATCCACCTTTATCCATATGCAGAGACACTCAAGTATTACGAGAGCTACACAGAAAGACAGATGCATGCATCTAATCCTTCTCTCCTCATCTGTCCTCATCCAGCTCCCACAGACACACAGCCACATTTTTTAAGCACTTAAGTGACTTAGGATTCTAAGTTTCATTTTGGAGAGAGGCTTAGGACTTTAAATGTCGCTGAAAGTCAGCAAGATGTGTTCTCCAGATTAGAATTCCTCAGGTCTGTAAGTGTCATATTTTCAAAGTGCTCTCTTTATCTAAATATTCAGATAGGCACCTTGTAGATTATCAAAACTGTTTAAGATAGGCACATAAATCCAAATGATTTTAATGTAGCTTGCCTTGAAAATTTTAAGACCCCTCTGGGCACTTATCTTTCAAAGGCATCTAAATCCTTTTGAAAAATTGGTACCAAGAGCCTCTAAGATCCTGTAAAAAACAGCTCTTAAGTTACTCACTCATAACCAAACATCAGAAGAGTGAATGCTACCTTAGATAAATCCATATTCTAGCGATGCAGTTTACGAAAAAGGTTACTCAATTACCAAAATCCCATGATCTTGTAAAAATACAGCATGAGAATCTCTTGGCAATTTAGGCAGCAGGACCGGACCTGTGCAGCTCCTGCCCATGTTCCTGGAAATGAGATGCCTGTGCCATATATGAGTCTCAGCAGAAAGTTCTATACAGCCCTATTTGTTATAATCATCGAAAGTCTTCATCATTAACAGGCAGAAGGGCATTCACTCATCAGAATCCCCTGGTTGACAGTATTTCTAGCTGTGGTCAAGGAAAAACTTTGTGAGGAGGGGTTGATGGCTCTGGTATTTGAATAAACTCATCATGTTTAGCACAGTCATTGGGCTGGTTCTGGCATCCACCACTTTATGTAAGATTCTGCTGAAAAATCCCATAAAACAAACAAGATTTCCAGGAAAGAAAATGAAGCAGAAAATCCTGCCCCTCTTATAAATTATGTCCAAGTAGGCTGAGCTGGCAAGAATGCCTTCAAGTGTGAAGTTCTTTCCATTTTATGGATAGGAGTTCCCCAGAGACCATCTTCTTTCATCTTAGGGTTTTTTTCTCTTGAAGTTTTTTTTTTTTTTTCACCGGGGGTGGAGGGCAGATAGTGTGTGCATGATTTGGCTGGTAGAACCAAGAATCTGTCAGCAGAAAAAAGGCCGTCAGCAAGAGACAGTGAGCTGCAAATTGTCCATTTCTAAACTGCCTGTTCATCTGACACTTGTGAGCTCAGAAGCCACCTGTTCAGCTATCAGTCACCAAGTGAAAGTGAAGCTTTCCTTAAATGAAGATTTTGACATACAGAGAAAACTCAAAGGGAGAAAAAAAAAGAGGAGAAAAGGAAATTATTCTGAATTTACTCTACTGTAAAATGAGAATAGAAACTAAAGCTGAAACCCAAAGGAAGATTTTTACTTCCCTTTCTCCCCAAACTGTAATATAAAAAGTGTTTTTTCAAACAGCAGCACAAACATAAAATCAAAAAATACAACACCTTTCATGCAACATTTTTGCAGAAATCCAAAAGTGTTTCTGAAGCTGCCATCTCTCTTCTCCCTCCCCCCCAAAATAGTGGCAGATTTTTGGGGTGTGACTGACTCTTTGCTAAAAGAACACTCTGAATGTTAACAAGTGGTGTAGCTCTTTGAAGTTGTGAAACTAAAGAATGGATTAGCTGTGATACCATGTGCAGAGTAGGCTTTCCCCTTTCCATGCAAGGTCAAATTAAGAGTGGACCAGCCAGCGACCCAAAAGTAGACCATACTAAGCAGCTGATTATTTTTTGCCCTCTTCAGGCACACTGCATTCGCCTCTGAAGGAGAATTCAGGGCAGCAGCCAGCAGGATTGACTCTTACGTGCGAGGTTTTTCTGGCTGACCACAGAGCACATAGCCCATGCGCCTGATCAAATAGCTTGGTAATTTCATCATTTCAGACTTTTATGGTTTTTCCAGTTGCTGCTGCTTTTATAAACAAGCATTTCGGTGACCTTCCCCTCCGGACATCAGCGCATTCAGCTCTGCAAGAATCCCAAGCTCTGAAAGTTTATAAATAAGCCTTCTATCAAGTTCCACAACAGGTGTGACCTCCCCCCCTGTCCTAAAACTGAACAGTTTCAACAAGCAAATAAAGACTGCACAGTCCTGTCTTAAAGGGGAAGCACTCTGGAGAGCACTGTATAGGCCCTGATACTCTCAATAGAAGGATTGGCCCATTGCAAGCAGGGATTGTGTGGCCATAGTCTGGGGACAGCTGTGACTTTTTAGGTGGCCCTTTAAACAAGAGCAAGAGACACAGGGTAGAATGGTGCCCACCATGACCTGCATTAGCATGACATTCCCAGGCTGTCCCGCACACTGACTCTGGAATTGATTATGGTGGGTTCTGAGCATTGTGTCTGCCTGGCTGAGATGAGATTACTGGGAGATTTTTGTCATAAACAGAAGATGCACAACCAGAATCTCTTCACTTTGATTTGGCTTCCTGCCAGTATGTCAATGGCACATTGGAACACTGAGTGGAGAAGGAAGGAACAAGTTCTCTTGTAAAGTGGACAGTCTCATATTTGTCTGGATTTGCTTATTCTCCTAATTTCTGGCATGTAATAGTACATGCATTCAGTCTACTCCTTTTCTGCTGTCTTCACAATGTTAGAGGGAAACCAGGGTCTTGAAGAACTGAAATCTGAGATTGCAGTTTCTTTCTGTGGATGAGCACCTCAAAAGTTGAGATCAAGACAAGAATGAGGCTTCGGACGTTGTAAGAGGCTCCTGTCGATGCCCTCTCCCTCCATTTAGCTCAGCCAGGGGAAGTTCGGGTTGGACATCAGGAATTATTTTTTCACTGATAAGGCAGGTTATGCATTGGAACAGGCTTCCCAGGGAAGTGGTGGAGTCACCATTCCTGCAAATGTTCAAGAAACAACTGGATGTGACACTTGGTGCTATGGTTTAGTTGGCATGGTGGTATTCAGTCAAAGGTAGGCCTTGATGATCTTGTCTTTTCCAACCTTAATGATTCTCTGCGTCTATAATCTCACCAGAAACTGTGCAACTGAGGAATTCACCAATGAGAAATACTATTTCTCTCCCTGTGTGTTATGCAAAACTATATGATATTGTCTGATTATACATTACATTACACTTACATTTCAAAGGAAATAAATTACTTGAAGTGTCCAAATGGTCTTCTTGGTGTAGATTGTTATACCATATAAAATAGCTGTATGGTATTCAGGGGAAAATGCCATTGAGATATTGAGACAGCGGAACATAGGGGGCACTTTGGTCCCAATATAAACAGTGGTAGGTGGATCTCAATATCATTGTGACAGAGATTGACAGGAAAATACCCAATAAGTACAGCTGAGGATCCCACTGTGGCAAAGGAGAGAGCAAGATCCAATCTGCTCAGTGCAGTGAAAGGAATCAGTACAATCACTGTGGTGGAGAATACCTGGTACAATCAATATGTGCCATAGTGTTATGAAGCTAGTGTGGTGATGTACTGTGAGACAAGCAGAATAATTCCACATTCAAGAGGTTTAATATGGTCAACACATATGAGGAACCCAGTGTAATCAACTGGAAAAGGGATTGAATGTTAGGGGGGTTGTGGAGGTGATAAGTATGTAGTCAATGGGACATCAGGTCTTCTGGCTTTCAAACCTCATGCTCCCTGTTCTTGACACTAAGAATTGCTTCAAAGAAGATTTGTTATTATATATAAACGACACAGTTTGCAAAGCCTGAGCATGTTGCTGTGATGCACAGTGTCAGGTGGGTCTACCACAATGAATTGCACTTGTCCACGTGGGGCAGGTAAGTGAGTGAGTGGGGTGTGCACAAGTGCTAAAAAGAGTGAGGAGTCAGATATAGAGAACTGGTGGTGGTGCTGCAGGTCTCATGCTGCAGTCCCTTTTCTGCAGCATTATGGAAGGATTTGGTTCTAAGAACATCCTGAGTAACCTACAGAAAACAATAAGAGCAGCCATTTGGCTCATGGTGAGCCTCGTCCCTTCTAATGCACTTGTGGTCCCCCTGGGCACATCTAATTACTGCTCAAACACAGTAGTTGCAACTATGCATCGTGCCAAAACCATTCAGAATAAGCCTCACACAGTGAGATTTGTTGTCAGTCTTGATTTTTTTTTTTTACACAGTGCAAGTAAGAAAACTTTTAAAACCCCATCCCTATTCAGGGATCTACAGCATCTGCATCTAACTGGCATCTGTCAAATCCCTAAGAGATTCTAAAGAGAAGGTTACTTCAGAGCTCCATGAGTATCACTGAGTATCTTCTATTTTGGTGAAAAGATAGACTTCCTTCCCAGGAAGTCTCTGCACACAGAATCTTTTTGTGTGGACAGATTTTGTCCTCCACTATAATCAAAGTCCATTCCTCCCTTTCAACTAAAGTCACCCTCTGGACCGAAGTTATCTGTAAGGGCACTTTGACAGGAAGGAACAAGCTTGCTCCTGTGATAGTCTTTGAAAATGCATCTCACCAGGTATATAAACTCCCATTTGAAAGCAAACTAATGTTCCTGTTTGCTGCTACAAGAGCTGACTAATCTTTGCTCTATCTGAGTCCTTCATCTGACACTATAAGCCCTGGTTATCATCTCCCCAGTAAAGTTTTTTATTCAAAAAATTTTAATTTTTCAGGGATCAGTGTGTGGTCACTTAGAGCAAACAAAGAGAGCGTCATGCTTCATGCAGGTGTATGGCTGTAAGATGGATTGTATGTCTGCCTGTACGCATGCATATGCATGTATATGGAGGAATATATATGTGTGTGTGTATTTATGTCTATACGTTATCTGGACATTTATAGGAAGGTACATGGATATATACAAACTCAGTCCGTGATAGTTCAAACACTGTACTCTGGTTGAGGACTCACACTGCTTAAGACAGGCTTTAATAAACTTTTGGAGTTCCCTAAGCACAGGAAGGTCCAGCACTGGTGGGAAGGGCAGTTGGAAGAGTGCAGTGCAAGGAAACTAAACACACAAAACAGAAGAACTAAAGCAGCTCTGTAATATGACCAGAAAGCCATGGGTGTCCAGGAGGAAAGCCTACATTCAGAACTCAGTGCACTGAAATCTCTGGTTACTAGCAAAAGCATTTGAAAATAAATATAGACACAAGTTAAAATTATACCATTTTTGACAAAGTAGACAGTAGTTGTAATATAATGAGGCACTGTAGAAAAATGCCCCACCACCAAGTGAGCACTTGCTGGGCGGATTAACCAGCATTCCTTCTCCTCCATTGAGTGGTGTCACAAGCTAATAAATATTTCAGAATTGGCTGTATTCAATCCAGCCCTTGTCCCGGTTGACGTCTGTTCTCTCAGTTTTCAGAAGGAGACAGGTGCAGAAGGATGAAAAGGGATTTAATTACTAAACATCCCCTACTCCCAGAATCCAAACACATGCTGTACTGTACATATACACCACACCTACTGTACTCACAAGCACATATAATACTCATGCACACAGAGTCACACCTACTGCACTCTGCCATGCACCTTACCAAATGCACACTGCACACAGATTGTGTTTTGGAAATAGAGGATTCACACTGCACTGCAACAATGTGTTTTGGTCATTGCCCATGGAAGGTACACCTGTGTTATAACATGTATTTCTTCTCTGGAGCAACATATCTGGTTACAGAAATGCAAGAAAGACAGAAATTATTTGTTTGTGCCCTGCTTATGGCCAGACTCTAAAAGAATAAGAGTTGACTTTAGCTCCTAGCCAGAAAATAGGTATTTTTTCCCTCCTGTTGCTGAATGTCACCATATAGTCCCTCTCCTGCAGCAAGCACACTACATGTGACTTATTTATTAATACATGTGACTTACTCTATTAATAGTTTCTGTTACACACTTTGCTCTGAAACAAGAAGTGTACAAAGGCCCTAACCACAGCCTTTATAATTTCTGTTCTTACAAGGCCAGATTTTCAGATATTTTGCACCCACAACTGAGTATGTTTTTGAGAGCTCCCATGTAGACACCACACTGTAAGGGGGCTAAATGGTGCTGCTCATTCCATTGATATCTGGAACACTGCTCTGGGGATGCTATCTTCTCTTCCAAAGACTTCCTGCTTTTTGACAAGGAAAATCAAGCAGCACTTCTCATAGTAACAATAGACTGAAAATTATGAGCAAATTTCAGTGCAAAAACTTGTATTCAACCTCTTAAAGTTTTCCTGACACTTTCAGCTACTAACAGGACACTCCTCCATTTCCTATTCCAGGCTGTGCTGGCATAACTGCTCCTGTGAGCTGCTGAGCAGCAGTTGTGCTCCACCACAGGGACAGCTGCATGGCACAAAGTGCAGTGGTAGGAGCATGGCCAAGCCGGTGGTGCCTTGGTGGGGGCTTGGGAGATAACAGCTCTGCCTCAGATCTATCCCTTGCCAATGGAAGAAGTCAGGTCATTTTATGCCAGTTGCCTCAGTTTCATCAAGTGTAAAACGACCAGTAATATGAACTTCTTTTGGAAAATGATTTGAGATTTACTGAGCTAGCAGATACTTGTCTGTGCAGTCTATTAGAGTGCTTTGAGATCTTTGAAGGACTCCTGAGTGTATCAGTGCAGTATATTGCTGTTACTGGCTAATTTAGCCAGCAAAGATAAAAAAAAAGAACAGAGTTGAAGGAGGGGAAAGTTGGGTGTTCCTCCAGTCCTGCTCCCACTAGAATTATACTGTTCACTCCTATCTCAGCAGGATCAACACCAGGGAGTTCAAGTTGTAGGTAGTGGCAAAGACCAAAGAAATCAAAGGTGAAGGATAATGAAAGGAAATGGTTTTGTGTCTGGGCTAGAAGGGGTTTCCAGATAATGTATCACTTAGGTCAAATGAAGAACACCATTGGCTTTAGACTGAGGTAATTAGTGTATCAGAAAATTGGGGGAAGTTATGTATGTTTTTAAGATGGGCTATTAAAGCAAGCCATGAATTATGGAGAAGGGAAACTGCTTTCTTTGTTTTATTTAAGTTAACCTTGGACAGCAGAGAAAGAACATGAGGATGTTGTTTTCGGGGACACATGTTCTTGTATGAGAACATGTGGTTGCAATATTAGGTCTCCCATTGCATCTCATAGACTGCAGACACATGTTTATGTGCATGTATGTGCATTCATGCCTACACACAGACCAGCGTCTGTAAATGTTCTTGCTTGCATGTGCACACTACATATAGGCATATGTGGGTTTCTTATCCTTTATACACAAACCTCCTTACACATTCATAATAGCAGCAGTCAGACCTGGTATGTGTCACACAAATAGTTGGAATAGTCTACTTAAATGTTGCACATAGAATGACATGTGATAAATATAGCCTGTTCCCACCATGCTTATACCACTTGAAATACTTCTGCAGACTCGTTTAGAGATGCACAAATCCTTTATTTTAGTAATCTTAGGTTTCATCAGCATCCACAAATCGTAATCAAAATTCATACTATTTTTGCACAAATATTTGTCTAAATGATACATACTGAGCAAAAGTCCTGTGCAAGTTACCATATGACCTCATGTTGCAATCTACGTTAACTTGCAAATTTTGAGCTTACAAATTTTGCCTGTGTGTCTGCACAGACTTGGTGCACTGTGTGTTTGCATATACTCTATTGATGGGCAGTGTCCTCTCAGAAAAAATTCTGTCTTTCCTTTAGCAGTCTGTGGAATTATTCAAATGCTGGACTGCACCTCATTCTCCATTTCACTGGAGGGTTTTTAGGAAATTTCCAAGGAACTCTATTTCCATAAAATTCTGTAGGGATTATCTGGAGGAGATGGACTGCTTAGCTAAAAACAGGAGTGCTAATTAAGTTGATTCCACTGTAACTCCTATTGTTGGTTGACTCTACTGTCTGCATGACCATAAGAGTATTAATTTGATTTCCAGGATAAAGTGTGTTTGTTTCCCCAAACTGCTCTGTTGGTCTCTGATGCTCCACATACTTGTAGACAGGCTCCAGTTCTGGTGCAGGAAGACCTTTGTGGCCTCAACATGACTCGATAGATTTGCACAGCATTGCTTATTATGAAGAGACCTCAAATCTGAGGAATCAGAGCTTAAAACTGTTCTTTTCTCTACTCTTCTTTTCTAGGCAAAAGCACCCAAAAGAGTAGTTAATTTCAACAGGCAGATTCTCAGCATTTCATTAGTAAAATAAAATTTTCCTATAATTTGGGAAACATAAGCGGAGCTACAGGTATCCAAGTAGGAAACACTCATTTGTGGTGCTGGGGCTTTACTGGAATGCTGCTGTCAAGGGAATTGGTAGTGAACTGGGCACCAGTCCCTTGTCTTGTCTTTGGGAATGTGACAACTGTTGTAAAGCTCTGTAACAGTCCACATCAAGGGGTTATATCTGCATCCTGGAGCACTGAGAGAAATAAACCTGGGTCCAGTTTTGATCTTGGCACCCATTCATATTAATTATGACCCATATTCTACTCTATTCTAATTGCAGCTGGCAGTTGAGGTTAAATCTGTGACTAACGTGGGCATCATTCCTTTGATTTCAGGGACCAGGACAGGCCTATACATTGCCCAAATTTTTTTTTTTTTTAATAATTATTATTTTTTTTTATTATTTTTTTTATTTTTTTAGATTTCCAGAAGGGTTAACATGGAAAGAATAAACACTTTGCTTTAATTTAGTTGTAAAAACACCAGTTTAAAATATTACACTCTTTTAAATAGAACTCTTCTGTGGCACAAGTTTTTTGTCTGTGCAATGTTCTGTTTGGTTTGTTTTTTTTTTACCTTAGAAGGGACTGGACATGTCTCCTGTTTCTGTGTGAAATAGATTGACCTTCATCAGGATAGAATTTATAAATATTAAATTATGAAAACTTTGAGGCTTTTGCAGAAATGTTCTTATCTAAAGGATGAGACCCAGAAAGTAGGAATTCAATTGCAAGAAATAATGACCCTAAACTGCAGCAAAAATATATATTTAGATTAGCCATTAGGAAAAGCTTTCTTGGGATAAGGATAGTTAAACATTGGAATAGATTGTCTAGGTAGGTTGTACAATCTCCACCAAAAGAAGATTTTTCAGACCAGGCTATGCAAACAAGAATGATGTGACTGTCGCCGGCCCCGCATAGAAGTAAGTGGCCAAAGTAAGTGGCCTCTAGTGCTCCCTTCTAATCCTAAGTTCATATTATATTAAAGGTCTAAGATTTAGCATTGCTTGGGTTATAGCTAGTACAGTGATATGTGCAATGGGATGGATATTTGGATGCTGAGGACACATATATCCTTTCTCACATTTACACTAGTCATGGTTATGGTCCATCTGAATTCCAGTGCATGGCTTAGAAAAATGTGCCCTTTAATTTCCCAATAAAACAGCTGGGTAAATTCTTGTACTTGCAGCTAAAGGGAAGAAAAAAAAAAAAAAAAAAAAAAAGAACCCTTGAAATGAATTTTTAATACAGTTTTGAGTGGGATTGCAGCAGGCGCTTCTGATCTGATAATTGCACTGGATCAGCCACAGTCGTCATCTTTTTTTCCCTTTAGAAATTTTGTGTAAGACTTTAGTGCTGGGAAAAGTTCTCAGGCTGAGTGCTTACAACATCTCCAGGTAGCTGGAGAATGGGGGAAGTGGGCAGCAGCATGGACAGGGTGGGCCCTTAAGGGCATGGGAAGCCAACAGCTGCCAGTTCTCATCCCTTTGTATCCAGTCAGTAGAGGGAAGGTCAAAAGAAATTCTCACTGTTTATTTAATCTGTGACCTGTACTGGCATTGCCAGAAAAGGTGACTCAGATGGCTGATCCCAAAGGACTAATCAAAAAAAGATATATAGATATATAGATATATACATGCACACACATATATAGATATAGAGATAAAGATAAATAGATATATATGTTGTTTTGAACACAGAGACTTCTTTTCCTTTGTACTTTGCTTTCCAAAGCAGGAGTATTGTAGGAGCTGCTGTTTGGGCAGCCACTGACTGTAAAGTGCAAGTGAAACTTTGAAAAGTTTTTCCCCCTCAGTGCAGCCTTCATGGGTGGTTCACAGTGCTTATTTGCAACCTACTGAGGTTAATCTCTCTATTCCCAGTGTAAACACAGACAGAGCAATGCCTACCTAGATGGCAGCTCAGAGGGGAAGCCAACCTGGCCACTGATTCACAGCCCATGTTCTTCCTCAGTTTTGAAAGATTCATGCTAAAGTTCCCTAGGCAAAAGTTACCCTTTGGAATACCCCATGAAAGGGTATTGGAATAATACTTGAAATGTATTTCACTTTTTTCTTTTACGGCTATCCCAGATTTATTACAATATCTTAGTGTCTTTCCTAATTGACACTAGAACATGTTGGCTGGTATTGCTATCAGTGCATCCTACTAGTGAGGCAGAGCTTGGATCAGCCAAAGAGTGCTTTTGTTGGCTTGGCATGGCTTAAATTAGTTTCTTGAGGGAAATCAGCTATCTTGGTAAAAGCACTTTGGTTCCTGATTCACTGAAGCTATACTACAGCTTTTTGCAGTGTAGAAATACAGTTAAAAAATCATGGCCCTAATTGACATTACCATAAATAATTTCTAGCATAGGCCTGGCTCTGAGTAAATGGGGAAGTACAGCAAGAAATATCTGCGTCCTATTACCAGCTGCCCTAAGCCAAATCTTGCCTTGAGATCTTCCCAGCTTTGCTTCTGCAGTTTAACAAAACAGGCTTTGTGAGACTGGTACAATCCCCAGCAGTTGGGAATACAGTGGTAACCACAGAAGGAAATATAGGCTCATTTTTCCCCTCAGTGTGACAACACCTCTAATATGACTGTTAGGCTATGGGGTGAAGGGCAAAGATTCTCTGTGCTTTGCTCCTTTCCTTTCCTTTCCTTTCCTTTCCTTTCCTTTCCTTTCCTTTCCTTTCCTTTCCTTTCCTTTCCTTTCCTTTCCTTTCCTTTCCTTTCCTTTCCTTTCCTTTCCTTTCCTTTCCTTTCCTTTCCTTTCCTTTCCTTTCCTTTCCTTTCCTTTCCTTCTCTCTCTTTCATTCTTTTTTTTTTTTCTTGTGCCATTCTGGAAAGCCATTGGCTGCTGCCTGAGATATCCAGAGAGATGCGGCAATTAATTTTCTTTTAATCAAGGTCGGATGAAGTAAATTGGTGCGGCTCTGCAGCCCCTCATTTTCTGTTTTTGCAGTGATGCAAAACAAATATGATCAAATTATGCTCCTTCTCACCTTATTGAATTAGGAAGCGTGACTGATCCAGGAGAGCTGCGATGTTATATACTGTACCAATCCTCACCATCCCCCCCTTCCTGACAAAGCCATCGGGAATCTTTCTGCAGGTTTTTTATTTCAAGTTCAGAGGGAAGTGTGGGAGTGGGTGTGGGTGGTGGGGAGAGAGTCCTATTTATTTTTCTTAGTCAGTGGGGTGAAGCTGTATATTTCACCTTACAGTGATGTGTGAGTAATCACAGTAAGCAGGTCCATCTAGGTTCAGGAATAAAATCTGACAAGAGAACAAAGATGCTAAAAGCAGGCCTGCAAGGACAAGGACCAACAGTGGGTCTTCCATGCATGTCTTCCTGCTGTGGGCATAGGTGTGGGACTAGTAGACTTTCAGGCACTGACTTGCAGTGGAGGGTCACAAGGGCCTCTTTCCAGCTCTGCCATTTACTTCTGCAACCTTGGGCACACCAACCTTCTCCCTTTGTGCCCCAACTACCCAGGCTGTGCAATATGGGGAATGAAGTTTGCCCTGAAATTCTCAAATAAAAAGCATGCAATAAGAGCTAAGCATTGTTTCCACATTGTCAGCACTGAAGGCCTATTTGGTGTTAATTCATTGCAGCATGCCAGAGCAGAGAGAAATAAAAAGAGATCCATGCTCACACACAGAGATATCTCACGGACATTTTGCTTCTACTTAGGTTGTCCATCTAATCTAAAATGAATGTTATTCTGAATGACAGCATCCGTTTGCTCTTTGTATATGCAGAAACATTACAAATCCTGTGATCAATACCACTAGGGACATCCAAATTGCACAATATATATAGTCCTGTAACTTAAGTCTGGGAGGTCTCGGCATCCAGCAGGCTCAGACTTCTGTGCTGCTCTTTATTTCAGAGGGTCTTTGTGTGGGGAAGGGTGGCAGGAGTAAGGCTGCTATGGTCAAAACTTGTAATACCCTTCAGGGAATAAAGCATGAAGATGCAGCAGGAAAAATGCTTTGAGTTTATATAATTTTTGTCTATTCATTAAACTTCCTATTTAAGTACAAACCAACATGTTTATCTGTCCACCTGTAATGTTATATACTGCTGCCCGTCAGTGTAGAACCTTAAACAGACTGGCAATATTGGTGTGGGGTCTCATGAAGGATTGTTTCCCTACCCAAGGTATAGACAACTCCACATGCTGAGGTGTTTGTTGCATTGGGTGAAAGCAGATCTGGGAAGAAGAGTAGGATGGAGATTGTCTTATTTATGGGTGAATTTTTCAACCTCAGCTCCTTTAGAGGAAGAAACGTAAATAGAAAAGATAGGAAACAAGAATTCCGATAGTAAAACCTTGCCCAGCCCGCCAAGAGTCTCCTCACCCTAGCAGACCTAAAGAGAGTGCAAAGATACAAATGAAAAAGAAAACAACACACAAACATAATACTAAGGAATATTTTCTTTTCCACAGTCTTAATTTTTAGCCACCTTCCTATTCTTGTTCATTAATATCCAGTCTTTTCCCTTCTTGGAAACACTTTGCTGAGGTGTATGGCTCCTGACTGCAGTTGGTGTTAATTGAAACTTCCCAGCAGAAGGAGGGGCAATCTTGAAGCTCTCTTTCATCTCTATAAAAATGCTCAAAGGGTGTGGCTACAAAAGGGCTTTTGAAGCAACTCTGTACCAAATTACAGTTTAGAGTAGGACCCTTGCTGTAATTAATGACAATGTTCAAAAACTATCTTATATGGTTCAAGTTTACATTACATCCAGCAAGATACAAAGAGAAACAAGCGCAGTGCTGGTAAAGACTGAGGACTCATTGAGGGATTGGACATGCTATGTGCCTTCTGAGAATGTCTCCTTTATGTCTTTTCTACATGTATCACTTCACAATATCAGTGCTAACATCCATCATTGGTCCAGATATCTATTAACCAACTGATTTAAGCCACTCTGATTTCTTTCTGCAGTGTCCAGTGTAGCCCTTTACTTCTGTTACCTCCATATCCTCATTCATAGTCCTGGACCATTTACTCTCACGCACATTTTCCCCCAGTTCCCTCATTTTTTCATATCCTCCCTGTCACACATTGATCCAATTATTTTTGGGGGCAGCAAGAAAACACAACCCATAACACATGAACCCACCAGCTCAGCAGATTTTACTCAGTACTGTTTTGGCATTGGGTCCTCCCCATATTTCTGTGAATCACAGTGCCATTCGTGATCAGTGCTCCAAATGAAGCTCACTAGGAATTTTTATTACTCAAGAACTGTGAAGTAATAGTCTGAACTACGAATCACTGGAGCTGGCAGGGTCTGGCTCCCAGGGGTGTGCTGAACAGTGTTAATTGTCCTTTTTTCCCCCACTTTCCCTGACCACAGGAAAGGAGCCACAACTTACTTACAGCTCTCCCATCCTATGTTTTCTTTCAGGAACTCAGATCCTATAATTTCTATGTCCTGTGAAAAGCATTCTTAAGTTTTAGAATAATGCTGTCTTTGTGACTGAAAATAGATGCTGAGAGTCTGAGTGATACAAATCATAAATAATATCTTCCACTTAGATTAGATCTCAGAACTTGGTGTGAAGCAAGTTTATTTTGATTTCAAAATGGTTCTTACTTTCAGAGGCAGTAAGAGGTGGGATGTTGTGCCTAGGGCCAGAGTCAAGCATAGAATCTGGGTTTCTAGAGTTCATTTTTCTAGAATCCTTTGCAAAGGTTTTTGGGGGACTAATTACAAAATATGGCAAAAGGTACTCTCAACTCTCCTAGACCCAGACTCCACCAGGAGTTAGAGGCTGGCATAGCAGAGGGCACCAGTGAAGGCTTGGTACAGGGAACAGAGAAATTATGGTTTCAGCAAGCCTACACTGGTGCAGGTGCCACCAGGAGCTTTGGTTGCATGGAAAGCTTATAGCTGCTTCAGGCTGAGGCTCAGCCTCTTCCAGATGAAAACACAGTAAGGAGGGATGTGATGCCAGGAAGAAAAAGATCTGCTCTTTGTCAACTCTGAATCTTGGTGAAGAACACAGCTCACCTCATCTCTGCTACAGTCAAAGCAATGGCTCCCATATGGAGCTCTGCCACTCTGCAGGAGGAAGGCAAAATAGTTGTCCATAGGAGAGATTCCCAGATAGAAAAATGGAGCCTTAAGGAAATGTTGCCTTGAGGCAGCATTCCTAGTGAGTGCCAGAGCTTCATTTGACCCACCTTGTTTTGTTCCCATCATTTCTGTGATTGGGAGGGAGAGGAGAGGAGAGGACTGGGAAGAACCAGGTTTCCCTTCCACACTTTTAGCAGTGAGATTCTACCTCAGTTTGGTGGTGATGGCAGAGGAACCTTCATCTGGTTAAGTGCTATGTCAGGAGCTACATTTAAGAGAAAGAAGATGGTGTTAGAGTTGAGAGAGGATATCCCTGGAACCTGCTGAGGGAGAAGCACAGTAAAAGGTGTTCCTTTTTGGGTGACTTTCATCATAGCAGAGGGGTTCCCACTGTTCTCACAGCCTTCTAGCTGGCAAGTTCCACAATCAGAATCTCTGGGTTAGGAGATGGAGAGAGTGGTCTGATGTTGCTGTTGTGGTGTAAGTCCAGCTTCCCCTCCCCAGGAGGAATGTCCTTCACTCTGTATGCAGGATTTTCTCTGGTCCCATTGAGAGTGGGCTCTGTGCCACTTTATACTTTGGAGGATCATTAGCAGAAATCATTAGCTCTAATACAACCTCCTCCATAAATCTCCCCTGCACCTGGATCATTTGTCCATGCCTAATTTCCATCTCCCTAATTTTATGATTTGTCCCTCATTTGATGAGGGTTCCTTCCATTAATTGTGTAGTAAGTGCTTCCAGATAAAGGGCTGACGAGTTGACCCCATCTTGGAAAGACATGGTTTGGGCTTTTTTCCTGAAGGATAGAGTCCCTCTGAAATATTCTTGCTCCCCTTTCAGAGGGCATCACTCCAAATCTTAAAGGCACCACAGCAGCTTCCCATAGGGAAAATGCTTCATTCAGATAAATCCTATTCATTGGAGGCACTGCAAGGCAGATGAAAGCAGCAAAGCTCAAGTCCAAGGTGTCCTCTGCCAGAGTAAGAAAAATCTTGTAAGCATTATCTGTACAATTCAATTCAGACCAAGGAATAAACCTCTGCTTTTTCCCACTGGATCCCTCCTAATTATCATACTTGGAGTATGCTTTAAGTTTTGCTTTCCCAAAGCAATTCTGTATCCTCCCACAAGAATCTCCTCTGCTGAACCTTTTCATGCTGTGCTAGGCTGCACCAAAGATCCTTAGCCTGTGTGATAATGGTTAGGGAGGGAATTGGTCGAGTCACCTGAAGAAGGGACTTTGCATCAGGCCCACAGAGCTCTTTTTCCAGCTTTTCTGAAGATGTTCCAGTTGGTCCCAGAATAAAGCAGCTCTTTCTCCATGCCTCTGTTGCCATCTAAATAAGATGGTGATACTAGGAGTAGAGTGCCATGAGAGTTTAATTAATTAATTTGCAAATGCTGTGAGGTCTTCTGATGAAATTCACTGCATCAGCACAAAGTCATTTAATCTGTATTACATATTGAGATCCCAGTAGCAGGACCACCCCAAAGGCATGGGAAAACTAAATAAAAAAAGGAGCAGCCAAACTTTCTGAGCATTTTGTCAAATATTTTATGCCTCTGGAAAACAGGGTTTTGTTGATGCATTTGTCCTTGAACTTCTGACTGTGCAAGAGTGTGAGGCAGCTGAAATGGCTCACACTGGGAAAGACAGAACCCACTGGAGTGCTCTTAGAGCTGAGTTTGACACGCTGGTTCTGTTCTGCAGTGTTCAGTGTGTTTCTCCCAGCCTCATCTCCCCCAGCCTTTCCTCATACCTGTCCCATATTCGACATGGATGTTAGAATATTCACTGAGATATTCACAGCTTGACCCAAAACTCAATCAGAGAGTACAAAAGCTTCCTCACAACAACCAAGGTTATAAATGGCACGGGCAGCAGAGCTATTGGATTCTCAGCACCTCTTTTGCTTTTTTCTTTAACTGCTGATTTAGTTGAGAGGGTCTGTCTGTGACATTCTTGCCCTGTAGCTCTTTTCTCCTGAGTCTCTGTCCACTGTAGTGACAGTACAAATTCAGAAGAAGGGCATAGGAGAGGAGGGAGGTGCAGTGCTAGAAGCAGCTTGCACGTTTTACAGGTAACATTATCTTTTATTGGCATCCTAAAAAGAATGTCAGGCACTAGAGTGGAGGATTTTTTTCATTTTTTTTTTTTAATTTCTGCTTCATGGCTATTCTGTTGCAAGATTTTTATCACATCTGTGATGCCAGGAGAGGCAGACAGTGTCAGTGACAGAACTGGCCATTCACAAGATTTCTGGAGACCTTTTGTCACATCCTCTGGAACACACCGTGAAGACCTCAACATAATTTCTGTTCTAAAACTAGAAATACTCTGAGACTGAATAAGGCTCAGGCTTTTCCAGCTGACTCTGTAGCCAAAAGTTGCTCTCTGCTAGTCAGTCACACCTACCAAGAGAGATCTTCCCATTGCTTTACAAGCTGAAACAACTTCTGCAGTAGTTTACCAAGATTGATATTTTTAGGAGTCATGCAGGCCATGGAGTGTAACTGCTATCTCTAAAAGCCAGTAAAGACATTTCTATTGATGTCTGGTTCAGCAGGAACATTTTCAGTGGCCAGGCATTGCTGTCTAACCCAAATTATTTCTCAGAGTCTAGGCAACTCTTCTCACTGACACATTTCACGTGAGTTGACATTGCTTCTCTTTTTCACAGCAGCTCAGTTCTCTCTGGTCAAAGTTTATGGTAAGATAAGACCTTTTAGACCAGCAGCATAAACTCTTGTACCAATAGACTGGCCTTAGAGTATGTCTCCTCTTTTCTTCCAACCACCTGATTTTCCTTGTGCCTCCCTTGCAGTGGGCAATAAAAATAAAAAAATACAATCACTGCCTTTGCCAAACCCACTGAAGAGTAGGTAAGTCTGTTCTCCAAGGACAGTTGTACTGTTGCCACAGAAAGCAGGGGTGAGAAAGTCTACCAGGTTTTGGATGGCTTGGATGGTTTCAGTTGTGAAAAACAGTAGAGAAAACACTGTATTGTGACTTCCAGAAAGTTGTAGGGAAGAATGTTTGTCTCAGTTGGTTCTGGCAAAAAAAGGACACAGGGAGTAGCCATATCCCATCTTTGAGAATTTAAGTGAGTTGTTCAGAATCTCCTCCTTGGCTTTAGGACTTTGCATGGTCACAAGATGGATGTGTGGTGTAGCTGATGGAGGATCATACCCCCAGTGCATGCAAAGCACATAAATATGGCTGGTCACAGAACCAGGAGTACCTGAGAACAGCCACACAAAGTGCCCCAGTGTCAGATAACGGGATTGGTTGCAGTAGTAACCCTGCAAACTCCTGCTCTGGATAGGAATCTGTGCACAGTTAGCAAATCTCTTCAGACAGGTATGCACCCCATTCTGGAAGCATTGTTAGGATCTGCTGCTGATCCAGACTGCCTAGAAAGCTGAATCTGAAGGGATGGGAAAAGTGCAAAAATCAGGGTTGTTTGTTTGTTTGGGGTTTTTTTCCTTCTTGTTGTCCTTTTGGGGGAGGGGGGGTTTGGTGTGTTTTTTGTTTGTTTGTTTGGGGGGCTTGTTTGGTTTTGGTTTTGTTTAGGTAGTCTTATTTTTAACTACATAAATTCATATGATTATATTCTGACGATCTAAACACTGTGGGTCTGGAACAAATACTGGAATTCCTTTCCAAAATAAATCTCAACAATGATAGCATTGAGAGGTCTGATCTTTCTTCTGCAGTTATCATACTGTGTTTGCATTACTGCTTTGTGTGTGTGTGCACAAATAAGAGTGCCATTTCAGTGCAGAAAAATGTGTAGAAATGTGAATGCGGGCAAGTGTCTGTACATAAGAACATGGACAGGAGGTTGTGTGTGTGTGTGTGTGTGTGTGTGTGTTTAAGAGAGGACATATGCATGTCTACAAACTTTGGTTTATGTGAGAGTATATATGTGTGGGAATGTGTACATGTATGTAATTTTGTGATTGTGTGGGAGAGAGGAAGGGAAAACATGATAAAGTCATTTGAACCTGTTTGAAGGTCAGGTCTCCCCAAGGTTATCTGCTATTTTTCCCTTGAATCTGTAAAGTAATGGTATTCACACTCACTACTTGAGAAGTGTTTCTTTTTATAGCTCTTCCAGATGACAAATAATGCCTGTTTTTGAAGTCCTTTTTAAGTCATTGTTCCCTGGATGCAGATACCATGTTTGGGTGCAGGAGGGGAACAGAGCACAGAGCTATTTCTCCTTTCTGTCTGCAGGGATCTTTACTGGGACTAGTGAAATTCCAGTCAGGATCATCCAAGGGGCTGCAAACTCATAACATATGAGCTAATAGGACACCCTCTCCTTCAGGCCACATGACACAGTGAGAGAGAAGCAGACACCCACCACAGTCCACTGCAAGCTGTGATGGTCTGGACTATGGAAGCTGTACAATCCAGCTGAAATCAGTGGTAGACTTCTCAAAGGAAACATCCCCAAGCTGACCTGTTGAGAATAAACTGAATTTAGACTTGGTGGGTGGACAGGTGTCTGGATCAGAGCTGCCCCTTGTTGAGGCTAAGGCTGAATAAATTTTGCCCTAGGGTTGAAATATTTTGGGCATTGTTGCCCTCTGTGGGCACTGTGGAGGTGTGGGCAGCACACAGAGCTTTCTCCACTCCCCAGAGAGGCACAACCAGCCTGATTCCCACCAGGTTTCCAAGCAGACCAAATCCAAGCTGCAGGCGCTTGATGATACTGTTCTCTCACCATAGAATCAACCTATGCTCTTTTAAAACTAGCATCCTTTTCCTTGCCTTCCCTAACTGTTTTGGTTATTGTCTCTTTGGTAGCAGCAACAGCTGTCCTGTGCCCAGAAGCTGATCAGTGTTGTATTGAGCACAGGAGTATAGCAGGAAACAATATTTAGTGCTGCTTCACCTAGGGATGGACAATTTGTGCGTTCCTTGGAGCACTCCCCACAGCTTTTTATGCTGGCCAGACCCACCCCAAGGTGTGCTAGAAGCTCAATGTGCTTAGTGGCTATGACAGGAATTTTCTGGAATATAAACAGAATGGGTCTCTCAGAATTTGGGCCAAAGAGAATTGCAGATACCTATGAAGGTGTTCAGCTTCATATTAGATAAAGATCAGGAGAAATATTTTTTTGGGAAAAATAGCAAGCACGTTGGAAACACAGAGGACAGAAAGGGGACAGAAAGATTCAAGAAATAATCCAGCAGAGGACACGGAGAAAGCTTGGTTGAATGGATAAATGGGCTGTGAGCAGGAAACGATATCTGACTTAATGTCTTAGTCAGACAGAAAAATTAGATGGTGTAAACTGATCCTTCCTGCAAGGGGTGCTGAACTTTTTTGGTGACTTTAGAAGGCCATGTTTACAGTAACTCCATCTCGTGACCATGCTATAAAGGCAGGCTCTTTGGGCAGGGAGGAAGGAGCATTTCATGAACACACACAGACACACACCTGCCTCCACGGGCAACCTGGCCTTGTACTTACTGGGCTTTTTTTTCATTATAAGATTGTACTTTGCTTTTTAACATAGAAATATAAAATATGCATGCATATGGCTTATCAAAGATGATAACATTCACAGGTAAGGGAACATAAGTCCACTTTATAGCAATAAATTATCCACCCCACCCTTCTGGACTGATTAGCAGCTGTGTCTTAACAAAGCTTTCTAGAGTTTTCCTTCTAATTTTTTACCGGAATTGTTTTCTCCATTTTAGCTACACTCATATGGGTATTGTTATGGAAGTGCCTACAAGGATTCCTGACTGTTGTTCCCACTGAGCCCCTGAAGTTACAGAGTCAGTTTTGAGATGCTTGCCCTAAGTGTTGATTATCAGAGAATACAATTTTAATAACAAGATGCAAAGTTTGCACGAGATTTCCATTCCCCTACAGGAAGTTACCCCAGTTTGGTTCTGACTAAGTGACTAAGTGTGCTTTAAGTCTTAGAGAGACTGAGGTTTAACATTTAGGGCTCTTCAACTAAAGTTTGGATATTAAAATCTGTCTATAAGTCTGCTGGGCACAGTTTGATATGCACTATTATATAACCTGGTTTATCATATAAGCCATTGAAACCAATAAACTATTTTGGTCCACAGAAAAGCAGTGTCTCCAATAGCACCAAATCAAATTTATTGGTATAAGGGTATGATTCAAGTCAAACCTTAGTTTAATAGGTAACCAGTAAACTTGCTACAGTAATTATCAGTGTAGTTCCAGAGTAAAATTTGCCTTGTTGAACCGTGCTGGTATTTATGTTGGTTCAGACAAATGTGTTTTACTTTGCCATTTCAGCTGCTCAGGAGTATGGTCAGGTCCTGTGTCTCAGCTGGGGAGAGGGGAACAATGAGCTGTAATAATTCAGCCACTTGAGATAATCTGTACATACCCTTAGTGTACTGGCAAGCTCCAAACCTTTTCTACACATTTTCATGACATTATTATCTACTTTTCAAGTACATGAATCAACTGTGGACACTCAGATTACTTCATAATGATCCCAGAGAGAAACAGTTTAATAACAGAGAATAGGTGTAGTTTGCATAGAACCAAAATTCATAGTTTTCCCCTAAATACACTGAAGAGATTATCTGGGTTTGTGAATCATGATTCAAATCTTAAGAATGTGAGATACACCCCCGAAAGCAGATGGTTCAACAGTTACTCAAAACTCTTTGATACCACTTGGGACCTTTCCAGTACTTCTGGTTAAGCAAGTGCTTAGTTGCTCCTCTACTCTGTGGCTGCCATGTGCAGTAGGGCCAAGGGACGTATAAAGATGTCAGACACTTCCCTGCTGACTTTGGCAATATAAATGGACCAGTCTTTTTACATCCAAAAGCTATTCCCTGATTCCTTTGGTCAAGTTTTGTATAAATTCAACTTTAGCACCTTCCCTGATATCTGAATTAGAGCAAGGACTTTGGGACTGGGTCTGGGATCACTCCTGAGTTGTCTACAGTAATGGCTTCAGCATGCAGAATGAGCTAAACTGAGCTGGGGTTACAGATGACCTGCCTTCAGCTTCTCCCAGGACTGAGTGCATCGCATGGAGACCACATAGAAGCAGGTCCTTGGGTGTGCTGGGTGTGTTTGCTGCTTGGAACAAGCTCTGCACTCGCACACAGCAGTGCAGTGACCTTTGTATTTCCATAAGTGTCTCAGGTACAGCATATTTGTGATGTTGGAGCAGGAAGGAGAGTGACCTGGAACCAGACCAAAGCAGAGACAAGCAAAGTCTGCCCAGATCTGAGCACCCCAAGAGTGCACCAAGGTGGTTGCTTTCTGCACAGCATTCCCAGGTAGAGCTGGGACTTAAGAGTTGGGTGGGGTTTACCCCCAAACTCACAAAGGATCTGTAGCTTCACATACCAAGCAGCCTGGGATCCTGGGATCCAGTACTATTCTCTCTGCTTCCTTACTTCTTGGTGCTCTCAGACATGTCTTTCACAAAGAAATTGAACTTTTAATGCCAATACAGCCAGATAACACTGTCAGACTTGGGTGGCAGAAATGTATGGCAAAGTCAGAAGTCTGGATCTGGGAACTGAGTGTGGGAGGGTGGGACATGAGCTTTTCTGTAGGATCATTTTATGAAGGTGAGGAGGTTCTGCTGGTATTGGTAGCATACTAGAGGACAAATGTTCCTTCCCTTTGATCTGTAGCCTGCTTCACCCTGTAGGATTTTCACAAGAGGATTTATCAGCCTGTACGTTTGTTAAAGTGAAGCCAGAAAGGGAAAATAGTCCCTTCAGTCTTTGCTAGTGGAAATTGCTCTGTGTGAAAACCCAGAGCACAATGAGAAATAAATAAATTGAAACCCAGAGCTGAGAAATAAACAATCCCAGTGGGAATAGTGTGATCACAGGAAAATAAGAACAATAAATTGCCCTTCTCTGAGGTTTCAGGGCTCTTAAAAAACATCAAATAATTCTCATAGCTCCTTCCAAATATAGCAGCAGTGATCTTCTCCCCCCTGCCCCTCCCTCCAATTTTACAGATTAGGATGTTGAGGTACAGTGACAAAACAGTTGAAGTGGCAGTTGCAGTGTTTAGTACATACGTACATCTCACAGTTTTAGAGATACCTGAGTAGCTTGATATCAGAAGAGTAAGGCTCTATTAGTACAGTGATCTGTCTGGTGTAATTTTCCACTCCTTGCAGTACTTATTCAGCAGTAGCTTAGGTATCTTTAACCAGCATTGTACTGTGCAGTGTCGTCATATTCTGTAATCCAATTCATTTATTCCTAGGACCAGTGTGATTTTCTCTCTGACCTCTTTAATATCACGGACTGAAGAATTGCCCCAGCCTCTGTTCTAGTCTGAGCAAATCAATCCAGAAGAGACATGGCCATATTTTCATCTCTTCACTTTCAAGGTCTAGATTCATTTTTCTAGAGAAAATGTTCCAGGCTCATTGTCTAATCCAGCTTCAGAGTGATGCTTCTTGGCTTTGCTATGCTATGTAACCCCAAGCATGGCCTGTTTTTCATGAGAATTCAGAATATGAGAAAAATCTTCTGAAGAAAAGAGAGAAGAGATATTATCAGCTAAAGGGAGAGAGAAGGCGGGTCCTCCTGTCCCTGGAGTCTCTTGGGGTTCACTGTGACTGCAGAGAAATGGGCTGGGAGGTGCATGAACCAGGCAGCAAGGAGAGCACACCTTAAAGGTAGCATTGCCAAGAAACGTCTCTGGTCTGGACTTCACATGTGCATAAAGTCACTGGCCTTAACCAGGTTATAAACAGAGTCTTTCTCTTTCTGAAGTGCAGGTTTTACTGTTGAGACAAGTGTGTGCCATGGCAAGAGGTGGCTGTGAGCTCCTCAGAGGGCAGTGATTTGTAAGCAAACTAGCCATAAATACATCAGCCAGTGGATTAGTAAGTGGTGTGGGTGGGTGTAGGACATGTGCATACATACACATACAGACATGCATACACATGCATTTCTGTCTCTGCCAAGCTTTTGCTAAGTGGTATCATTGAAACAAACTGCCAGATGAGTTAGGATCTTTGGGTGAAAGTGTGTATGCTTGAAAATATGGCAATAACAACATTTCCTTTGAACAGACCACTGTGTAAAGATGCCATTGGATTGCAGAGGCTCACCAAAGAGCAGCTTCGATCAATCTGTGTACTGAATCTGGTGAAACAAGTCTGCAAATGGAATTTGTTGGTGAACTGATGGTAATTACATTGCAGCTGAAGGGAGCTTGTAGATCTTGAGGCTAAACTCAAAACTCTGAAGCAGATTTACTTATCATTACTGCTGCAAAGCCCCCTTCACTCTGAGCTGGTTTCACACTGCTCTGAGAAGAGGGAGGTAAATTTGGAAACAGAAGGATAAAGTGTATTGGCTAAAAATCAGCAGTTTAGGCTCCCTCATTACTTGTGAGCAGTGTCTTTCATTTTTGAACACAGATTATAGAAAAATGCTGTTCTTAAAAAAAATAAAATCTCATATTTCAAAGGGAGAGGAAGACCCTGGGTGTACTACAGAAGAGTAGCATGGAAAGATGTGATGCAGAGATACAATACTTAAAGAAAAAAATAGTGAGCGTCTATGGGCTTGATCCAAATGCCTACTCAAACTGATTAGAGTCTTTCCCCAGACTTCAATGGGATCAGGCCCCTGATATTTCATAAACACAGATATATATTTAAAATGATTTAAGAAAGTTAAGATGATAGATAGATTGTCAACTTACAGCAGTGGTGGTTAGATAGTATAACACCCTCCTTCTAAGAGATGCTACATCAAGATGATCAGGGAATTATGTGCATAAAATAAATCCTCAGGCTTCAAGATAAGAGCACACTGCAGTTTTTTTGCCATATGGTTCAGACTAAAATTTCTTGCTAGTCCAGCTCAGATTCTCTTCCTTCTCCTTCCTGATATGTTCCAGCTGAGCTCAGCTATTCCTGGGCTGGTTCTAAGCATATTAAGAAAAATCTATGTCAGTGCCCACCGTATTTTATTTTCTGTAATCTGAGCTACGCAGGCAACCAAACCCTTGTGCTGCTTGCTGTTACACTCTGCTGGTGTCCCGGTGTCCCTGTCAGCACCTTGGGTCTGCCCATGTGCAATCAGGAACGGAAGAGGGACCTCACTCTGCTCTCTGGGAAGATTTCAGCAAAAGCTGAGCCTCAACATAATAACTGTGCTCACACCAGAGTCAGTCAGAGCTTTGTTGTATGGGATATTTAACATTGACTTCAGCAGAACACTGGAAAAATCTCACAGGAAATAGCTGATTAGAGAAAAGTAGTAGTTTAGGTCAAAGTGAAGAGAAATCTTCTCATTCCATTGGAATAGATGATTTTGATCAATTTTTTGCAGAGGCCAGTGTGGCGTGTCTCTGTTTTACGTGAGTGAGGGAGAATGAGGCAAGGGCAGGGGTGCAGGAAGGGAAAGAGAAAGCAGTTAATTTGACTGAATAAAGATAAAAGAATGCAAGCACCACCGAGTTTGCTGTTTATCTGGACATTGTGTAATGTTGCAGAATCAGATGTGGCACTCTGGCTTTTGCACAGAAATGCCCAGGGAGAAATCCAGCCTTACTGCTATGAATAATGAGTTTTTTAGAGGGGACTTCCTGATCTCTTCTCCTCCCCACAAGGTATCCACTTTGCAAGCAAATTTGTGGCACTCTGAGCTTCCTAAATAAGAGAATTTTTTCTTTGATCTGAGGAATTAATTTCTGTTTCCACCCCACTGCAGGGCAAAAAAAGGGCATGGAAATGCCTGGGTGCCTTAGCATCCTTTCAGGGGAGAGTATGAGTGTTTGGCAGAGGCGAGAGCCCAGACAGTCCAAATTCATCCAAAGTTAACTTAATCCCTTTTGGTTGGGATGGAGGTCTGTCATTTAGAAACAAAGGAGGGAGGAGAAAGCTGCAGAGGTTATAAGGAAGAGCAAAGCCCTGAGATTGTAGAAGGTCTGTGAGGTCCCGCCAGGTCTGGATTGATTAGTATTCAGTATTTATAATATCTCCATAATGGTAAAACAAAAGAAAACAAGCCCAGAGAATGCATTTTTAATCATCAATCACTGCTCTTTGTTTGTCATGAATGAGCAGTGAGGGGAAATAGTCTCCCATAATCACCTCCCTTCACATCTCCTGCCACACAGGCCTCGCTGGGTGTGCTAAAAGGGAAATAAATAAACAAGCAGTAGATCTCAAAATAAATCCCAGAGACATGGGTGCTACGTGGGTTATCAGACCCACACACAGGGGTCTTGTTGAGGATACAAAGTGAGGGAAGGACATTTACAAAGCATAAAAACAAAGAGAAAGCATTCTATAGCATTAGATGCAAGGAAAAAAAAAAGGAGGATTGGGGTTACAGAGGGGCAGCAGGTGAGGGAGATCAGAGAATGATCAGTGGTGGAATAGTGAGCAAAAGCATGTCAGAATAGGGACTTCTCATGGGAAATACAATATTAGGATGGAAAGCTTGAGAAGCATCAAATCTAAAAGAATTTCAGCTTTTTCAGTATCTGAGGATCATATAATTTTAGGATTTCCACATGAAAAAAATTATCTTTCTCAAGGATAACATTTGTGCTGGAAAAAAAAATTGAAAAGCCCATTGTTTCTATTAGGAGCCCCCAAAACCACATCTTATCAGGGACAGCACTATGCCAAACTTCTCCAATGGGATCCCTGCTTTGATCTTGCAGCAGTTCTCACAGGGCCTTTGTTGTAGCCCCAAGTGCCTGTCGGGAGGAAGGGAAACATTATAATTCTCCCTTAATAAGTGAGATAACAGGCTTCTGGGAGGGTAAGGCCCAAATTTTCTAAAGCATGGCTGGTGACTCCACACCCACTTGGTGTGTTTAGATGAGTGTTCCCAGTGTGACAGGAGACCAGAGCCATCAGATCAGCCTGTAAGGAGCAGACACGCTACATCTGAATCCTATTGAAAAATAATAAAAAGGTAATGACTTTGTCATTACTGGACATGGGTTTGTCTGTTGGCAAGGGGGGAGGAAGGGGAGGTTTTCTGCATTCAGGCTATAAATAATGTTTCCCATTATCCTGTGCAGTTCTCTTGCATTCCTTATGCAGCCCTTGGTTCGCCTCCATCTCACTGGGCCAGTGCAAAACTCCCACACCATCCTACCAAGCATGCACTGCTAGAAAAGGGAGAGGGCCAAGGAGTCCCTGTGTCTGTGTCCCAGTGCCAGTGTGACCTGTGGAGACACTGAGCAAGACAGAGAAAATCAAGTCACCTCCTCTTGCCCAGGACATAGGTGCAGGTGACCAAATGGAAGGGGCTCAGTTTCAGAAAAGTCCATCAATAAATGTTCCCTGATGGAAGTGTTCTGAGATATCCAGGAGAGGCAGTGTGGAAGGGTCATGGTCTTGTAATTAACTCAGCTCTGGGCACTAACAGCATCTCCTTAAGCAATTGAGACTCCGTTCCAAACCCTGACTTTGAAGAATTTTAAACCATTTATTAAAAGGCCAAACTAAATTGCACTAGCTCTGTCTTAACCAAATTCAGGGCCAATATTTGCACTGTTTAGTTGGAGACACTCAAAATTGCACATCTCAGTTCAGCAGGTGAGGTTTGCTCTAGTGAAGTGCTGAAGGGAAGGACCTCAAGAACTGCTGTGACTTCGGACCTGTCAGGAAAATTGCAGCATTTAAACTAAAGGTGTTTTCTTAAACCAATAGCCCAAAACGTAGATGCCTACAAGGATATTTTTTAAACTGCCTTTATGTAACTAGCTTGATATAATTAAGAACTGATTTAAGCTCAAACAAAATAACTCCATCTTGCACCCAAATTGAAGTCCCCACACTGAGAATTGCATCTGCTGAACTAAATTAGTCAGAAAATCAGGGCAACTTTATGCTGTAAACAGACTTAGAGCTGTGGAGGATATTCCAGTTCTGTGTCCAGCTCTGCCACTGATTCACTGTGTCCCTAGGCAAGACTCTTAAGTTTTCCATCCATAAACTGTAATAAAATCTATGTAGGTGCCAGGTGATGTAGGGCCTAATTAATTAGTAAATTAATATAATGAACTCTAACTTGAAGGTCTGTATCAGCACAAATGAATTGTTAATATAAATTTTTATTATTTATTGCTATTTAGTTGATTATTTTCTAACACAGACAGACAATTACAAACATACTTCACACTTGAATTCCAGTTTTATTATTGTTGTTGATTATTTATTATTGTTTCCTTCTGTATTTATTTGTTACCTTTAGTAGTCTCTCTTAGGACTAAGCCCCAAACCAGTGGATGTTACCCAGACACATGGAATAGTGAAGTCACTGGGAAATCTGGGGGCAGAACTGGGTTTAAATGCAGGATGTTTCTTGTTAAGCGTCAAGTCTTTTGGTTGAACCTTTATATATATTTGAGGCGTATAAGACAGGTAAGGACAGATTCTGAGCATGGTAAACTCTTGTACATACTCATTTATACCAACCAAAAGTTAGTATCAGTCTGTAGGCCTTTAATTAGGTCTACAAGGTTTCAATATTTATATAACATACTTGCATACTGATATTAATTATATGTATTTCTAAGCAAAGACGTTTCAAAATGCAGAGCCTGATCCACTTCAATATAAATAATTCTTGCCCCAGTACTGCCAGCACAGGGGACTTGGAGCAGGGCACAATGGGGATCTAACCAATTTCTTTTGAAACGGGTGCATGCAAAGAAATAAGTGCCTGTTACAAAAAGGCACTAGGCAAACGATGACCACATGATATTCCTTGATTACTTGTGCCATTCCAATGATAAAATATGGAAGTGGATAATACTGCACTTGCAACTGAAAAAATGCCTCCTCCTCCTCTGCAATTACTTTTAATTTTCCATTATGAAACTAAGTAAATACACGGGCTTTTTATAGTGCATGTCTGAGTGATTTCTTCATTCTTCCAGTGAGTTGTGAAGCGGGATCAGAGGTCCTGGACTGCACCCTGGTCTGCACTGGGTTTGGAAAATGCCACTCCTGATGCCTGATGGCTCTTGGGTAGTACACATGGGATAGGTGACTGGTTCAGTCCAGTTTGGTGCTTTGGTCAGTCTAGACCTCCTCATTTACTAGAGATTAAGTGCCTCTTTGAGGAACTAATATGGCATGTAGGCCTATGGAAAGCATGTCACCTGCTCCGAGTGGGCGGGAACAAGGCATCTCAGCCTGAGTGTTGCCATGGGCCTCAGAGCTACGGGAACTACCTTTGCAGTCCCTCCTCCTCCCTTCTACTCAAAGCAGGGTGACTCGAGGACAAAGTTAGAACCCTCAGCATGTATTTCTCTGCTTATGGCATTTTAATCCATGCCCTTCTCATGTTGTTTTAGCATAATTTTTCTTGTGTGAGTAATTTTTGAGTGTACGTAGTTTTCTCAGGCTGCACTTGCACAGCATAGCCAGATGGAGCATTCTGGGGTATATGCTGGGTGTGAATAAAATACATTAATCTCTACTCTGCAGTAAAGACACAGCCAGTATGCTTGACCAACAGCTGTCCTGTCATCAGTCTAAATATTGTGTTCACTTCTGTGCTGAACAGCTTGTATTACCTTCCCATGCTCACATCTCATTGCTGCCTAGCAGCTCACAGGGGGATTTGACAGACACTCATCACATCCTGCATGTCTACACAGCTGCACCCACCCCACTCCATGGTGGAAAAGAAGGCTCTGAGGGCTCTGAGCAAAAGCAAGGCAACTTCTATGAAGTTAGGCTTAAGAGACAAATTTCTGGGTTTAACCAAGAGTTGTGGACAGCAGACAACCTAATAATGAGTTTGGATGCTACTGTTGCTAATTGCTGAATGATAAATAGCATAGAACATGTCCTGCAACTTCAATCCATGGAAATTCATTTGAAATATGTAGCTCAATAGAGCCAATGTCTTATGGGCACTAGGCTTGCAGTGCGCAGGATGTCCTCTCCCCAAGGACAGCGACTAATGGCATCGCTACACGCTATGGTAAGCTAAAGAAAGGCTGGAAATAGATGAAACCTCTTTGGAGATGAAGGAGCACGTGGAATATGAGCTGTCGATGATCTTGTGCAACTGAACTGTTTGTTAAATGTTCAGGCAAGAAGAAACTACTGAAGATGGAAACCATAACTGTGTAAGGTCTTGCGGTCATTTAGTAAATGCCAACAAAGAAAACCGTAAGAGGAAAGGAAATAAAAGTATTGTCCAAGATTCCTTTTGGATTTTTTCCACTGTCGTGTTATATGCTTGAAACAGAAAAGAGCAAAACCGAGAGACATTTTCCTTAGAGGTCTTTGGTTAAAGATCTTCAATCCCAATAAGAGACACAGTTTGGTTTGAGTTGAATCCTGGGCAGTGGGCAAGGAACCCCCATGGGCAAGAACAAAACTGAATCTGTACTGTAGGATTCTGGTTCACCAGATACATCTCAGTCAGCTTCTGTTTGAGGTTTATTGTTGAATTTTCCAGTGCTGTTAAACTATATCATGAGCCTGTTGAGAAAGTAAATTGCATTTTAGAGGAAATCTGAATGAAACTGGGCATGTTCAGAATTAGCAAAAGGCTTTTGAGATCGCCCTGCTGATGGCCATATTGCTCCACTGATGGCCATATTGCTCCTGTCTTAGTCTGTGTTTCAGACCCACTTTTCTGACAGATGCAGATGCCAGCACTTTTGGTTTGGGGGCAGTATTGACACAAGAACACAAAGGACTTGTGAGGGTGGTGCCTTATTACAACACTAAATTAGCTGGAGAGAGATTACTGCACCACTTAAAAGGAACCCCTGCAATGGTTAAATCTATAGAACATTTTCATCCACTGTTCAACACGGAAGTAAAATTGCTTTGGGTTGATGACAGGAAGATGCTGCATAAATAGTTAAGTATGCATCATTTGCAATTTGCTAAATTATTTTCTTTTTATCTAGAATGGGCTGTGTAAGGTGTCATTACCTCCTGTTCTATCTGGCTGAGGAGCTGCGCACTCTGGGGCTTGTATAGTGAACATCAGAGGGCTGAAGGCTTTGAGTGAGCTGTGGTCTGGAAGGAGACTCAAAGCTGTCAGAGGCACAGCTCATACAGTGTCTGAGCCTCCCACCACATGCAGGGGAGCATAGGCAGAAGAGACCTGTGGTGATAAACAGGACCACCTCAAAAACACTTACCCAAGTTCTCCTCCTAACTAGGCCAGCTCCACAGCACTTCAAAATTAGAAAACTTCCAAACAGAAGGAAGACCATTCAGTCTGTGTTCAGCACACTAGATGAGAGAAATGCAAAAACGTCAACAAGAGAAAATAGTAAGTAAATGCAATTAAAAGTAACGATGCAGGTTTAATTAAAGGGCCCTCTTCTCCCAAGCCTTCATTCTTCAGGGATGCCTCATAAGCAAGAATTCATCACTTGGGACTTGCTCTCTTTTACTTTTGTGAGAAGAAGTTGGGACATTTACTTTCAGAAACACATGGGTTTTAACCTGGCAGTGTCTCTCCAGCGTATCAAATTCAAGAGGTTTGCTGGTTGTATTTTCGGCAACTTATAAATACTTGCCACAATTATTATAACAGTCTCACACAGTCCTATTTACTTTAATAATCCCATTTTCATGCCCTTTTTCCTGCTTTCTTACTGTGAATAGGTAAAAATAAATAACTACAGAATGAAAAATTCCAAACAATACACAAATATACAAACCCTCAGATTTTTCAAAGACACTGGCACTTTAAACATTATTTCCACAAAATATGTCTCTGCACTATAAGTTTGGCCTGGTTAGTAGAAATCTAGTCTTTACAGGGACCTAAATATTTAACTCAATTGATGCATATTGCTAAACTTGACTGCTCAAAATTCATGAGTCAGACTCCACTCCTCCCTGAGCTGCCAAATCACAGGATTTTCACAAAAGCCATTAAAAATTTATTTCTTTGAAAGTTTTGTATTTGTTCTCTGGCTTCTGAGGCTTTTGACAGCACTAGGCCACATTTCCAAGTGTACTTGTGTAAACGCAAGTGCTAGAAACAAGTCATTCCAGGAGCTGGGGATCAAAAGAGAACACCAAATATTGGAAGACTCACAATAAAAGCTCAAGACCTGGCAGTAGTCCCACAAACGCTCATGTATGTGAGTCACTTTTACTCACATGAGTAGTCACATCAAAATCAGAGGAATTAGTCTATTATTATTAATTATTATTATTTATGTGTGTAGCAATAGCACATAGGAGTTGTGGTTATGGAGCTGGGCCACATTGTGCAAGGCACTGACAAATCCAGAGCAAATCCATGGTTTCTGCCCCAAAGAGCTGATGGTGTAAACACCAGACAAGAGGCAACAGGTGGAGACAGACACAGACAAGGAAGCGCATGGGAAGAGCAAGACGCTCCTGCAAGGGCTTCTGTGTGGGTGTGCTGATGTGGAGCTCCCTGCTGCCAATGAGCAAAATTATCCAAGAGTGTACAGGTTTGCCCAGCTTTGGCCTAGGGCCCAAATCCTGCAAGCCCTGTGATGGAGGCAGATCCATCCCACAGACCTACTGTCTAGGCAGGCAGGCAGCTGTACCTTCAAACTCCAGTGCTGAGTGCATGGTGCCAGCGAGCCCAGGCTCTTGGCTTCTGTAGAGGCAACGAGGGAATGAAGGAAAAAGTCTCTGTGGATGCTTCTAAGGAATCACCACCACAAAATGTGCACATGCAACTGTAATGTATACTCACTGTCTCAGTGAAATGAAAGGTGGAGCTGAGGAAAGTAGTTTAACACAGAAATGTGATGCCTGCCTGCTGGAAATTCAGGTGCATGACAACTCTTGTCTCTGATACTGCAACATCATCTCCCAAA
This sequence comes from Zosterops lateralis, assembly GCF_965231275.1. Taxonomy (NCBI): domain Eukaryota; kingdom Metazoa; phylum Chordata; class Aves; order Passeriformes; family Zosteropidae; genus Zosterops; species Zosterops lateralis. The sequence continues at coordinate 8,081,555 of NC_139782.1, read as the reverse complement.
ACCAGCCCAGTCTACAAGGCTGCTCAAAGCTTGCACGTTTGCTCTTTGGCATTTTCTCTGGGATCCAGACCCACAAAAGTTAGTCCTGTGTGCACCTCCAGCAAAGCCAGCACTGCCAAACTGAGAAATACTACAGTTGTAGATCCGAGACAATGGTTAGCTCTAAACTTGAGTGAAATCCAGACAAAGAACATTAGCAAAAGAAAAGTACAGAAGTTTAGAAGTTTCTAAAATAGCAACTGAACATGCCTAGGAAATGCAGCAGAAGAAAAAAGCGGTACACAAAACCTAGTTATTTGTCATCTCCATGGAGTTTAGTCTTGGGGAACTAAGGTGAACGGGGGTCAGCAGGTTGCAAAATAGAAAATTTTATAAAATTTACAGTGGTTCTCTGGGAAGGAGACAGATGGGGAAGAGGAACCGCTGGTGCAGGAACAGGATAGGGGACAGGCAGCTGCCCTTGCGGGCTGGGAAATAGGGACACTTTCTCGCCTTTTCCCTTGCCAGGGGTGCGTGATCCGGTCCGGGTTTTGCAGGCGCCTCTCCCTTGACTGCCTGCCCTGCCCGCCTGGAGACCGAGTCCGCTCCGTGCCCGCTCCCTCCCGCCGCTCCCCCCTTTCCCACGCCGGGCGGGCCGGGGCGGGCGGCGGCGGGCTCCAGGCCGGGTTTTGCGCGACGCCCGTCCTCCTGTTAGAAATAGGAAAATTCAATAATCAAAGCAAAGGGGAGCGCGAGGAGGAAAAATCCGGGATCAGGGCAAGTTTGATGGCGCATGCGCGCTGCTGCCTCCATCCCAAACACACACACATTTCCCTTGACTTGGAAAGTCAACCAAAGCAGCCCCAAGTGCAGGTAAGCCCGTCCGCTCCCGCCCGGCCCCGGCCCCGCCGCCGGCAGCCCCGGGGCCGGGGCGCTGCGCGGGCGGGCGGCGCTGCCCGGCAGGTGGGCAGCGCTCGGCGCTCCGAGCCGCTTCCCGGGGGCAGCGCCCACCTCCGCGGGCAGCGGGCAGCGGGCAGCCTCCGCGGGCACCGGCCGGCGGCGGGGGCAGGGAGGTGCTTTGGCGGCGGCGGGGCCGGGGAGCGCCGTGCCCGCTCGGCGGCGGCGCCCGTCAATTCTCGGGACTTTGGCAGGAGCCCGGGCAGGGGACGGGGGAACACGTGCTCCCGCTCCGCGCCGAGGGCAGGTAACCGCAGCCCCGCCGCCCGAGGGTCCCGGCCAGGCACCGGGAGGCGGGAGGGCAACGGCGGCAGCAAAGTTGGGCGAGCGGCAGCCGGAGCGCTCCGCGGACAGGGCCGGGCGCGGCGGGGCGAGCCGTGCCGTGCCGTGCCGTGCCGTGCCGTGCCGTGCCGTGCCGTGCCGTGCCGTGCCGTGCCGTGCCGGGGAACTTTGTGCAAAGTGGCCGGGCCGGGGCCGGCAGCGCTTGTCCCGGTGCCCGCAGCTCCCGCAGGATCGCGGCGGGCAGGGGAGCGCGGGTCGGGGGCAGCCGGTGCCCGGCCCCCCGGACGAAGCAGCAGGTTATTTTTACCCGGTGGTATTTGCAGAATGTGCAGCTGATTTGCCATCCGGAGCCAGGAAGTTTCCCCCTTCCGCCTCCTTCCCCTTTCCCCCTTTCCCCGTGCCGGCGGGGCAGCGGCGGGCGGGGGGCGGCCGGGCCGGGGGGCGGCGGGCGGGGGGCACTGCCGGGGCTCTGGGGGAGCGGCTGCCCACGCCGGAGGCACCGGGGACGGGGAACAGGTGTCCGAGCCGTCACTCACGGGCTCGGCCGGTGGGGGTGCCCGGCCGGGAAAGGCGAGGAGCGGTGCCGTGTCCCCGAGCGGAGCGCCGGTCCCGGGAGCGGAGCAGAGCGGGGGCACCGGGGCGCGGAGCAGGAGCGGGGGCACCGGGGCGCGGGGCAGAGGCGCTCGGCGGGCCCGGGGCGCGGGGCAGAGGCGCTCGGCGGGCCCGGGGCGCACACAGAGCTGTCAAGGGCTCGGGCGGGGGCGGGACCGGCGCTGCCGCTGCCTCGGGGAACTTGTGCGGAAAACTTTGAGGGGTGGGCTGCGGCCGGAGCGCGCCCCGAATCACGGCAGGTTTGAACCAGCGACTCGAGCCCTGCTGCTCTTTCGGGTCGGAAAGGTGAAACTTCTCCAGAGCTGCAGGTCCACCCTCTGTGTGCCCCCTCCCGTCCGCGCTGCACCGCACAGCCCTGGCAGCTCGCTCCCTGCCGGAGTGGCTGTCTCTCCCAAAACTTCATTGATGAATTTATTTCCTCTATTGATTTGCTGACTGTCAGCGTGGTATAATTTCTTGCGAATGTTTCCGACTTCTCCTTTCACAAGTCCTGCCTGCTTCCCACCTACCTTTTATCTGCGTGTCGCTGCCACCTTGTCGCTACCCTAAAGGTGGCTTGGAAGAGTTTATGGGAGAATATTGTTGAACTTCAGTAATCAAGTTTCCAGATCTTATGCCTCCTGTTTAATTTATTAGACTAGTTATTTATTCTGTTGATGATAATCTGTTGCTGGTTTCTATGGAGATGTTAAACTGATCTCTTTCAGAAATCAAACTCCATATGCACTAAAACGTTTAAAGGAGCAGCGTCCCCTTTTGTTTTCAGACTTTGTACCTTTTCAGGGCTTTTACTGGGCTCCTGTATATTTTATATATTAAAGCCTGAAGTTGAAGCTTTGTGCAAGACAGAACTTATTATGGCTAACAGAAAGTCAGGGCTTTGATCCTTTTTTTTTTTTTTTGCATCATCATTTAAAACAGATCATTCCCCCCCCCCCCCCCCCCCATCACACCAGATAGCAGAACCCTTTCAAGATCAAAGCGTCCAGCCAAAAACTATTGTTAAAAAAAAACCCCAAAAAACCCCAACAACAACAACAACAACAAACCAACAGAAAAAGAGACAGTTAAATTAGGGGGATGTTTCCTTAATCTGCTTATTTTGTTCTAAAGATTTTTTTTTTCTTTGTAAACACAACAACAGAAACTTGTGGCAACTATATTGTTATTTTTATACCTTCCAAGTCTTCTTAAAGTTAAAATAAGTTCAAAGTCAAATATCTCCAAAGATAAAGTGCTTGTTAGGGTGGTTTTATTACTTGGTTTCTAAATGTGGAAGGTCAGAATCCAGAAAGCTACTGCATTAGAGAAGGTTTTAATAGTCTTTGTCTCATCTTAATGAGAGAGCAATCTAAAAAACATTTTCCCTGCAACGTTTATAAATTATTTCAAAGAAGTATCTCTGCATATAACTCAGTTTTCATTATTTCTTAACTTATCCATTGCATTATTACATGTGATTCAGTGTGCTATCACTTTAGAACTAAAGTAATTTGAGGTGAGAGAATTTTTTTTTCTTTAAAATTTAAGAAGTCCTGGTAAGCCGGTGTGTTGTTTAGGTTGATGCACAGTGCACACCAATTGTGGGGTTTTTGCTCATTTTTAGAAGAAAGTTCAAAGATTTGCAAAAAACATACTATCAACACAATGCACGTTTAACACAATTAAAAAACCCCTTGTACTTTCTCTTAGTGTATTTTCAAAATGTTTTCACTGCCTAATTCAGAGATGTTTTTCCTCTTAGTATGCTTCTATACTGATCCTAAAAATAAAAGAATAATCCTAGAGGAAATAGTCTATAACTCATTTATTTTTGTGTGTGTATATACATTTATATTTCACATATATATATGCATGCATACACATATAGGGAAAACACCAAGTGGTTTATGATCTGTCCATATTAGACTTAAATATTTTTTCCGTGTAAATTTTTTCTTTTTCTTTTTTTTTTTTTTTTCTTTTTTTTTTTCTTTTTTTTTTTTGGCGTGTGTGTGTGTGTGTGTTTGTGTGTGTGCAATTTGATATGTGTGAGATCATTTAAAATTTTTTGTAAGTATTCTGTTTATTTGTTTGATTTGAATTGTAAACAGAATTGACTCTGACAAGTAAAAAGAGGAGGGGGAAAAAAGGAAACACTATGGCTTTAAACTCAGGAGTTTGCATATTCTCCTTGTATCTTTCCCCTTTGCTAATTATTGTGTTGTTTTCAGAGCAAATATGTCATATCCATGGCGACCAGGCAGGTTTATTGTCTTTCAGAAGCAATAGCTCACATAAGTAATTAATGACTTCTTTTTTTTTCCTCTGGCTTAGGTTAAACAGATCATTCAAGGAAAGTCATATCTCTCTCTCCCTCTCTCTCTTTTTTTTTTAGCCCAGTGACATAAGAACATGAGTTAGAACAAGAAAATACTTTAACCAAGAAGTCAACAGCTTATTTTTCCTAATTTCTTTTTAAAAGATCTAAGTGTCAGCTTTCCACACACATGACATTGTCATTCTTGCAGTTTCAGAGCAAAGCCTTTGTACAGGGAAAAGCCAGTGAAAGCTGGAGTTAAGTTGGTGTTCTACAGCTGAGCAAAGTGTCTCTGGGTATATGTGGTGGGATGTTATTCTTGCTTAGGGGTTTTGCTGTGTACTGGGAAAAAAACATTTCCCTCACTTTTCCCCCTCCCTCCAATTCTATCTGTATTAAAATCAGTGTTAAAATAAAGGTGTGTTTTTCTATCTTGCAGATTGTAATTCAAACAGTTTCCAGGAAAGAATTAGTAATTCATTTTTATATACAGTATATATACACACATGCTTGAGCTCCACCCAAAACAATCAAGCTAGCTGGAAAAAAACCCTTATTTCCTTTTTCTTTTCAAGCCCAAGCAAACTTGCACAGTAACTTTCAAAAGCTTATTAAAAATAGCCCCCCATTTTTGCAAAGAGTTTGCTGCAGGTATGAATCTTGTTCTTTCCCTTTCCAACTCTGTTTCTTCCTATTAAAGCTGAATTTGCTATCTGTCCGAGCCAGGGGCTGGTTATCCACTATGATTTACTGAGGTGATGGTTCCCCCCCTCCCACACTCCCTCCAGCACCTTCACCCCCATTTTGTTTTTGCTAATTTCATTTTCAGAAGGATTTATACACAGTCCAGCTATATAAATTCCTTGGGAGATAAAAGCGCCACATACTTCCATAAACAAAAGCTTTTACTTGCATCCTGTCTTCCTTTTTTTCTTAAAATAAAAATAAAAAAAAAAACCCACCAAAAACAAAACCCCAACCCATCTGATTGAAGCAGGTATCATAAATGCATGCTGGTAATGATTCTGTATTCCACAATGCTGCTACTTTAACTTTTAAAATATGTTTCCTTTCTGGTTTGTAACATTAATCAAAGAGCCGCTTCCTTCCAAATTTCCACAGACTGGGGCTAATTAGAACCACTCGAATCATATTTTGTAAATTCCATGTGGATGTTACTTTAGGTTTCAAGATTGCAAGTGCTTCACGTTTAGTCTGGCTAGGCACTCTTAAGGTTATTTTTATTAATGTTTCTGTCTCCCAAACCAATTCAGGGTTTCTCTCCATTTACCCCAAATAGATTTGTGGGTTCACACACAGGGGTGTGTCGGAAATAGACGTTACAAGTAGGAAAAAGAAAAGCCGAGAAGGAAAGAGATTTTGCAGTGCAGTTCCAAAGAGCAACAGAGAACCTCCTAAGTAACGTGAAGCTGAGGATTCAACAGTCTTGATAATTGAGCCCTTAGCCTTCTGATGTCTGTATCAGAAAAACAGAGTCTAGCAGAGGGAGACAAAGAATAAAAGCAAATACTGGGTAGGAGGAAGCTGAGGAGATGATTGAAATATTGAGGTATAGTTCAGGATATGTATAGATCAGTATTATGATGTTCCCTTAGGCTCAGTTTTTCCCTCTGGCGAAACGGAGCTGTTTTAAAGGTGGCTTCGGGAGAACCTGATGTTTCCAGTGCAGCCGAGAATCTGCCGCTCCTGTGGCGTGTGCAGATGTAACTTGGAGAGACTTCTCTTGGAATTTGTGTTTATGTTTCCCTCTTTGCTTTTGTTTTTGAAGGAGTGACTAGTGATTTTTTTAAATTATTATTATTATTTTTAAAAAATCTTTATGGAAAGTTGAATTGCTAGAAGTTGGGAGTTTTCAGGTTGTGGTTATCAGGCTGTGCTAAAGGGATTTGAATCGAACCACTTTGAGCATCCAACAGGGTGACTGTTCCCATACTCTGGTGTAGCATTTCTCTCCCGTACATTTGTTGTACCTAAATAGGATATCTAAGAATTAGGGGACAGTTGGCTCGCACAGAGATCTCAAAGTTAACTTGCTTTTTTGGTATATAAGACTGCAGCTTCAAAGAAGAGCAAGGGCGCATCATAAATTTTGCTAAAATTAATCAACCATTTAAGAGCTCCACATTAACGAGGTTTTCCAGGCAAGCAGCTTTCCTCTCTTCTTCTTCTTCTTCTTTTTCATTCAAAGTCTGAGAGGTTTGGGGGGGGGGGGGGGGGGGGCGGTGGGGTGTGGAACATGAGTAAGAAGAGGAAAGGAATGGAATTTGAGGAGAAATAATAAAAACTAAAAAGGCTGGATTTGTAGAATATAAATCCTCATGTGTCCTTGATCCATATTGTCAGGATTTTTTTTTTTTTTTTTTTTTTTGGTCGGATTTGTCCTGTGTGCCTTTGACAGAAAAGGCACGTAGAGAGGGAGAGAGAGAGAGAGAGCGCGACAGAGGGGGAGAGAGAGAGACGTGTCACTGCTTTGGAGCTCATTATCATTCTTAATAAGTCTTAAGGAATAAAGAGGAGCATTGAGTGTAAATGCTGGGTAATCCTAACACTCCTCAAGGTGAGAGGAGTCTCGAGGACACAGAGAAAGAGAGTGGGGAGGAGGGGGCTGCTCTGGGAGAGGAGATGTGGATGGAGTGGTGTCCAGGGGAGCGGGCACAGGTTGGTGGGGCTGGTGCCTCTGGGACGCTTTGGGCTCATTCCACGGGCCTGGGGCAACTTCTCTCCAAGTTTGCATCCCAGAGATCTCCCAAGTTTGCACCCAAGCAACCCAGCTGGACCCCGGGGCTGAAGTGTTGGCCTGCAATGTCAGTTTGAGGAAGGACCGGCCGTGCCCGTCCTGGGCCCGGCGCGGGGGGCTCGGCCCGGGGGAGGGAGCGGCGTCCCGGGGTCCCGGGCCGGGCTTTGCCGAGTCTCCTCCGCTCTGTTCCTGCTCCCTCCGCTCGGTTCGCTCCTCAGACCGTGCACCCTGTCCTTGGCTCCTGTCCGCCTCGTCTGCTGGGATGTCTCAACTCCTCTTTGCTGCGGCTCCTGGAGCATCTCCCTGCGCGGCTCGGACACTAGGTGGCTTAGAGCACAGGCTCTGCTGGCAGCTGCCAGCGTTCATTCACTCTTTCTGGTGGGCTCCCGTATTCAAACTTCAGGCTGACAGCAAAACGTGGAGATGTCTTTGAATCCGTTGTGGATTCAGATATCGCACGAGCTCCTTGGCAGCGTGTTTGCAGTCGCGTTCGGGGATCTGAGCCCTTGGAGAAGGAAGAAAGAGGACACTGATGAAATGAATTCAGGGGCTGGGCTTCTTGCTTTGATGATAAGGAGTCAGGAACCTGCTAGTGTTGCTGAGTCCTTCCCTCTCCAGGCAGATTTCACCATACCCGTTCTAAAGGGCGTGTGTGTTCCTTCTGGAAAAAAACATTTCAGGGTTGGCATCGCCCTTTTTACTGTGCTGATGTGTAATGGAAGATGCTGAGCTTTCAGTGGTGGCCACTGGCCCTTCTTTCTGGTCTCTTATCTCAACTCCAGTTGCAGGCAGAAGGGATTGCTGTAATTGGGAATTTGCCTAATGCATCCAAAGCCTAAAGAAGGGGACTGGAATAGCACTCGAATATTTTTTTCCCCTCCTACAGTTTGTGTTGTCTCTCTGGATCAGTCCTTAGCTTCTGGCTGAAGTAGGAGCTGTACCTTTTTAAACATTATTCCAAATACCTTGGAGCAGGTAGGAAGGAGTTGTGGATGCTGAGTTTTGATCAGTTGGCAGAAGCCAAGTGCAGTGAGGTGGAAGTCTTGTTAAATGCCGATTTTTTTGGGTCCAGGTGCTTGGCATCAAGTTAAAGTATTACACTGGTAATATTATTAGGTATTAAGTTATTGTAATATTATTAGGTATTAAGTTATTAGTAATGGAACTGTGGAGCTTGCCTGTACCTGACAGAGAAGTGCTAAGGAACTGTATTGGGCCTGAATTCATCCTGGTTTCTCTGGTAGTGTCCTTCCAGCATGCTTCAGCCCTGATCTGGAGGGAGCAGGAGGAAACTTAAATGCAGTGTTTGCCCATCATCTGTCTTTTGAACTCTTTCCTGAGACAGCTAATGAATCGTAGCAAGGGGGCTCCATTTCTTGCAGGGGGAATCTGCCTGCAACCCCTCTCACTGTCTCTGTCCAATGGCTGTTGATGAGGTGTCAGCTAATGCCTTTCACGCGTGATTGGGCTGGTCTAGAATAGGACCTGGAGATACAAGAGTCTGTGCTCACAGGGTGAGCTCTAGAGCCGTCCAGCTGCCAAGGCCTCGTGCATAATAACTGCTGTAGGAAAAGGCATAGCAGGACTGTCAGTTGTTTGGGGCCTTTGGGGGCCTTTGGCTCCTCGCCTGCCATGGCATTTTGGGGTAGTTTTCTCTCCAGAAGGTATCCTATTTTTGTTCTGCCACCAGTGATGCTATTTTGAAACAACATTGGAAACAACTCTGAGATTCTAAGCCATGGGGCTTGTCATTTCAATGACAATACAACAAGTCACCTCAGAGTTGATCTCTGGGGCTGCTCCTGATCCTTCTGTGTGTGAAGTCAGCTGGCAAGGTTGGTCCAGTGCTGAGAGGGCAGCACAGTGTTATACACACCATCATCCATGAGACTTGGGAAGGAAGGAGGTAGATGAACTCGACAGGTTTTTCAGGGAGTTTTTTGTTTTGGATGCTATCCTTTGAAAGAACAGTGGGAACTGGAAAACTTGAGAGAGAGACTCTCTTGGTGCTCTGTTCAGAACTGTGAAGAGGGGTCTTGTTTCAGCTGTTTATTAAAATGTATTGTGTGACACTTGGGAGGGGCCTGAGGAACAAGTGCTAAGAGTGTGACCCAAGTATAAGTTTGCCTGCTGGGCTTGGAGAAAAGTAGACTGGAAAGTGTGTCCTGAAAGTACAAGATAGGCTGGTTTTGACCCCTGCTTGTATTTGAAGGTGGGGGGGCAGTCAACTTTCACTTATGAGCCGGTTCCTTTCTTTCCTGGTTTTGCTTCTGCTTCCAATAGCAAAGGCACTGGGACATTCTATTCCTAATCAGTATAAACTGCCAGCCCTACACTCGTCCCAGTGTGGATAAGGCAGAGCTTTCTAAATAAGAAGATGTGAATGTACCTGGCATAAATGCAAACTGAGCCAAGTGGTCACAGACTGTGGCCTGGAGGTTTCTCCCTCCTGCCCCACTCAGCCCATCCCCAAGCCAGGAGGAGCGAGGGCTGCACGGAATCGCGCTTGCCTGCGTGGTGCATGATGAAGCTGGCAGAGCAGCTGGGAGACTGGCAAACAGCTCCCAGCCTGGCTGCCTCCCCATGGGAGCTGTGTCTGCAGAACATCCTCTCCAGAGGGCTGCTGGTGATGAGCCCCTCCCTCTACCAGTGCCTCAGGCTGGTCCAACTTTATAGGAGGGGAGCGGTGTCCTTTCACACTAGTGAGCCAGCAGAATCTCTCCCAGGGGTTATTGTAACCTCTCAGAAGCGATTTGCAAACAGGCATTGGGAGATAAAGTCTTGCTGCCATGCTCAGGGCCGGTAGGGCAGATAAGAAATGCGGCAGGTTTATGAAAGGGAAGGTGTATGAAATGCAGCCTGCATCTCCCATTTCACTGCACTATGCCAAAACACACAGTTTCTTATTTCAGTCACTGTGATCTTTCAAGGAGGTTAATTTCCATGACGAACTCTGGGCCACGTGCTTGGAGGATTTATCTAATTAGACTGACACTTTTCTTTTTTAAAAAAGAAAATTAAGCTGCACCTTGGAGGACTTAAGTATTTTAAACTGTGGGAGCAGCACTAGGTAGTGTGATCCCTGCTCACAGAGTAGAGAGAGGAAATTTCCCCTTTTCCAGTCTCCTGTTTAAGACTTCAGCAAAGGTCCCCATTTACCTAATTTTCTTACTTTGTGGCTGGGTGCTAAAGAGTATTTTATCCTGCCTGAGTCCCTAAAGCCTCAGCTGGCTCTTTAACTCATGTAAACTATTGGTGTACTGGGCTGTTACGTATTCAGGATGGAGCAGAGGGTAAAGGAGAGACCTACTTATGCTCCTTAGCCATGTCCTAGAAAAACTGCATCCTCCCAGGACAGTGAATGGTGTGCCTGCAGCCATGTAATGACTGAGGTAGGTGTACGTCCCTCTCACCATGCTTGGGCACCTCATGCTCCTGAATGTGTGTGTGTTGTGGAGGCTGGTGTGACTGTCCTTGTCTTGCCTGTGGTCACAAAGAATAGTGAGTCCCAGAAGAACCCCCTAGCCCTTCATCCAGCCTCGTTGCAGTCGGAGCATGTTTGGACTTCTGATAAAAATGCCTTTGAGACAAGAACTGGGACCAGGACCATGCTGTAATGAAAATAGAGGATCTTAGGTTGAGGCAGTTACATGCAGTCAAATCCCGTGCTTCCCTCAGACTGGATGTCTTTCACACTTGCAGGCGCAGTGGTGGATGATGCTGGTTTTGTTCCCATCAGAGGGCTCCTGGAGTCCCGTTCACACTCTCTGCCTGCTGCTTTCCCGCTATTTGGCAGCTCCTTGTGTTGCTGTGTGTGAATCCAGGTTCAGATCACTTCAGGTCTGGTACTGCTCCAGCTGTTTATCCTTTTAAAGGAGGTGGAAGGAATATCTTCTCAGGGCACCGTATTTGCTGCACTAAATTCAGACAACTCAGACCACATTTTCTTGTAGCCCAGGCTGGACTATAGTAGCATCTGTGGGGAGGGAAGTGTCCACACAAAAGGGGCAGCCATAAGAGTGGCCTTATGAATTCTGGTGATAATACATTGAATCCTGTGGAGCTGTTCATGGTGCAAGACTGTACAGTGAGAAAAATACAGAAGCCTCTTCCAAGGAGATGATCACTGGGCAGTCCCCAGCTGATACACTGAGGAATCTTTGATAGATTGAACCTGAGATTTAATTTTAATTTGTGTTTGGTGAGTAAAGGAATAAAAATAGATATTTCCTTTCCTACCCCGCCCCCCCGCCCCCCTCCCACCTAAGCAAAATAAAAAGAGAAAGAAAAATAATAAAACCTACTAGGCAATCAGAGGGCTAACCAATAGGAGCTCAGTTGGCTGGGGAGAGATCGTTCTGGCTTGGTCAGCCATCCCTAACAAGTTACGGGTTGTATAAACTCCCAGCTTACAGCTGTAAATTTACTCAATTTTGAATACAGCCACAAGCTGGCTCAGCAGGATCTGAAACTGTCTGCTCCAGTAATCCTGCTATGCTCGAAATTCACATTTGGGGGGGCCCAGCTTTAGGCACATGAAACTGTGGAGGGCCTTAGATTGAAAGGAACCTCCCCAATATAAACCATGGTGTTAATTTATCTGTTCCTGGCTTTTAGCTTCCTTGCCTTGGGTGAATGCCTCTTGATCTCCACAGCTGCAGGTCCACCGCCCCCATGCCTTTCCTGTCCCTCACCTTGAGACAGGGAGCTTGGTCCAAGGCAGTTTCCCTTGCAGAGAGTTTGCAGAACACTGCCTGGAGCAGCAGTGCCATGTCTGCTGGATGCTGTAGTAGGTGGGCAGGATTTGGTCCATACACAGTCCTGGGCCCTTCCTGCAGTGTCTGCTCAGTCCTTGCTGAGGTGGAGTCAATCAGTATTTGCTTGAGTGACTGAGAGCAAAAGGAGAGTTCTGACTTCAGGGTTTGTTGCTGCAGTGCTAACTGATCTCTCTGAACACCTGTAATGTTGCAACATTGGATACTCCTAGATAGCTGAACTTTTGGGGTATAGTTGTGCCACTGAATCCTGCCACAAACAGCAGCATGTTACTTATATTGAAAGAGAATTTAGTCCAGTCACACAGCTAACTTTGGCCACCTCTTACATGTTCAGAAATTGGACAGTTTACAGCAGTGTAGAGAAAGAGGGGCACGTGCACCTCAGCCCACCTGTCCTCTTACTGCTGACTACATTTCCTCATGTTTCTAATGGGGAAGCATTTTGTCTTGAAATGAGACATCAAGTATCGTCATGTTACTCTCACTGACACTTTGGTCTTCAGCAAAAGTGTGGTGATATTTTCTGTTACCTGTAATGGGTTTGGAAGGTAAGGATGGCTTGAGGGATGACCAACCCCAAACCTCAACAGGCATCTGGCAGCCTCTGCTCTGGGGTGCTGCCCGGGTCTCTGAACCAACTCGTGTCCATCTTCACTGGAGCAGAATGGTGATGGCAGAGGTTATGGGGATAATGTGGTTCCAAATACAGCAAGTGTTCACTCCTGAATTCAACTCCCTACAAATAAATGAAAAGAAGTGGTTGCAAATAAAAGATCCAGAAGAGGTTTCCTCTCCTGTCTTCCTTGTCCCCCTGTGGAGTTGTTCTGGCTCTGGTTTCCAAAGGGTTAAGGTGACTCATGCCCCTCTCACCAGATACGCTGGCAGGAACGATTCATCCCAGCCACTAATTGGTGGTGTTTGCTCTGCACTTTCTCGCTCTGGTTTTGATGAAAACATTTAACCAGGAGCTTAGTGTGCGGAGGCTCCCAGCTGACAGCACTGTGCTGGCTTTACCAAGTTGTCCTTGCTGTGTGTAAATTCTGCAGCCAGGCTTAGAGGTGGCAGGGGAGAACAAACATGCCAAGCATTACAGCTCCTGGCCCCTTGGTTCCACTCTTCAGAATGCTCTTCCCTATGGGAATCTTTGGGCTTCAGGCCCATATCTGCTGTAGTCTGCAGGTGCCTTCCTGTACCTAGACAGCCATTGGCATTGGAAGCCAGTTCAGAGCCTTGGAACAAGGCTGCAGAGGTGGGAAGAGAGGTCCTGATAGGTGTTGTAGGGCCTGGTCTTACCTGAGAGCAGGGATATGACTTGGTAGAGCTTGGGATTTCTGTTCCCAAGGCCATCTGGCTGCAATCCCGGGGGACTTTTCCCCAGAAAAGAGGTTCTGACAGGCCCTTTGCCACAGAGTTATAAAGCTGCTGGTTCTGTAACGTGGAGATGACCTAATAATTTTTTCCTATGCCGCTTGGAAGCTTGTGTAGGACTTCCCTAACAGAGTTTTTCACTGGAGTTGTTTCAGGTAATAACCTGCTCTTCTAAGGGGCTTCACATGAAGAAGTCTGAGATGGTTTTAATTTTTGCCATGCAAGTGGTAGAGAAATTGCCATGTCCCTCTGAAGTCAGTCTTGAGAGTGGGCATGTCCACGCTCCTCGGTTCCTGCATCACGGAACCTGTAGGCAGCAGCAGAAACTGAAACATTCCCCAGGGGAGAATACCAGTTTATCTGTGTTGCTTCTGGAAAATGCATTCAAATTTCTGCCCAAACAGGAGATCATTTCATGCAAGAAATTCATCTGAGCCCATCAGGGCTGCCACTGCTCTGATATTTCTTTACTTTTCGCTCCTTATCTCTGGTGATCTACCCTATGAACAACAAAACAAATCCAGATGGGAAAATTTATAAACCAGAAAATCTGGATTCCCTGTTCCTGGAAAAGCATGATCCCTTGTTCTCAGCCGCCTCCATGTGTCATGGGGTCTGCCATGAAGAGATGCCAGAACTGTTGCAAGATCCCAGGCCTGTGTCTGCCTTAAGGAAATGGAGAAGCAACGTAACGCCCTGCGTGAGTGTGGGTTTCCAAAGGAGATGTGCTGCTCTGGGGAGCAGGATTTGCCCTCATGAGAGTTACTCAACAAAAGCATTTGTTCTCTTTCTGTCCATTTCAGGACCTTGCTCCACATCACTGCTGAACTGATTATGCCTATTGAGGGAAATTTTCTGCCTCTTCCCTCTCCCTGACTATTGATAGTCTGGAACTAAATACATATGTCTCATTAAACACCAAAAGAGCCAGGCCAGGCCCCCACTGCACAATGTGCTCCCTGTTATCAGCCTGGAGAAAGGCAGCAAACAGGTGTAGGATATCAGCACAACTGAGAGAGACCAAAGTGCATCATAAAATAAACAAACAGCCCGTGCTCCAGCTCCCCCAAAAGCACCATGTAGTTCCAAGGGTCCGCAGTGCACTTTAGAACATGCTCTGAGCAAGTACCCACTTGGGGCACCGTTTAATTTGCAGCCAGAAATGGGTTGATGATTTTCTGCATTTGTAGGGGTGTCTGGAAGCCCTGTGCCCCTTCTGTTGTGCTTTGGGCTGCAGGAGCCATGGGAGCTCCCTGCCTCCAGAGCTTACAGTGATGGGGAAAGAGCTCCCTGCCTCCAGAGCTTACAGGATTGACCAGCTGTGGGTCTGACTTGGGTCATGAAATCAAAAAAGTAGGCCTGGATGAAGAACTAAAGAAGGCATCTGAGCCTTCCCTTATGATAAGTAAAGGCTGTAACTTTTTACTGTGACCTTCACAACCTTTACTGTTTCCAGGGAAGAGCACAATCTCTGTGGTGTAGCAGTCTTTCCTCCTAAGATTTCTTAGGTGAGGATATTTGTACCAGGATTTTATTTAGTTTCTTTGCACCTCTTCGTGCTATGTGAATCCTCTGTTGCTGCCTGTGCTTTGGGGCTGGCAGAGCTTGCAGTGGTGTTGCTGGCATTTTTGTTGCATTTAGTGAAGCAGTGGCTTGGCTTACTCTACCCCAGCAGCAGCCAGCGCTTTAGTGACTCAGCCCCTGGAATTATGCTTACCCAACAATACCTTTTGTCCTTTGCCCAAAACTTCTGGCCAAGAAAAGGGAAAAAGGAGGAGGGAGAAAAGAAAGAAAAGATAAAATTCTGCATTTAGTTGTCCTTTCATCACAGGTGGTGCCAGTTGGTTTTTGCTTTATTTGTACAGGGTGGGGAAAAGAGAAAAAGAAAACAAGGTGGAACTCGGACAAGGCCCAGGAAATGTTTGAACCTGACAACAAACTTCCTTTGTTCAGGGGAGCAGGGGAAAGAGAACAGAAAAAAAAAGACAGAAGACCAGCTGAAACCAACCTTAACCCTGTGCTCTTGGGCAGGTTTCTTTTTCTTACTCTTTATTGTTTGGGGTCTTTTGTATTGCTTGGTGTCTTGTGATAATTGTATTTGCATAAAGGCTTTTGTGTACTGCCTTCTAGAAGGTGGACAGATGAAAGGTTTCCCGGGGACACATTTGTTATTTGGATGGGAAGGATTTGTCAGTTGTTCTGTCATTTATCTATCATTATCTATCATTTATTCTTGCTTTGCGTGATCCTTCTCCTCCAGCCATGAAGATCAAGATGGCTAAAAAGGGAAAGCATGAAGGACCATGCTTCTCACGAGGAGAGACAGATGAGCAATTTAGGGGCTAGGCTGACAAATTCTGATTAAAATGCAGAAACCAGAGGGGTTTGTTGAGGAGAGAATGAAGAGGACCGTAAGGCTAGCTCTTAGGGATACTGCCTAGCAGACTCCCGAGTACCACCAAGTGCTATGACACAGACTGCCCTCTTTTTCAGCTTGGCACAAAATCTCTTGGTGAATCATCTTGCAATGTTATTCTTCAAAAAGAATAGTTGGGAGTTGTGAGATAGCTGCCCAAGGGGCACTGGGAATTAGAATAATCTGCTGCTGTGTGGGAAAAAATGGATTCTGGTGGGGTTGGGTTTCAGGGAGAGCACTACAGCCAATTCATTTCAGCATACTGTAGGTATGATCAGGGCCATGCAGCACTCTTGGAACTTGGTTGGATCATGTAGAAATGTTTTTCCATCCAAACAGGTGATGACAGCTCTCTCTGTCAGGCACCTGGCAATCCACATGTGTTACAGCTGGCCTAGGCTGAGGTGACACTCAAGGGATCTGTTTCTCTCAGGAGATGCTCCTCCCTAGGAGGCTGCCTGGTACCTTCCCAAATTGCCCTGTACTTCTTTGCTGTTGACTCTGTGTGGTGTTGTAGTGGTCTGGTGATGCTGGAATGGCTGGGTAGCGAGGAGATTGGGATGAAAGGCTGTTCACCCCTTTCTTGCCCAGTTTAGAAATATGTTACACAATGCTCAGTTAATCTCTGTTATCTCGTTTGGGTGTCACAAAACGTTGTGTCAAAATGAGTGAGAAAAGGATACAGGATATCACCTGTATTGCAGATGCTGGCCATGCTCTCCAAAGAAAGGTTAAATATTTTGACTTAAAGTGGGGAGGTGTCCTATTTCCAGTACACAAAAAGGAAGAAAGGGGAGCCAAGAATGAAAGTCTCTCTCTGGAGCTGGACTGATGCAGGACTTTCCTGTGGTGTCCTGTGGAAGTCTTTCCATTCTTTTAATAATGGCCAAATCACTGTCATGCCCACTATATTAAAGCATCAAGAGATGCTGTCAATTAAAAACTTGCCCTGATGCTGGGAAAATGGATTCCCTGGATTGTATTAGTAGGAATATGGGCCTTTCTTTGCAGTGCAGATTCTCTCTGAGGTTCATCAGCCCTGGAGCTGCTCTTTTCCTGACTTTACCTCTAAGCCGGGGCTGCAGGACACAATCCCAGTTAACTCTAGAGCAGGGTCTGAATTCAGCGAGCCCTGGGTGAAAGCTGGAATATTTAAACTACAAAATAGACTGTTCCAGTTTTATACCAAGAGCAGCTGCATTCTGACTTTGGTCCGCAGTCTTTGCCTTAGTTATCTATACAGTGGAGATAATAAAACTTGCCTGCAACATGGCTTGTAGCTGAGAATTAAGGAACAGTTTCCAGAGTCGGAGTGAAGGCAGCTGTAGAACATAGGCTGCATTTTTGGTGCTAGTGTATTTGTCTGGAGTTTAGAAATTAGGGCCCAAGTGAGACTAAAAAGGCAGGTGAACACACTTGCTGTATTTTCTCTTCAGAGGCGTTCCAGGGAAACTTGCCCAGAGGTCTGGAGGGAAGAGGCTGGTACTGGGGTGCTGGCAGCAGGAGTGGTAGTGGCGAGTGAGCAGCTTTTCTTCCGTCCATTCCAAGCACAGGAGGGACTGTGGGGAATGATTTCAAAGCCACCACTATGGAGATTAAGGGGATGAGAATGTAAATCTCAAGTAAAAAGGTAATTGAATGTAATAGCAAACACTGCTCGGTCTATGTTAATTTTAGCTCTTCCCCTGGATACAAGGCGCTGTATTAGTGTTTTATTACCATTTTGTTTGCACTAATAAAATAGTAAAATTTATTTCAAGGAAGTTGAAGGATGGTTTTACAATGCAAATTTGAAGAAATTGGACTTTTCATTTACGCCACTGCTATTTTAAACCCTGAAGGGTGTAAATTAGCCTTCTGTGCCTGGGTGAAATCCACTGCTTCCACAAGCAGGGGGAGGATTTGATGTGGGGGAGAAGAGAACAAAACCAAATCATCTGAATATTTCAGAGAGACAGAGATATCTGATGAGGAGAGAGAAAAAATGTGACTGCCTGTGCCCGCTGAGTGGAAGGGCTGGAGCAGAGTTGGAAGAGCTGATGAGAAGCAGGTTTATACTGGTGGGTAGCTTCAGCTGCTATAAGCATCAGAAAAGGGCAGAACAGGGCATGGAGGTTCCAGTGGACATGGCGTGCCCTGCCCTGCGCTGCCCATGTGGTTCCTCCTGGTAAAGGAGGTGCAGCAGCTGGGGCTCAGCTGATTACCAGATACTGTCAATGACAGACGGTTCCTAGAAGTGCGAAAGCCTAGAGCAGGTTTTGCCTTCTGGCCCAGGGGACCCACTCTTCCCATGTTGCTTGTACTTCCCTCTTGCTTTGCTGTCTTCATCTTCCTGCCATAGCCCAGCCCATCTGGCTGCCAGGCACTGCCTGGCTCTGATCCCCCACTGAGTCATGGTGCTGCCAGGGAAGCTGCCTACAGCCCAAGAGGCTGGTTCAGTGACCTCCTCCTTCACCCAGAACTCCTCTGTGGCATGAAATAGAAAGGGACGGGCTGATTATCTAGTCCCTTTCACCTTTGTAAAGTTGTTTATAGCAGTGCTGTTCTCATGTGTTCTCTCACGCTTTTTTGCCAGTTCTTGGCCTTGACATAAATGATGCCGTAAAGGCTGGGCCACACAGAATCAGGTCCAAAGAGCCTTGCTTGGTTCCAAAGGTCCACTGAGCTGGCCATATATCTCTTAGAGGGGGTAGAAGCATCCAAACATAGCTTTCTTGGATTTATCCTGAGTTTCTGCAACAGATCTGAAAATCTTGTGGTCTGAAAACCTTCATTTTCCTTGTGCAGAGGAAGGTGTGGAAGAGGAGTTGTAACATCCTTGTTTTCAAATCCCTAAGGTTCCATTTCCCTGCTGGGGAAGGCTTTGAATTACTGTTTTCTAATCACATTCACCTTGCATATACCTCAGTCTTCACACAATACTAGCATTGAAGGGAGCCATGCTGTTTCTCCTGTATGAGAAAATTAAGATATTTTTTTCTTAATCTTGAGTGAAATTGTACATTTGTTCATTGTCCTGAGATGCTTGTTTGAAGCAAGCTGTTGTATTGTATTATGTACCTCCCCAGCCCACATCAGGCTTTTTACAGTGATAGAGGTACTGACTTGGGTATTAAGCCCTCAGAGAACCCTTTTCCTTCTGCTTTCCAACAGACTGATGGGCTTCTCAAACAGTGCTTGTTTCTAGGCAGTTTCTCTCCAGTAGTATTAGGGGTTTTGCTCCTAGCCCAGTCAGACTGCTGTGGGCTGCTGCTTCTGTGGGATGTAATTGCTCAGGTAGCCATTGGTGTCTGCCACCTGGTCTAGCTATTGCCCTGCATTCTTGGCCAAGTGGTACTGAGTGAACTGGAGAAGAAAAACCTGCTCCAGTGATCTGATTTTGCAGAAAGGTAGATCTCCCAGCCCTCCTTTGGACTATGAATATCGTCTGTTAGTTTTATCCTCAGGAGGCCTTTCAGGACAGAAGCCACTGTTTACCCCATGCGAAGGGCTTTGACTTGTTACTATTTATGGTCAGGATAGCAGCAAATCTGCTGGGAAAGTTGAAGCCAGGCTCCAGGTCCTTTGTCCGTACGGCTGTGCCACCTCTTCTAGTATCTGGGCAATAAAGAAAGCTTTCAAAAGTTTAGCCCTCTTGCAGGTTCAGTTCACAGCACAGTGACCAGCCATGGGTGGTATCAGGCAGCCCTCTTAAACTCCCTGCCCTGCTTCTTTGGTGGGTGTAGCAGAGGCTGAGCCAAGACCGAGGGCGTTACCAAAGAAAGCAAAGACTTATTTTTGGCATTGAAATGGTTTCCTATTCCAGGCGAGTCTGGGGAGCAGCATGGTTGTGTACCCAAGGATTTAAACAGTGCATTAAGCTAAGGGGTTACACTCCGGGTGGATTTCAATCAAAAACTATAATTACATCAAATAGCAAACGGAAATGGAAAAAGGGGATTACTGACTCGACCCTGAATGCTGTTGCCTGCTGAACCTGCTCCATTATTTACACCCCCTCTATTGCCTGAGGTGGGGTGTGTATGTGTGTAGGCAGTAAGGCCCCTCCTCCTTTTTCCATTTCCTTCATGCATCTGATGAAGTCAATCAGTGCTTGGAGGAAGATTGGAATTTGCATGACTTGGATTTGGGACTTTGCAGGGCAGGTTTGATCTCCCTGAGCAGCTCTTCCTGGCTCCAGGCAGGAAGAACTGCTCAGCTCAGGCAGTCGTGGGAACCCCCAGGCCTACAAGCTTTCTCTTTTTTTTCTGTTTTGCTATCAGACCAGTGTTTTGGACTCATAACTGCTCATCCTCAAGGCAACTGGGAAGCTCCAGACTGCAAACAGGAAGTTCTTTCTAACCTAGAGAGCTGGTAGTGTTTAAAACTGCCCCTGAGGAAGTAGAACTGTTCTGTGCCTGTGTTCAGACTCTGAAAGAGTCTGTCTTGTTTGGTATGACCAAGACAGTACTGCCTAGCTGAGGAATTTACTGCACACCTGCACTCACAGTTCAGGCTCCCAGGTTTGCTCTCTGGTTCGAGCTGTTTCCTGCAGTACTTTAAAATATTTTGTGGATTCCAGTTTGTCACTTCTGCTTCTGGCATCGCTGCAGCTGTCACCTGCCTTCTGGTCTTTGTCTGCCTTGTTTCATTTGTCCTGTTCTCCCAGTTCCTCCTTGTGTCTCCTTTCCTTCTTGTTATCGACAGGCTGTGTCTCTACACGTCTGTTGGACACCTGAGTTTGGGTGTAGTGTGTGTGTAGTGTGTAGTGAGTGTGCTGAGATGGCTGGAACTGTTTACCAGACAGGGAGGATAAGGAATGCAATCCCCCACTGCCTTCCCAAGCCTGCTTTCTCAGGTGGTTTTCCTGATGTCTAATCCCAGCTTTTATAGCCCAGCCCAGGTCCTGTTTGATGGGATCTCTTCTCCTTTGCTCATTCTAAAGGGGTGAGATATTGTGCTGAAATTAAGTCTTCATTTATGCCACGGAAGAGCCTTACTTGGTGCTGTGCTGTTGCAGCATCTGATACACCTTTGCCAAATGTGTTGCCCCTGTTTCGTCTGTGGCACATTCAGAGCTGGAGGATGTAATGTGGTGTATAGAAGAAAAACCCCAGTACATTCATGGTTGATTTACACATGGTTTGAGAAGTGCTGGAAAAGAAAGGTATTTTTTCCCTGCTCTGGGTAGTGGCAAATCCATACAGAGTGAGACTTTGCCAGTGCTGGTTGTACTTTCATGGCAATGACCTCACCTTATCGTGAACACTTGGGGTGGAAACTGCTTTGTAAATATAAGAAATTATTCTCTTCTTATAGACATATGTTTGATTTTATAATACCATAGTGTAACCTGAAAAAAAACCAAACAATATCCAAATGTAGATTTCACTGAAAATAATTTAAATACAGTAAGGAAACTCTGTTCAAAACTGAAATCCTTTTTGGCAGGTAAGGGAAAGAGTAATGTTACTGTTTAAACCAAACTCTTCTTTGTTATACAAACAGGGAAAAAAATCTTCAAGACAAAAGTATGATCTAAGACAGTTTTCCAACTCATTTTTTTCTTCAGCATTTTCCTGACTTTAAATTTATTTTGTGCTTTCTCTGAAGTATTTAGAGTCCAGATATAGTGGTCTAGAGGACTAGTTCAAGAAAACTAAACACTTAAACCAACTGATTATCTCACTGTTGGAAAGAGTTACAGTGGGAAGAATACATGGTGATAGGTAAATTCTTACATGAAATATTCTAAAATTTATCATGATTTTTAGGTTTGCTTTGTTACACACTCTAGAAGATAGAAAAATCCTAACAGGAAAAATGTTGTAAGAGACATGGGAAACCTGGACTTGTCCTACTTTGTGCAAGCTTGAATTTATTCCTCACTGTGCAAAGTCCTGTTTCAGCAGCCGTGAATGAGCTGGAGCCAGTGGAACTCCCTAGTTCAGGGCCTTAATGGCTTTTATGACCCAACTGTGACGCTTCTGCTGTTTCCTTTTTGCCTTTCCTAACTATATTTTGGAAATGACAGGCCATTTCTGTTCCCTTGTCCTTGTTTAAACCCCAGTTACCTTTCATCAAACGATACGATCTGAGCAGATGCTAAATAAAAGGTTTGATTTTAAAGGGATATCATTTGCAGGTGTGGAAATACATGAACAGAGGGTGAGGTTGAAAGAGAGGAGCAGCATGTCGAGATTCAGACACCCGTTGGGGAGAGGTGTTTAACACTTATGGCTCTAGCCAAAGCCTTCCCAGGCTGCAGGTACTGAGACATTTGGGAGGCTCAGGTCTGTACGTTTTATAAGGCAAATGTGTATGGGCATTTCAAGTTGCCGTAACATTCTCTGTTTCTCCTGATTGCATGAGCTCTCATGAGCTCTCATGTTACGAGACCAAGGGTCCTGCTGGTTTGGAGAGGCTGGCTCAGCACAGCAGCTGCCGGCCAGGGAGCGCGTTAACCCCCTCACAAGAGCAGAGCTCCAGGCATCTCTCCTCGGGGAAGCGATCTTCATGGGTTATGAGTTTTATCAGCAGTCCATCCTTTTCGCAGAGGAAGAGGAGAGGAGAGAAATTCCATCTGGCGCTGCTGATTCAGTGGAGTAAAGAGGTGGAATCCATCAGGAAAAAATTGTTTACGGCACAGCTTTAGCCAGAGGATCTTCCATTTTAATCTCCTGCCTTTTTAAGATAGATTGTGTGAAAGACAAAGCAAGCACTAGGGGCTGCTTGGTGTTTTTGTTTTTATGTTTTCATTAAAGTTTAATTGCGTGACTTGTGTGATGTAACTTCTGGAAATGCCTGTTGCAGTTGGTGGCAAAATGATTTTTGATTTGTTGTGTTTGAATCAGGTGCAGGAGTGTTAAACCTCAAAGAGGTTTTCAGACATGTATGTAGAGAGAAAATATATTTATCTATAGGATAGCTTTTGATTAATGAAAGAAAGGAACTGGAACTGCTGTGAGAGAAGAATCTCCTTTATTTGAAAGCTCTTCTGCTCCATCACTAGAACAGAGAGTAAGGGTCTTTAAAATTAGTATAACTATAATTTATATCCACCATAAGGATGCTCTTTGCCTCCTGATCAGTAATGGAGCCTTAAATATAAATGGATCCTTATCTTGAAAACACTCAAATATTTTCTTTACTCGCATGAGGTGTCAAAGGAAAGACTTCTATAAGGAAAATGGGGCATTTGCATAAGTACCCACAGCATCAAACAACAGAGAATTTGTATTGCATAAACAACAACAACAACCACATTAAAATCATACTGCTTTAATAGTTTAGAAAAAAAATATAACAAAAACATTGAAACTGTAATAGATGTTGCTCTGTGTATCGGTATCGATTTCATAATTTGTGTTGCCTTAATCTTGGGTGGGTGAAGATTAAGAATCTCCACGTAGAGTTATGTGTGTGCAATAAGTGGGAACATCGTAAGCAGCTTTCCTTTGCCTGCAGATGATTTAGGGCAGAGTATTTTCACCATAAAATCTGGGGTTTAGAAAAACAAAAGAGGATCTTTATGAATAAAAATCTTGAAAGGAAAATATCCAATAAACTATGAACTAGAGGAGAAAGCACTTACTTTAAACAAGCTTTCCAAACTTCATGTTGTAGACATGAGAGCAAAGTGACTTCCACGTGCACATGTGAAACACCTTTTTCACACTGTGCAACACATCAGTTCCCAAAGGAGATCTGGAGAATAAGTGCTGAAAGGATGAGACAGTAGAAGTTTGGTTTGTGTTCTATAATCTAGAGCCTTTTATGTATAAAACATTTGTACCTGTTTAATTTGAGGTGTGGTAGTTAAACTGATAGTCTGCACTGAAACAGCTTTTTTGGCTCAAAATTAATTCAAATTAATTGGTAACAACCTTATTACTGTGGATTTTGTAGAAAAGAGCTCTGTATTAAACCATTACCAGTTTGTATGAGGTGTCTTCTTATACACATTTTTAGAAATCCATGTTTTTGAAATACTGTTAATCAAGGATGAAAAAAGAATAGAAGGAAATCCACTCTGTAGAGCATTTGTGAATGAAGGTTAACATGTTCATAAAATGATGATTAAAAAATCAGCAATGGTCACCTTCAGCTTTGGTTTCTTTGAAACAGAGCTGAGCTTCATCAATAAAAAGCAGTTCTTTCAGACTTGGGGAAAGGAGTCTCACCTAAAACTTTCCCAGCAAATGGTAGGGCTGAACTGCTTTTGCCTAGAAAAAAGTAGGGCTTTCTTGCTTCTCATTGGGTTTCTGCTTAACGGTGAGAACTCATTTTCCCAGAAACTGCACCCAGAACTTATGGCTGCTTCCTGATCCAGGTAAGTACTGGTTACTGAAAACACATGCACTTTTTTCCTCTAGTTATCATCCCTGAAAAATTCCCTCTGTATTAATTTCTTCTTAGTTGCTCTATTTTTTAACAGATTTTTTTTCAGATTTTGTACTATACATACTTTGTACATTTACTTTGTCTGTAAGTAGTTTGTTCTGGTCTGTAAACGACTGTCCAGCCAGTACAGAGCAGGCAGGTCTAGAGCTGGACTCTGTGCAGCTTCACAGGGCATCTCAACTCAAGAGTCTGTGTGCTGGGGTGGTACACCCAAACTGTCTTGCTGTTTCAGGAGGCAGAAAACTGTTTCTTTTCTCACTGGTCATTCTTTCAGTGAGTCTTTCTCTGAACCACATAGTAACCGAAGCTGGTCCTGGATTGATCCCCTGCTAAGCAGCTTCCCTGTTGTAGGTTGTCATCTTAAAAAAAATAAAAAAATAAAAATAAAAAAATAATAAAAAAAATAAAAATAAAAATAAAATTAAAAAAAAAAAAAAAAAATAAATGAACCCCCCTCAGAAAATGCTAATCATTAAGAGGAAATAGCAGTTCCCCTTACACTAAGAAGTTTGTTTAGCAAAGAAGGGGATAACCTACTGGTTAGAGCACAGACAGAAATCTTGTCGTTTTGACTAAATTGCTTTTAGAGTTTGGTCTGGTTACTTTAACTCCTTGTTTTCTCACCTTCACTGTGAAGTGAAGAATTCCCCTGTCACATGCCATGCAGTAGAGCTGGAATTTTGACTGGGCAACAAACACATCTGCATATATGAGGATTTTATGTCAGCAGTCAGAGTATGTCTCTGAGTTCCCCTGCACTTGCTCATTTTTTTCAGTGAAATAACTAACTCTGGCTTTTAGAACTAGCAAAAGCAATTAGTTCAGTCCAGGGACCAAAAGGTGGAAACACGTAATTTTAAAAAATGGATTTGGTTGTGGGGATCTCTGGGGCTTTGTATTAGGGTGGAACATCACTGCTGCAAGCGATGTCTGAGGGCACCAGGTTTGTTCTGTGCTCCGAGAACCCCAGGGCTCCTTGTGCCATCGGTCTGAGGGCAGAAAGCTCTGCTGCACATCACTTGAGCACAAGCATATGGGTGAAATGGACCTATAATGCATAATTGTAACAAGTAACTAGAATACTGCCTATGCACTTCCAAAATTGGCTGGGTTAATAAAACGTGCTGATTGCTCCCTGAGGATATCAAGGGACTGGATGATATTAGTAAGGGTCACCAGTTCAAATCTGGGGCAAGTTAGCAGTGACTGCAACAGCCATGTTACAGCCCTGCGTGCTTTTCTGTGACTTCTCACAGGCAGGTATCTCTATCACTGCTGTGTTGGCAACTGGATTAAAAAAGGAGGATGGCTCTGTGTGGTGTTGGCACAGGGCTTAAGAGATGGCAGTGCTTTCCCAGTTGTGCTTGGCATTTCAGACCCCTTTCCAGTGTAAGTTTAAAGCATGAAGCTGCTTATCCATGTTCTCTGGATTCACAGTCCTTAAGTCTCACATTTTGCAAGTCTGTCACCTCATTTATGTTGTGGAAACAACAATTAATTTTATTACTGTGTTCTGTTTTTAAAACAAAGATGGTTGATTTCCAAGTTTCCATGAGAAAGGAAAGGTGGGAATATTTGGCTGTTGCTCTTGCTATTGCTGGTTGTGGGGATTCAGTCTGTTCATCCAGGACAGAGAGCATTTCTATCTTGGGAGGAAAATTATCATCACTATACCTGCACAGTGGTGCTACATCATTTTTAAAGTAATGTCTTGAGCAGTAACAAATGACAAGATTCCCACCTGCACCTCTGGGTGAGCAGAGGTTTCCTGGATTTGCAGTTTATGCCTCCAGGTTGATGCTGTGTGGGGGTCTAGTGAGGGTGTCAGTACACTCGTGTGTGTCGGAAATTGGTGGTTTCTGGCTCGACTCTCTGCAATATCCTGCCCCTTGAAGACACATGGGAAGCTGAACAACATGACATGCTGAGAAGGAGGGCAGCTTCTGGTCAGGCCCTTGTATTTTTGCTGCCTTAGCTGCTGTTATAAATTCCTCACTCTGGCCTTTCACTTCTGATATTTTTCCCTTGGCCAAATCAAAGACGGTTTTGTTACCTCCGGCTCCCTGCAGATGCGGCAGCTTCAGGCAATGAAATATGCTCCAGCCTTTAAAGGGAGGACAGAGAACCTGCTGCTGGGAATCTGAGATGGAGAAGGGTTCCGGGAACAGAACCAAAGCGTTTGCCTTCATTCAGCCCTGGCTGCATCCATGTGCATGTGCAAAACGAACAAGCCTGCTAGTTGTGTGCCGGGAGGATAGATCAAGGTGCTCTGGAGTGCTGTAGGATTTACAGTGTGGATTGAAAAACACACAGCAGCGTGTGTAGGTGGCACTGAGACATGATTGCCTCTCCTTGCCACTCCCCACTTGGGCAAGCAAGGTCAGCATGGCTCCTAAGTTAATACATTCTATAATAAAATGGATAGATTTGGGAGCAGTTGTAGTATTTGTGCCTAAAAGGAAAAAAGGGAAGTAGCTGGGTTTGTCTGAGCTTCTCCTGGAACTAGAAATGGAGGAGTACAGTCCTAGTGACTGGACATGGATTTTTATGGTAGATAAATGTGAGAATGTGCTTTAGGTTCCTGCAACATTTCTCTCCTTGTTTTTCCAGTGGTGCTCAACAAAGTTGGGATTTCGGATTCCTGTTTTCAAACAGTTCAAAAGCATGAATATATCTGTAGGACTGAGACCCAGATGATAGTGCACAGGAGGGAGAAGAGATGAGTGTTTTGCTGGAGTGATGCTATGGGGTATGCTCCTGTGCTTGCTCATGTTCAGTCTGGAATTGGACAGTACTGAGCTTACCATGAGCCCTCATCTGCAACTGTGTGACTGCTCATAAAACAGGGAGCCCAAAGGTGCTTCTTTGGTCTTTACTGTCAATGGTGGGAGCCCTGAGGGGCTGTAGTGCAGCACAGCAGACTCTCAACTCAGGCAATTCCTGGGGGATTTCCCTTTTCTCTTCCCATTAGTGACTGCCCTCATGTTTGGGAGAAGAGGAGCATAAAGCCCACCTTGACTGAGAGGCAGTGCCAGGGATTATGGCATTACTGTGAAGGGTTGAAGGAATTCTTCATGTTCTGCTACATGATCATCATATCCCCATGGCCCTGGTAGAGGGTCGTAGGACGTGTTTGAGTGCTGAGAATCTGCGGGATGGCCTGGGGGCTCCCTAGAGCCACTGGGTCAGGGCCCTTTGCACTCTGTAGGAAACTCCCTTACCCCCTCATGTACATCCCCAACTGCAGATCCAGCAGCAGCTGTTTGAAGTTGGAGAAAAGGGTGGAAGTTTATCCTGGAGGGCCTGCCCCTGTCATCAGCCTTGGGTGCATGGAGGGGGGAATCTGTCCAGTGAGCAGGTGAATGCACACAGAAATGATGCTGGAAGCCAAGGCTAGTCCTGCTGATGTGGCCCTTTCTCCTGCAGCGGATCATAAAATATGGCTCAAATTTTCATTACGGCCTCTATTGATTATCTTTTGGGACGGATGAATTATAGGGAACATTAAATTTAAAAAAAAAAAGGGAAATATTTGAATGAGTTTGGGAGGTCGATGCCAGAAAGGCTGACGCACCAAGCCTTACCGGCATTTTCCTGCTTTGTGGATCTGCTGGGCCCTTCCCACGGTCCCCCTTGGGGGAACCTGCCCAGGGAGCTCCCCTTGTTCCTTCCAGCTGCCCTTGGGGAACAGCAAGCTCTGCAGTGGCCATGGGCTCGACCAAGTGGTGCAGACAGTGGCTGGAAGACTTGGGTGCTCTTCCAGAGTCTTGTCCCATGCCACAAGTTCTGCCTTCTCTGGGAGGTCGCCCCAAGGACCTTCCAGTTAAACAGTAATTCACAAGTGTCTGTCTGGCACCTACTTTGGGATTCTTGAACAAAAGAGAAGAATGAGGGGTTGGGAAATGGCCAGGAAATGAATGGGAAAAAGCCAGATCATTGCATTTGGTGACAGTTTTGGATCTGGTGTAAATATATGTGTGGAGGCCAACAGTGAATTGTAAAAGTAGTGATGGGCTTTGCAAGGTTTCCCTCCTTCCCTGCACCAAGGGAAAGGTCATTGTCCTCATCTCTCCTGTGCTGATGGGTCAGTACTCCTCTCTGCAGGGTTCATGGAGCATGGGAACTAATTCTTGATGGGATCTGGGGCCAGGGATCTTTGACTTCATGTAAGAGAAGTGTCAGGATTGAATTGTCCCACCATTAGTGTGGCACACTGAAGTCAGACCAGCCAAAGAAACTTGTGGCTTCTCACCTGACTCTGGCCACCTCTGATTTTGAGGATGATCCTTGAACTTTGTTCCAGTGGACTTTCTGCGCCCATTCAGTTTTTCCAGGTTGTACCATATGCCACACAATGCCCTGTCCAGGAATTGGCTTGGTCAAGCTTTGTCCTCAGCTCACTTCCCCGCCTGTATTTCATGAGAGTGGATGAAATCCTGTAATCTAAAATTCCGTCAGCACGCTTTCAGCAGCTGGCACTGGGGAATAATGGATGTTACCCCTTTGAAAAGAACCGCAGTTCAGAGCACTCTGCCGTTTCCCAGTGGTAGCAGGAGAGTTCTGGAGCAGACACACAGGAGCTGTGTGGCTGTAAAATCCCTTCTATGCGCTTTGTTCCTGGATTGTTTTCTGTCAGTCAGGCCAGCATCCAATGCTTCTGAGGAATTTTCTGTTTTCTTTTCTAAGACTGAGAAGAATGCAGCCAGGGTCCCTCTCCAGCCACCCACAAGACAAACATCCCCCTCCCAAATGCTCATCTCTGTCTGGACATGAGGTCCTGCGTGGCACAATCCTCATACCCTACTGCTGCAAAGAAATGTGGGGGGACACCCCTTGTCCCCTCACCATCCCCTGCCTGCCACCACCACCAACTGCTCTCCTGCAGATGAGCACCTAAAGCACGATCTCTGCTTTTGGGATATTTTCTTGGGCTGCAGGGGTGCCCTTTTTCCACCCCTGGTCACACAGCCATTTGGGCACGTTTTGCCAATGCACTCTGCATGTGCTGCTGGGCAGCACTGCCTCTGCCAGAGCCCCTGCCAACCTGGAGGAGCACAGGTGCTCTGGGTATGCTTGGAACACCTTGTGTATTCACTGGTGTGTCTGTGTGACCTGTGAGATAAGCCAGCCGTGAACATCCCCCCCTCCTTGTGGGAGATTTTGGTGCTGGTGAACAGGACCACTGTTCTGAGTGCTGAATGCACAGTTGCGTGTATGCGTTTCACTTCCTTGCAGATCCCTGCTGATTTCACAAGACATCCACCAAGCTTTGGCTTCACCTGGGCAAATGCAAAAGGTGGTGGTTTCCATGGTTCCACAGCCTCACTCGGGTGACACACCCTTTTTGTGTAAGCTGGCTCCCTGGAGTCGATTGTTTTTTGGCAAACAGCTTCATAAACTCCTCCAACAATTAAACTGGAAAGAAAGAAAAAAAAAACAAAACACCAAACCAAACACAACAAAACCCATGCATTACGGAGTGAGACTGCAATCAGGTTGGAGCAATTCCCCCAGCAGCTCTATCCCCACCAGCTCTGTCCCCTCAAGCCCCCGGAGGCAGGCAGGGGAGCAGCCCCAGCTACACTTGATGGACTTCGTTTGGGAGGTGCCTGGGCTGCCCCAACTCACCAAGCTGCAGTGAGCTAACAAACATGAAGGAAAAGGTCATGTTATTCACTTTTATTTTTTTAAAGCTGCAAACATCTCTCTCTCTCTCTCTGGGAGGGGAGGCTGCACAGATGCCAGCTCAGATTAATTTAAATATTTACCAATCCCATTTTTTTTTTTAATTGTGTGTTTGTGTTCTGTTTGTGTCCCATAAAATACCTGGTGTTTTGGGCGTACCCCGTTTGCAGGGTGCATGAGATCACACTGAAAAAATGCAGTGAAAAACATTTTCATGCCACGACACATCAAATAGGATTTTGAATTAAGATGAAGATTTTTTCCCTCGCTTTTTATCTCTCAAGTTTGGGTGAAAGGGTCTTCTTTTTCTGTTTCTTTTTAAAATTCTTTTACTTAACTGGGAAGAAAAAAATGTCATGGAAATCCTTTAAAAGTTACTTTTGCTTTATCTCACCATGTCAAACATCAAAGGCAGTTGTTGGTGCTGGTCAGAGCCCCAATTAGTGTGTGTTTCTGTGCTGTTGGCTAGATGGTGGTGTGTTCCAGCAGGTAGGCAGTGGGCAGGGGAGAAATCCAGAGTCTGGAAGCCAGAGCCAGCTCTGAACTCTTGCGTGTGCGACAGTGGCTCCGCTCTGTTCTCTGCCTGTCATTCCTGTCTGTCAGACTTGCTTTGGGGTGAGTGCTGTCTTTGCTGTTTGTGCAACCCTGGCACAGGAGTCTCGTCTTGTGCAGTGCTGGGCTTCTGCTGTAGCACTCCCAGGTGAGTTTCCTGCTGAGTTTTTTCAGGGTAGTGACCCTTTGGTGGGTGTCCCAGCACCCCTGGTCACAGATGCTGGTGGGATTGTGTGCCCCAAGGGCTGAGCATGGCCCAGGACCCAGTCTGGGCACTGGCATGTTGTCCTTGTTGGTATGAGATTTTCTATATGCTTTTGGCCATGGAGACTTAATGCTTCCCTGGGAGGGAAGTTTTCTTTGTGGATTCAAGCAATGAAAACACTACTGTTGTTCACCCTACCTCCTTTTAATTGCTTTCCATGCCCATTGGGTCATAATCTGATCTGATCTACATCTGGGAAAGTACATAGATGTTCTGTGGAAAAATGGAGCATCTCCAAACAGAATAGTACTACTGGGATCAGGATCTGGCCACCTCCTCTCTAGTGAGCCAGGCTGGGCTTGGCCCAAAGCACGAGTCTTCTGCAGGGGCTTTTGGCTTTACTGAGCTTGTAAAGGATCCCAGCTTGAGCCTCCCCACTGTGAACAACAGGTCTGGAGCCTCTGGGTCAGGAGAGACTTGGGGGTGAGGGGCCAGAGGTGGTGACACCCTTGTAAGCTCATGGACCACTGGGAAGCTGGCACACGAGCCAGGTGTCAGTGCTGGGACACTGGGCACAGCTGCTTTGTTAAAAGCCTCAAGGCTGTCACTGGGGCAGGGTAAGATATTTTATGCGTATTTCTGTGCAAGGGGGGATTGGCACTTCTGGAATGTGAATCCTGTATTCCTGCTCTGCTGTGGGAAAGGAAAAAAGAAGGCAAAGATTCAGGGTAGATGTGCAGGGTGGGCACCAGTTGGCTTGCCTGAGCCATTAGCCAAAATTTGAAATTGGACCTATTACTTTTGCAGAATGTAGGGCAGTGGAGGAGAGATGTATGAATGTGAACACAGCTCTTGCCTCAGTGTCCTAGGAAAATGCCAGAGCACAAGATGGCAAGAAGCAGTACTTAGCCCACAGCTTCAACTCCACTACTGCACTCTTTGATCACTTACTACTTTGCTATTCCTTCTTCTTGCTGTAATTGTTACAAAATCTCTGTTCTTTGGGAGGGGTCCAGGACTCCAGGGCCCAATTGCATCTGCCCTGATTCAGAAAGTGGGTCATGCTGCTTGGTCTGGGAAGAAGATACTCATCTTGCTTAGCATGATATTTATTAGGAGATAGAGAAGGGAATGCAACCACGCTGTTGCCTAGAAAATTGCTCTGGGGGGATAGCAAAGGACTTGTGAGGGCAGAGTATGTGAAGTTCTTGCGCATCCAGTGCCTGCTGAAGCCTTGCCACGTTCCCTGTGCCTATATTGCCTGCTCCCCTCACGTTGACACGTGGTGAGGATCGACGGTGAAACTGGGGATAAGGAAGGGATTGTAGCTGCTCATTCAGCAGCTGCCAGGCAGCGATGGGCTCTTTACATTTCTTGGAGCAGAGACTGGTGAGAGTAAAGAGAGGGGAAGACAGTATCGAGTTTTCTCCACAAAGATTGGCTGTTTCACAGTTACCCTAAACTGGTTGAGGTTTACTGCTGGACAAGTGACCAGCACCCTCTCCAAATACTTGGCAAGGTATGACATAGTGCCCTGTAAAGGCAAGAACTCTCCTACAAAGAGCAAACAGCCTTGATCGAAAGCCCAGAGTAATTTACTCTGTGCTGTATCTATCTCTCATTAAGCGACAAAGAGAAGGAAACTCAGTACACAAAGCAGATGATGATGGTTCCAGCATTGCTGCAGCAGGGTCTCACAGCAGGGACTGCCTGACTTGGAGCAGAGAGGGGTGGAGGGGAGGTAGGAAAGCACAGCTGATCCTGCCAGGCTGGCTGGGCTTGTGCTGCTGCTTGCTGTGAAATCACCCTCAGGATTATCCAAAGGAAGAACTGGCAACTCAAGTAACTTGGAGGGCCGGATCCTCAACTCATTTAAATTGGCATGACTTCACTAAAGCCACCGAAACTGCACTGATTTTACACCAGGTGAGCATCTGGTGCAGAATCTGCTGAAAGAATAAGACAAAGAGGGCACAAAACAGAGGTTTGGTAGAGCCCACTTACAAGCCTGCGGACTCCTGCGCTGCCCTGAGTGGAAGGTGGGTTAGCACATTATTTCCAAATGTCTTGGACAGCTTAGAAGGGCTCTGAATTCTTGTGGCCATGGCGAATGCCAAAGCACTGCTCCCTGGGGAGGGAGGTGGACCCATCTCTTTGCCTGCACTTTGGAGCATGTGTTGTCAGGGATTGCTGAGAGTGTCACACTGCCAGTGTTTCCTGCTCATAGTGTTTTAGTGGCAGTGTGATGAGAGGAGTCAGAGACACTGACACCTGTTGACCTGGCCTGTCCTGGACCCTAGGCGCATTCTCATGGGTGCTGTAAACCTGGCACATATTGTACATTCAATATCACTTGTATCTCTTGCAGCATGTAATGCCACTGACAAAGGCTGACCAGCAGCTGTGCCTTCAGCCTCACACAACTGCCACCATAAGTTTTAATTTTGCCAAGCCTGTGAGATGATGGGAGGAAAGTTCCTATTTTAGCAAAGGACAGGAGCCAGTGTCCATGTCCTAAATCGTGCTCCATTGGGCAGTGTTAAGTAAACGCAGGAATTGTTGGTTCCTGGTGTGGTAGGGCAGTTGTTTTCCCAGCTCTGCACCTTGTTCTTAGGTGGGGGTGTTATGGGATGTACACAAGAAGGTATGCTGTCACATGTTTTTAGAGGTTGTTTGCTGAAACACCGTGCTCTTGGGCCCTGTTGGGATGCACAGAATTCCCTCCACGCACTCATGTCCGGGGTGGATCTGAATAGAGTTTTAGCAACTCCCATTGAAGCAGCTCAGGGCCGGAAGTGAAGAAGGGATAAAATATCCAACTGAAACTCCTGTAGGATGTAATTACCTGAGCTGGAAGCTGGCCAGGACAGCAGGCATTGTGCATCATCTGCTGGTGGTATCAGAAGCACCCAGCATTACAGGAAAGGTGGTCAGGACCAAGGAGTGATATTGGTGTGAGGACAGGACCGCTCCTGGGAGGCTGCCTCTGTGGGCATTCGGCATAACAGCTTTTGGAGTCACTTGGTGTTTGTTTCCATGGCTGTTCTGTGCAGGTACCAAGGTGCCTATAAAATTCTCTTGGTAAGCTACAACCCAATGATAGATAGTCTTATCCTGACGCTCATTCAATTGCTCCTACTTTTTGATTTAAAACAGGAAAAAACTTCGAACAATAACAACAACAACAACAAAACACCAAAAAACCAAAAAAAAAAAAGGCAAAACAAAAAAACCCACCCCAACAACAGAACAAACAAAACAAAACCCAAAACAAACAAACAAACAAAAAACCCAACAAAACCCAAACCAAACAAACAACAACAAAAAAAACCAAAATGCAAAAAAAACCCCGAAAAAACCAAAGGAAATTGACTTCCCAAAAATTACACTAAGCTAATATTGGAGGCCTGGCACAGATCCATCTCAGCCAGGAAACTCAGAATTAACCAGTGCACTCCCATGGCTGTTAGGAAGGGCTGTATTCCAGCAAGACAGGCTGAGGCTTTCAGACTTGGGGACTTGAGGTGAAAGTCCTTAACGTGTCTCTGAAGTGCAGCAGAAGGTGTTTTTGGGCACCTCCATGCATGCCAAACCCCTTCTCCCCCAACCCAGCATTAAATGCAGGGCCAGCTTTGTTCTTTGGGAGAGGGTTAACAGCAAGTTCCTGATGCTCAAATGTGACAAGTGACCCCACCACCTGACTCGGGCTCCTTCCCCAGGACTTTTCCCCACGGGCTATGTGTTGGTGGAGCAGGAATAGAGCAATGCAGCAGGGACCTGCAGGCTGCTGCTGAGGACGCTGGGGAATTTACAGCCTAGCCCAGGTTGCAAGTGAGGACAAAGTTGACACTTCATTCTCACTTGCACATGACACAGCATCCCATAAATCAGTGTGACTGACAGCCTTAGTTCAGCTCAGGTAGAAGGGAAGGGAGGAGAGCCGGGTCAGGGCAGGGGGCAGTGCTGGGGCTGTGTGAGCAGCTGACCCTGAGCGGGTCACAGGAAGAGCCTCCCAGCAGAAATTGCAGCTGGAGTGGCGAGTCAGAGTCAGCCTGAACTGGCAGAGTGGGATGGAAGGAGACTGGCAAAATACCTGTTGCCTGCTGCTCATCTTGGGCTGATGCTGTCAGTGCTGAATGTTTGTGATGGCTCTTTTCACTCATCAGTTTTGGTAAAGCATGGAACCGGCTCCTGCACCTACAGCTGTGGAGGCTGGCACTGAGAGTGTGTCAAAGGGCCAGCCAAGCCTCTGCTGTCCCCAGCTGTCCTGGGTTGCCAAGCTGCCTTTGCCATGAATTTTCACGGCTTTGGGGTGCTGCAGACAGCAGACCTCATGACAGAGCATTGATAGTATCTCATTTCAGAGGCTGGGGGAGGTCGGGATGTGTTAAGGCTGAAAATATTTACAGGTTTTGAAGTTGAAACACAAACAGGAAAAGCCCTTTAAAAAGTGAGTGTAGTGGATATTCAAAACAGGGATTGCCATGGAAACGCCACAATATTTGCTTAAATTGACACAAAGGTTGCTGGTTGCAGGGTTCTGACTTCTTTGGCTCCATTTTCTTTGGCCCGACACCTATCACAAGTTGATCTCAACAACCCTCTTTTGTTTTGCTTCTTTTATTTTTGTCTGATGGAAATTTAAAAAAACCACCAACAACAGAACCCTCCAGTCTACAAATCCCACCTCATAGAAGAGCCTGAAGCGTCTGAGCTTCTGACAAAGGTTGGAGCTAAGACATTGTATAATTTTGGAAGGAAGGTAAAAGTTCTTTTATTTTAATCTGTGCATTTGTTAATTTCTTTCAATGCAGCAGTAGAAGGGAATTGTCTTAACTGTCTAGGGAGAAGGGTGAAACCTGTTGCAATATGCACTCAAGGAGCACAGAACTTCTGCAGTCAGCTCTTGAACCAGAATTTGAGAGATTTAGCTGTAGTTCCCAGTTCTGCCTCAGATTTGCCAAGTGAGCTTTGACAAGTCCCTTAATTACTGTGGGCCTCACTAAACTGCAAATAATAATTCTCCTTTGTCTCATCTGGTTGTATGTGTAACATTTTTGGGCATGAGATTTGATGTGGAGGTGGACAAGGAGTTTGTGCTGCTGGATTCCCCCCAAAAGGAGGGATGGCAGCACAGGCTCACATGGGCAGGAACACTCAGCTGGCTACAGGGGGAAGCTCTTTGCTCTAAGTTGCTTAGTACTATAGGCTGCTTCTGCCACTGATTGACCTGGATTTTTTTCTGCGGAAAGTTGGAATGTGTGGCCCACCAAATTAGTCACCTGGGTATTTTGTACCTTGGCTTTTGAGTTGCTAGTACCACACATGGCAGACAAGGAGATGGGGATGCAGTGTGTTCAGCATCAAGCCATGAAATGCCTTGCCTTGCTGGCCTGTTGTGTGTGACCAAGGGCTCAGGTCTGTGGGTGGCTGCAGCGTTTGGGGCTGGCGTCACTGCTTGTGCTCATGATTCACCTGAGCTTCGGTGCTGTTCAGTAGGGAATATTCATTTCCTTTTGAAACTCTCCTCAGGGAAAAGAGACTTCACCAAGTGAAGAGAGGCCATCTGATTCACACTGTCTTCACCTGAGACCACCTCCAAAACAAAGAACCTGACTTCTCTCCTGGCTTTGTACACTGGAATGGACCTTGAAGCCTGTGGCTTCTCAATGCAAGGTACTGCTTTTGTTCTGTGATCAAACTGCTCTGAAGTAGGACTGGAATAAGTGATTTCAGCTCTCCAGAGCCTTCATTCCAGTTCCTGGGTAATTGCTAGCCTATGAAGTTTGAAAGAGCAGCGGGAAGTCAGTGGCTTACGTGGTAAATGCATGGTGGGATGTTGGTTTGGCTTGGGCTGCCTTACAAGTAGGGCTGGGTTTAGCCCTGCTATCACTGCCCACCTCTGTACAGACACCCAGCTGACACAGCAGAGCGCTGGTTTGAGCAGCTCTTTCTCTTCACCTCCTTCTTCCTAATGAGCTGCTGTGCAGCATTAACAGTTGGCTAAGTAGTACGCACGGGAGTCCCCTGGGTAAGTATTGTGTGGGACAGTTTCTGATTTACTTGTTTCACAGAAGGAGTTTGAGGATGTCTGTGGTCACGGTGGGTAACTCAGAGAGGTTGTGAGGGGGTGGGACTCTGTTTCTGAAAGCTGTTTTACTTTCTTCTCTGCTTGGCTGCTGTCACAGCTTCTCTGCAAAGAAAGGTATGACACAACAGTGGGATAATACATTTCTTCTCAATGTGTTGGGGATTTGGGAGGTACCTGGTGGCACTGCTGTACTGCTGCAGGTAGAAGGGGCTGAGGATTCTCACTGTGTCTGGCCTTGGCATGACATCACATATGCTCTGTAGGGGAGAGAGGTATTGTCAGGGGCTATCTCCATACAGTGCTGACATCATTAAATGCTGATGATGCCTGAATGAAGATTAGCAACTGAAGTGCCTGAGGAGATTCGGTATCATCATGTTCCTCTATTTTTTGCTATGCCATAAATGGTACCTGGGCAAAGCAGTGTGTCCAAAGGTGTTGTGAGTCACAGGTGCAGCTGAGACCTGAACTGGAAGGGTCTGTGTGGAGGGACTGTATTGGTTCAGCAAGAGGAGAGATGAGAAAAGTCACGGAGCTCAGATGTTGATCTGGGGCTCCAGCTACCCCTCTGCATTGTTGTCTGTGTGTGTGGCACAGAGGAATTTACTCATGTTCTGACTGCCCTAGCTGTCCCTGAAAGAGTAACAGCCATGGTACTCTTAAGGCTCAGTAGGTCTTAGTTCTTGCCATGTGTTCAGAGCCTATAGACCTGAGTGCTTTCAGTAAGTCTGCCAGTAAAGAGTGTGCTTCAGGATGGGATAGGGGTGAGCTGTGCCTTCCCACACCTTCCTAGTGCTAAAAC
The DNA here is from genome assembly GCF_965231275.1 of Zosterops lateralis. Lineage (NCBI taxonomy): Eukaryota > Metazoa > Chordata > Aves > Passeriformes > Zosteropidae > Zosterops > Zosterops lateralis. The sequence goes on along the minus strand of NC_139782.1, from coordinate 8,044,389 downwards.
ACCTCCAGGGTCTGGCATGCTTTATTTGGAAAGCCTGGTTTTGAACTATTAATGCAGTGAACTCTGACCTTTATCCCCATGTGAGCTGCTCTGGTGCTTGTGCCCCCTTTTAGAGCAATGCCTCCCCAGGCCTCCAGAGGCAAGAGAGCTTCCCAAATAGGAGCTCTGCCTGAGGGAATAAGGTAAAGGAACATGAAGAGCCTTAAGGTTTTACCAAATAAGACAAAACTTCTCAGGTTTGACTGCAGCAGGTGAATTTTCCACCAAACAGCTTTATGTACCTCTCCAGAGAGGTCCAACATCTGCTGAGGAAGTTCCCACATAGGTTCTGGGTGATTTTTCCATCACAAGGAGCTTTTCCTGTGACCCCTGTCACAGGTTTCTGCTTCTGTAGCTCCTGATACTGAAAACCCTGTGTTGTCCATCTGACCTGGAGCTGGGATGAGCAGAACCTCTGAGACAAGAAGGTAAGAGGAGAAGACTGCTATGTCAGGAATTCTTTAAGTGATGAAGTGATCCTTGAGGTTCTGGTTCTTGAGGTTCAAATCAGTTATCCTTTTCCACATTTGTCTCCTCACAGTACCTACTGGGTGCATTGCTGAGTGTCCTTCAGGGGCTGCTTCCTGGGGGACAGTAGCTCATTAGAGACAGTATAAATATTTCCCTGGACTCCAGCTGTTTTCTGAGGTCTCCCTAGTTCTACAAACATCACTGCAGTGAAGAAGATGCATTTAGCCTTTCAGTCATGTGGCTCTGTGATCTCTCGTGCTCTGGACTAGAAATCCCTGTGTTCCAGCCTTCAGCCCTAGAGCAAGTTGTATGGCTTCTACTTTCAAAACAAGCTCAATTTACTTTGGGTTACAGAGGCTGTTTGCACATTCTCCAGAGCCCATCCCTAGGCTGTGATTGCTTTTTCACTGTTTATAAGCACAAGCTGGCTATTTAGTCCTAGAGCTATAAGGGTTGGAGGGAGTTTTCTTGTTCAGTTAATGAAGGTAGACTTTTATGCGGGGGGAAAAAAGCTTAAAAAACATGTAGGAAAGGGATTAGAAATATCTGCTCTGACTGTGTTTAAATTAGCAAAATATTCCCCCCTGTTTAAATCCTAAAGTAAAGTTAAATTTGGGGGTTAGTGTGGACTGCTGATGTTATTTTTTTTGCTAGGATCCTTGGGATTTACCACATGGGCACAGCTGTGAAGGGAATGAGATGGGAACACTGCCTTCCACAGAAGTGCAGCCAGGCCAGCCCAGCCAGCCCTGACAGCTCAGATCCTGAGCTGGGGAATATGAAACAGCCTTGCAAAATCATTGTGGAAATTTACGCACCTGTGTATGAAATCGACTTGCCTACCTTTGCCAGGAGGAGTTTAACTTGCCCATTAAAATACGCATCTATTTATGTATTACATGTTCTGTGAGAGAAATTTTTCCCAGGCAGTTACAAAACTCAGTCTAGACTGTAAAGTGTGGCATCTGGTGGTAACATGCCATATACATATATCTGAATACAGTATCTCCTGTATCACCCTACTTGGGAGTTAATAGCACGAATCTGGATTACAACGAGGCCTTTCCGTTTGCAGCACACTATCCTTGGATAAATGCTTGGCCTGGTTCCTGCCAGCACTGGTCTGAATGGGGCTTTACCCTGCTTGCTTCCATCCAGGTACAGCCAGGCAGGCATTTCCATGCTGCCTGTCCTGACCTGTGGCCCCACAGTTCAGGTAGGCTGGAGGCAACAGTTCCCAGGCGGAGCTCTTCCGACAGGGCTGAGTAGAGGGGAGGGAAGATGTTAAAAGCCTGTCTGGGTAAGAACAGGGTTGTCACATCCATCTGCTCAGGCCCTGACGAGCAGCTGATCCATATTGTTAACATATTGCCTGCCATATGGGCTAGCTCAGCTCTCCAGGAACGCTTGGGAGACCTGACCTCTAGTGTGACAAGATGTGAGCATGAAGGACGGGTTGACAACAGCCCTTGGGTCTTGGAGTGTGAAACCATGTTTCAGCCACTTCCGCTGCCTTCCCCTGCACTTATTTCCGCGCTGTCTCTGCCTGCCTCACTCCCTCTCTTCTGTCTCTCTGAGGGTTTTTTCCCTCCCTCCTCTGTTTTCTGCATCCCTAGTCTGCACTAGATCAATGACCTTCACTCATAACCAGACTGGACAGTTCTGACTCCCTCCCCCGGGCCTTCGATCAGATGTTTAGTTGGCGGCTGTGGAAAGCTGAATGGGGGAAGTCAAAGGAGGGAAAAGAGGATCATGTGCTTGGCAGGCCTTATAGCTGTCCTTACTGTATCTGCTCTGGGAATGGGACTGAAGAACTGATCCACTAAGGTCCTTAGCACCTCCTGCTCACTTGGATAACAGCGGACGCTCATATAACCTTTTGATGGAGGGTGAAGTCCACCAGTGAGGTCTAAGCAGGTTGAAAGGTTTCAGATGTTCAGGGAAGGGCCTTGATGCCAGAGTTCAAGGAGGGAATACTTAAAAGGCTCTCGAGTGACATGGAATGAGTCCGTTTCAAAATAAAGGTAAGGGCAGCCCAAAGCCCTTCCAGAATCCCCGCAGTGCCCAGCAGCTGGTGATTTTATACCTACTCATGAGGGGGAATAGTTGTTCTAGGGGCAAAAGCTGAAGAGGCGTTCTGGCAGTGAGGAAGTTGGCTGAGCAGGATCCCTCTCAGTGCTGAACAAGGCCTGCCTACAGAGCTTGTGGTGCAGTTAGGTGTGTGAGCACACACGTGGATATGAGGAGCAGCTTGGCCCTAAAGAAGCCCAGGGTTTCTGTGGGGGCTGGCAGTTGCCTGGGCGACTGTAACGCTGGGGACCAGCCTGCCCCAAACTCAGATGGATAAAGGGATGTTCAGTACTGGAGGAAACAGGACTGGGCCAGGCCTTCATGGGTCCAGACCTTGCTTTCCCTGTCACCTTCAGTCATTCTTTTGAATTTGTGATGTCCCAGTCTTCTGACACCTCTGATTATGAAATTGGCTATCTCCTTCCTAAGGCTTCTGTCTTCACACTTGAAATTTATAGAGGTTAAATCCTGGTGCTAGGAAAGCAAACACCATTTTTACTGTAAACTTCAGTGGCATTGAGATTTCAGCCTTAGCTTCTCAGAAGGGGATTAGGATGTTTCCCAATATTTTTTACCCATCAGCTCTGTCAGACCTGCAGGCATGACTCATTTGTCTTTTAGTGTCTCAAAGTAAGGGTTGCCTTTTTTAAAAATGCCTGTCCTGTGAAAATCATTATCCTCCAAAAACCTGAGGTTTTGTCTTGCTCTTCGTAATGGTTTTAGACCAGTTTAGATGATTTCATTTCTCTCCTTCCCCATATACCTGCAATTGCACTGATCTTTAATAGTGTTTATTTGTAGAGAGGAGCCCACTGAAATATTACAAAATAAAACACAGTGATGAGTTGTGGTTTATTTACTCAAGCTTCACTGATGTAACAAACCTGATTTTATGCTAATAATGACTCAGAAGCACATTGGGGAGGAGAAGCCAGACCTCCTGATTCCTTTAACCATCCAACAGTATTTCTTCCCATCTTTAGATTCAACAGCAGTTCTCTGAGGTGGGATACAGGTAGTAGTTCTGTGGCACCCTGATGAAACAGCTGGCTGAAAAAATAATAATAGTGCTTTGCGAGTTTGCAGGGTTCCATTAGCATTTAGGAGCACATTCAGCTCTGGTAGGCACTGTATATACAGCGTCCATCTCTCCATCAGGCAGCAGGGACTCTGACCTGCAGAGTTCCTCAAGGAAAACCAGTCAGAAAGCACTTGGAGCAATCAGTACTAAGTATGCACATGAGTGTTCGAGGGAAATGCATGTTCAAAATGTAGATCGTAGAAATCTGTTGATAAAACCAAAAAATTTAAAAAATGAACAAATAGTGTAAAGTCAATGGTAAGTGTTCTCTGATGTCTTCTGCTGCGGGCTCATTCCAGAGCTGGTGCTCAGCCCATGGGCAGTGCTGGAGGTGAGGCTTATCTCACTACTTGAGCTGAATATGGAAAGGCTGTTTTAGCATATTGCCTCTGACAAATTATGTGGTAATGCTGAGGCTCCTTTTTGCTATTACTGCAGTTATATATTAACTATTAAGAGCTACAGGTAAGCCATCTGCTGATGTACCAGAGCTGCATTTCTTGTCAGCAAAACTATCCTGATTTTTGCCAGGGCAGTTTACAATCTGTCCCAGTGTCTTTCTTGTGATTCTTGCTGAGTTTGTCTAAGCTGTACATTGATAGAACATACAAGAGGAAAGGGGAGAGGACAAACTAAGGTGAGTTTGAAAGTAAAATGAGCAAACAATATTGCTAGCCTTGTCCTTCCAGAAGTCAAAAGCTACTCCCCTCCTCCCTGCAATTATAAGACTTAATAATACCAAGGTTTCTATGGTTCAGCATGCACACAGATCACATTTCAGGTTGCTGTGCCCTGAAAGTGAGAGAACAGAGGGAGCAAAGGGAGGGATAGCACTGTACACACACTGTTGTACAAAACAAAAATCTTACGTAACTTGCAAGATCTCAGACTTGAAGAAAAACGTGAAGATTTACAAGGTTGATAAGGGTTGTCACATAGGAGCAATTTCTACTTGATTACCATGTCCCTGAAGTATGCTGACCTACGGAAAAGCCTACTCAGGAACCTGGTTGCCATCCTCTCTTGCCAGGGCTAGTTGCAACAGGAGCTGAAGCCAGTTGCCCCAAAAGCCAGGAATTATTTATTTCATAGATTTGTTTTACCTGGGGCTATCTGGCAGTGGAACAGTGCAGATCCTACCTGAGCTGGTCACACATGGTATGGAGCAAAGGGGGTTTGTCCTCTCTACATCCATATTTGAGGAACTAGGAATTGGACATCCTCGATCCCTGATACAGGAATATAGTGAGGAGACCTGCTTGGCATCTTCTGCTGTAGCAGCAAAGCCCGGGGCTCTGGCTTTCCCCTCAAGAGGCTCCTTCCTTTGCCTATGAGATTTTTGTATCCTTAGCTTTCCCAGCCCGGAGGGAGCTGCTGGACTATGAGGGGTGCTTCCCCCACCTGTCCCTGACTTGCTAGTACTCCTAACTGTGGGAGATTAGCCAGGGGGAAAGAACAGTTATCCTTCCCTGGAACCGGATATCCAGGCAGAGCCTGAACAAGGAACAGGGACCATTTCACATGCATTTAGGGAGCACTGAGCTCTCAGACTTTTGGTCCAAATTTTGAAAATCCTCACAATGTTCCTCTAGCAGAGTTGCCTCTCTTTTCTCAGCTGCAGAGAAAGGTGAAGGTGCTTCCCAGGACCTCACCATGTCAGTCCCCTGCCAACTTCTGTCCTTGCTCTTTGAACCCTGCCACACTGGCTGTCATCCCATTATTCTCTTCTGCCTGCTTCTTCCTCATTCCCCTGTGCCACTTTTTATGGGTTCACCAGAAAGGAGGGTAGATTTTTCTTCCCCTTGTTTGCTTCACACCATTACTCCCATCTGTTCATCCAGGCTCTTAGTTCCTTTGTTTTTCAGAGTCCTGTGGATTTGGGTGCAATTTACACTATCTGGGATGCTCTTCTGGACAGTGCTGGTGTGGGAAAGGAGGTCTGGTTCACAGGCCAGCACCAGGTGTGGGGGAAATGTGCATCTTCAAATTAATCAAAATTTTCTCCTCCAGAAATGCTAATGGGGGAAAAGCAATTAAAGCAGCCTGTTTTTTATTAAGTAATCTGTGTTAAGAGCTTGTAATGAAGTTTAGTGCCGTTGTGACTCGATATTTCAGCTTCATCGGTTTGAGTCAAAACAATCCAAAGTGGGAAGGGAGCAAGGAGGTGAGCTGCTCCCCAGCATCTGTAGTGCTGATTCTTGTTCGAGCTCATTCTTGCAGACTTCCAGCGTAATGCATAAGAGACCACTCACTTTTTATCCTGCCCAGGATGAGAAAAGGAGCTTTAAAATCTGCCACAGAAACTGGATGGCTTCTTGTTTAAAATACCTGTTCTCAATGTGAGGATTACTGCAGCCCCTTGGAACAGACTTTGCCTCATTTTTTGGGGTAGTGCAAACACCAAGTTTGGTGTTCCATAGGGAGCAATGAGAGGACAAGGGGCAGCAGAAGCGAGGCTACACTGAGCAGCAGTGAGATCCCCCAGCTGAGTGCTGCATGCCTCTGAACAGGTTCATAAACCTTCTCTAATGTCTGGAAAAGTTTTAGCTGCCACAGGGCGAGGATGGGGATGATACCTGCCATTCCTGTCCTCCCCACCACCGGGCCTGTGCTCGCTCCACTCCGAGCAGCACGGCCCTGTTACCAGGGTGACAAACTGCTGGGGGCTGTGAACAGCTGTGGAAGCAGCCCATCTCCTTCTCCTCTCCTTTCCCCCACTCCCAGAGAAGGCAAAAGAAAAAAGGGACAAAGTCCCTTTAAAGAACTACATGCCAAGCCTCTGCCGTCCTGTTTTATCTGAAGTCCAACCGCATGTTGTTCCAGGGCCGATCCGCTTTAGCTAATTAATAATCTGACAGGAGCCACCCAAGGGATTAGCTGCTGAGACGAGCTAGACCAAACCCCCAGCAAATGAGCCCCACGCTCCCTGGGGACTCAGAGGTGACTTTGGGGGGCAGGGGGTTGCACCACATGCAGAAGGGTGTCAGAGCCCTGAAGGGGATTTATGGCATCTGGGAGGGTGAAGGGGGAGGTGAGGGGTTACAATTTATGAGATGTAAACTAATAAATCAGTTAGTTGAAGAGGGGAAAGGGGGAAGCACCAAATTAAAAGATAACGTCTTAAAGGAACAGTGTAAATTAATGGTGCTCCCTCTGGCAGGGGACACTAGGAGAGTTCCCAATGCAGACCAGTTGTAGCTTCCACTGCGCTGGCTACCTGGGAGAGAGGAAGAGAGAGACTGCAAAGCAGAAGAAAAAGGGGTGTTGATGGGGACTGGGAGGAAGAGAGATTCATCTTTTTGCAGTTTAGGCAAACAGTTGATGATTTGGCTTTTGTGACAGAGGCCATCTCTTTTGATCACAGAACACAGGGCCTGTGGTGCCCCAGGCCTAGGAAAGCTCGGTGGGTAATGGGGCTTGGTCATCCTCTGCACTTAGTTGTCTCCTTCAATTAGGCTTTCTGTGGGGGAACACTTTGTTTCCCTACTTCTTAAATGGGATTAGTGGAGACAGTTAACTTGAAGCAGGACAAAATTACTATCAGGAAAGCTGTCTCAGGACAATGTGATACATTTTTTCCTCCAAATTTGCCTCTTCACTGAGTCTTCAGGTGATTCTGAGGTTTGGAGTTTGCTCCTGAAGAAAGTGCTTGGTTTTGTTCTGGAACCTTGTAGAGGTCTGGAACTTCCTGGTGGTGAAGGTCCATTTCAGATTCTCTTTGGATTTCAGGAGCTGTTGTTCCTGCCAGGCAGGGCAGTGGCCTTGGGCACAGGATTTCCCCTGCCTCCTCCACTACCCAGGCCCAAAGCTGGTTTGTCTTTCCATACCAGTCTCTTTGGGTGCCTTGAAACCTCTCCTGGCCCACAGTTCTTTCTGAGAGTGTGCCCAGGCCTCAGCTCTCTCTAGGGGCTGCTGTAATGCAAATGGTAATGCAAGATGGGATTTCCAAAAGCCGCCTTAGGGGGATTTGTAATCCCTGCCCCATGACGGTGCTAGACACAAGCTAATGGAGAGGGGCCTGTGTGAGCCCTCTCTGCAGAGCCAGAGCAAACCTCTGAGTCCTTGCCAAAGGCCAAGCTTTTGGCGTTGTTCCTTGCGAGGGCAGGAGGCTCCTTTATTTCCTCCATCCCCACCTAGCCCGCAGCAGAGCCAGGGCAGCACAGGCCTGGAGAGTGAGGCTGTGGCTGTGGTGGCCAACTGTCCCAGGAGCCAGGTGAGCTCCTCCTGCCCCATGGCCCCACCACACCTCACCCCACCCCATGGCCTGGAGCCATCCCAAGGCCCCGCGTCCAGTCCAGCATGAGCCACAAGCACCCCTGAGGTGGTCACTGTGAGGCCTCTTTGCTGAAGATGTGTTGGGATCACGTGGATGTTGCCCTGGGGGAGTATAGCACAGAGCCTGCAGATTGCTCTTCCAGTGAGGCAACTGCATTAAGCCAACAAAACTCATCTGACTGCTTTGACATATTTCCATCTAGAGAGCTACCTTGCAGCTTGCAGTGTCCCCACACAGACATGTTAAGCTCAGGTGGCTTCTTGTGATCTCAAAAGGTAGAGAGTGAAGAAGGACCAGTCCTGTGCCGTTCTGGAGCTGAACTGTGACTGTGAGACACCTTCCTGGGGGGCACTAGCTTGGGCCTGGGCTGCCAGAGTGGAATGGAAATCTCCTGATTGCACCATCCCATCCCTCATCCTGCTGTACTTGGGCAGTCTCATGGTGGGAGTGTGTGGGGAAGCTCTTCTGGGGGCTGGGCTGGCAGTCAGACCATTGCAGCCTCTCGTATACACAGCCATGGTTTGGCCTCTCTCCTGCAAAGCTGCCAGTAGCCCACACTGCTCCTGACCAACATCATTAGTGCGGGTATTTATATTTCATTAACAACATTAAACCAAAATGGCATTAAAAGCAACACTAGTGATAAATAGCTTATTAATAAACAGGGAATAGGGTGTACCACGCACAGATTCAATCCCTTCCTAAATATGTCTCTACCACTAAAACCAGCCTTTTAACTCCTGCTAATCTGGAGAAATTTGAAGGATGTTTTGGGGGGGGGATGGTATTCAGAGGGTGGGGGCACACAGTGTCATATAGTTTGGTTCTTCCTAAGGCAGCTGACTGGAGTGGAAAGATGGAGATTTTTCAAAGTGCTGTTTTATTTCCATTGTTGTGTGGGACACATTTGGTTGTGTTTCTAGTGCAATTTTGACGGTGTTAAAACAGCAGTGCTATAGAAAGCATAAAACAGAAAAAAAGCAGCGCCTGAAGATTCGAGTGTCAGCCTTTGATTTTAGTGTCCTCTCTTCTGTTTCCCCTACACTCTTTCACACACTTCTTCCAGCTTGAACAGGACCATCCACAACAGCCACCAGCACAAAATCTCTTGCTTGCACCAGACCCAGCCTCTTCCAGTGATGTCTGAGAACAGCCAGCCGTGTCCTCATTCCTCCCTCTGTGTTTATTCTACGGATTAAGAATGTTAAAAATGTGGCTTTTCTTGTAAGCTTGTCAATCAGCTTATTATTTTTATTTTCTCTTTTTGTTTGCCCCCAAGTCCTTATTCTGCAAAATGACTTCCTATGCTTCTGTCCCACCCTAAGTACAAAGGCTCTTTTCTTGTTCTTCCTGCTCCCTCTTTCCACAATAAATTAATTAACCCCCCTCAAACCACCTCCAGGTTTCTCAGAGAGGATCCCCTCTCCATATACCTCTTGGGCACTTTTCCAGTGGGGAGGACAAGGTATAGGGCTTTGCCTTGCTTCATCATGCTCCTGCCGTGCAACACAAACTGCTTCCTCCTTTGCATCGTGTGCCCAGGTCTGGCCCCTCAGGTGAGCGCTTGAGCGTGACCAGAGGAGGCCCCGAGGCTGGTGAGGGGCTGGGAACACAAACCCTGTGAGGAACAGCTGAGGGAGCTGGGGTTGTTTAGCCCAGAGAAAAGGAGACTCAGGGGTGACCTTATCACTCTCTGCAACTCCCTGAAAGGTGGCTGTAGCCACTGGGAGTTGCTTTCTTTCTTCAGGCAGCAACTGACAGAAGCAGAGGACAGTCTTAAGGGTTTCCCTTAAGTAGCCCCAAGGGAAATATGGGTTGGATGTTAGGAAAAAGTTTTTTACTGAAAGAGTGGTAAAGTACTGTAGTCGTCTGCCTGGGGAGGTGGTGGAGTCACCATCCCTGGATGGTGTTTTCCCAAGAAAAAACTGGATGTGGCACTCAGTGCCATGGTTTAGTTTAGTTGAGGTGTTAGGGCATGAATTCAACTCAATGATCTTAAAAGTCTCTTGCAACCTGGTGACTCTGTGATCCAGACACACTCCCCTGCTCCCTGGGCATTTGGGTTCTCCCACTCTCCTACATGCAGTATGTGCTCAGCAGATGTGCACCCTCCATCCCAGGCATGTTATCTCTAGAGGCAGCAGGGCAGCATCAGGTCCTGAGCACGTTCCTGTACCGTACTGCCTGTGTAGGCATGCCTCAGTGCAGCTTCCAAAGACTGGGCAGCTCTTGAGTTAGTCATGCTCATCTATGTTGTTCTGCCTGAATGTACCTTACTGGCTTAGGCCACAGCATTTGCATGTTTTAGACAGTAACTTTGTGGTCTACGTGCTTTGGGCTGATATACTGACCTCTCAGCTTGCAACACGCAAAGGCTTTTTGTGGAGAACGAGGCCTCTTTCCCCAGCCTGATCATGTCTGAGTTGACCTCAAACATAATTTTCTGCACTTCGATTCTAAGGACAATGGTAGTCCTGAATGTAGGGTTTGGGGTGCAGCTGGCATCTTTCTGCTTCCTCCTCTCCTTATCCTTAGGTCCTTCTGGCAGAGGCTGAGCACAGGTTGAATGGGGAGCACAAAAATATTGCATGGAGTCACCTCCATGACTTGTGTCTTCTATATGATGGAGAGCAACCAGAACCACAACACGAGACAGGTTGTTTTATCATTTGTTTGCATGCCAGCATGGGCAGTATCATGGGTCACATGTCTCCTGGTTAGATGAACTGTGAAGCATGTGGCCTGGCAGAGGCATGTAAGAGAGGAAGCTCATCAGAACCTGCCTGTTCCCACTGAGCTGGTCTGTCCCTTAACTGGCATGAGCACTAAGATACTCGGATATTCAGAGCAGGGAGGGGAGGGGAAGAAAAGGGAAAGAAACCAGGCATCAAGATAATCATGGTTTCCCCAGAGCCATAAAGGGAGCTCAGAGGATGATATCCAGCAGCATCTCTTCATCTCACTCTTGCCACAGCATCGAGGATAAATAAAAGGTGCCTGGTGCTGCTTACCTTCTGTGGTTCCAGCCCTGATCCTGGGGCATCCCTTCCTGCTGAGAACTTGGGAGAGCAGGGTCAGGATCAGGAGCGGGAATTGGCTGTACTCAAACCCTTTCTTCTAGGGGCTTGGAAGGACTCAGAGAGTAGGAGATATGGCATGGGCGTTGGCTGGAGCACTGGATGAACATCTTGGCTGTGGATGGACGACACAGAGAGAGCACAGGAACCTGGATCTGCTTAACTGTAGGCAATAGAGGTTCCTACAGCCAGCAGAAAGGGGGATGGATTGGTCAGAAATGCCCTGCACAATTAGTAACCATGAGTTGGCAAGGGGAGGGTTTCTGAGCTTTTGAGCTTTTCACCCTGAAGCCATTTCTGGAAATATCCCTGAGGAAACTTTATTAAACTGTCCTGTCCATTGGGATGACAACCCCTGCCCAGTGACAGCTGGCACCAGTAAGGATGGTGTGAAGGCTGCTTAGGACTGAAGGTGACAAAAGTGGCCTCTCCCTTAGTCCTTCTCTATTACTGTGCTTCCTTTTCAATCTTTCAGAAGGATCTCTGTTACACACGAATTACTGTTACCTGCCAGATTTTGGGCTTTCTCTCCCCTGAATAACCATACAAGGATAGGATGTCTTGAGCCCTGCGTTTCACTGTGGAGAATAGCCCCTGTGTAAGGGACTCTAGGGTGGAAGGAAGCATAAGCTTCTCCCATCTGCTGAGGCCTGTGTTTCATAGGAAATTGTTACACTCCTGGGAGGACACTCTCTGCCACTTTGGAAGGTTGTTGTTGAAGCTCTCTCACATCAGGTCTGTGGGCTAAGGGAGCCATGTCCTATTTCATACACTGACAGTATGAGAACAAGCAGACCTCAACTGGTGCTCTGTGTCCAGACAGTGGCTTCCCACAGGGCATGGAGCCATGCTGAGGGGGAAGCTGATCCATACCTAGCTCCCAAACTACTGCTATTAGTGCCCACCCCAGCAATTCTGCTAACTCCACAAGCTGCCTGTTCCACTGCAGCTCTCTCTATGGAGTGTCTTCCCTTGGAAGGAATTTTAATCAAACTTGACTGAGGAGTGCTGAAAAACATGAGGAAGTAATTACAAATATGAATTTACAGCCTCCTGGAGTACCTCCCTCCTTCTCTCTCTTTGCATAACGCCTGTGTTTACCCTGTTTCCTACCGTTACCAGTCTCATTCCTCAAGCCCTTCTCCACTTCACTGCCTCTGTCCAAACCCCGTGTGTCAGATTTGTGACCCTCAGTGCTGCCTCAGAGAGAAGAGCAGAGGTACAGCCAGTTCTGGGAAAGATTGTGGCCCTCACTTTTTTCTGTGAGGCAATAATAAGCCAGCAGGAGGACAGTCCCAGGAGGAAGTTGCAGGTTCCCTGAAGGAAATTGGCTGGAACAGCCTCTCTGATTGTCTGCGATTTCCCAGCTAGATAGGCCCCAGGAGAGGGGGTAGGCTGGAGCAGGGTGGAATCAGCCTGGAAATCAGGATGGGCTGGATGCTTCCTCCATAAGGTGTTATTTTCTCATGTGTGCTGTTCTTGAGAGTCTTTCTTTTTATTTATTTTCATGCACACAGTCATTATTCTGGGAAGGCTCTTAGCTTGGCTGACTGCAGGATCTGTAACCAGTGCCTAGGGGTGGTCACATATTCCAGTGCCATTCACAGGTTATGGACTGGCATTGTTGGCTCTTGCTCCCTGATTGCAGGTTGTGTCCTTATTTGTTCCATGTGGGCATAGAATGAGTCTGAGTGTTGTCTGTATGGAATGGAGAGCTTTCACTCCAGAGACTGTGAACCTTTCACAGAAGGCAGAGTGAGGAGAATTGTGTGGGTGAGACGCCAAGCCCAGTCCAGTTGCCTTGGGCAGGAATTAAGGGGCAAGGTGTGAACTGTGTGTGGGGGTAGCAGAAGTAGTAAACCACTCAGTCACTCCTCTCATCTTCACTTAGCTTTCTTCTTAAAGCAGTAGAAGAAATGGCTGGCAAGTTACTGGGCACTTGGAATTCCATGTGACTGTTCAGACAGTTGCCAGCCTGTGTAGGGATTAGGAAGAAATGTGACTTTTTTGTGGAATTTAGAAGAAATGGGTAAATTTGTATGGATGATCCTTTACTTCCAACCTGTAGCTGCCTTTTTTTTTTTTTTTTTTTTTTTTTTTTTTTTTTTTTTTTTTTTTTTTTTTTGAGAGAGAGAGAGAGAGAGGAGAGAGAGAGAGAGAGTTATGCCCTAGGGGTAATTGATTTTACTTGGTCCTAAGGGGGCCAGAGAACCAGCTGTCCCAATGCAAATAGGGGAGGGCATTCCCTGCCTTTATGGCAGGCACTGGTGCAGGGTTGAGCAGAAGGCTCTGGAACCCCTGGGCTTACTAGATGTGTGATTCAAATCTGAGTTTGACTGGCTGGGACTCTCATCTTCTGGACAGTCAAAAGAAACCAACTCCAAATGCTTTTCCCAAATCTGCTATCAAAGAGGCTGCTACCATGGCCCTACATTGGGCTGTTTGGTGATGAAGGAGAGAAGGGGGAGTAGCATAAGTACTCCCTTGGGATCCCCTCTTACACTCTCATTTTCCTGTAACCACTTTCATTTTTTTGGCTAATTAAAGACTCTGAGCAGTTTTCAGCCTGTGGGGTTTCTTTTATTTGGTTCCTCAGCAATTAACTTTTTTACTGAACAAAGTTTTGATTGAGCTGGGGCCCATGTCTTGGTTTAAAATTTCTCCATAGCCCTGTGAATCCATGCCCTTTCCTATCCCATCCATGGCTCAGTGCCCCCTTCTCTTCCATCACTGATAATTTTTCCCAGTGCTGTCCCCTACCTCTGTGCTTTCTTCTCCACCTTCATTCTCACCAAGCCCCTTCTTCTGCAAAGAAAAGGAGCCAGGAGTCTTTTTGCCCCATCTTCAGTGGGCCAGGAACCCTGCTTGTTCCAAGTTGCAGAGGCTTCCCTCTGTTCAGAGGTTTTCCCATGACATAGTCCCAATGGGCTGGGAAGAACCTGAACTGCAAGACCAGCCTGTCTGTAAGCAGCTGTGCCTGTTCTTCTCTGGTGTCTCAGGGTTTTTGTGGGCTCAGTTCCCTCCTTGCCTGGCGCCTAAGCCCTTCTACCCAGCCCATCTGTCCCTTTCCTCACATTGAGAAGGGCCATGGGCTCCTGGGTTCCCCTTGTCGTCCATGGGGCTTTCCAGGTGGGAGGCTGCCCACATGCCAGAATCACCTGGCCCAGAACTCACCTGCAGTGGGACCTTGCAGTGCCTCTATGTTATCTGAGAACCCATGCTCTGCTCTTAGAGCTGGTTGGTACCTGTCCTCACCTTCCAGGGATTCCACTTTGGATGACCAAGGTCATAAACCTGCACGCTCAACTGGAGGCATCAGCCTCCTGTCCTGAAGGGCCAGATCTTTTTTACCATAGCTCTTTGCCGACTGTTTTGGCACAGCTAAAAGCACATCATGTACCTCGTTCTGCACCAGCTCCTCCATCGTGCCCTGCCATGCAGTGAAAAGGTGGCCTTCTCCCACTCGGCTTGGAAACTCTTTGCCCAGCTGTTTTGGAGCCCTGTAACCCCCTTAGGGCCTGCCAGGATAACAAGTATTGGATATATTTGTTGTTTTGAGGATTGGTGCTGTTTTGTTGTTGTTGTTTTCCCCGAGAGCCGTTTCCTTTACTGTTGTGCGGTGGTGTAGGCAGCTGTCCCTTTCAATAAGGAGTGTCAGCACCAAAGTGCCGCCCCATCCTCAGGCTGGTTTCACCCTCCCTCGCCCCCCCAGCCCATTCCCTGTGGTGAGTGTGCCCACGCCAGACAGGCATGCACGAGCTTTGGCTTGCTGGGGGAGCGCACCTGCAGCACCTGCACACACATGCCAGTGCTGGCGGCTGTGCCGGCTCTGCCGTGCATCCTCCCCTTGGCACCAGCCAGGCTGTGGGGGTGTGTGCCCCTGTGCTTCCTATCCATCCATCCATCCATCCATCCATCCATCCTCTCCCATGCATCCTGTCTGTGCACACACACACACAGTCGTGTGCCTGCAGCATGCTGCACCAGGCACTTTCACCCTGCACATCCAGCAGCATGCAAGGATCTGTATAAACTTTGTTTTAAAATGGAAAATGTTTGGCTCAAAAAAAGAAAAAAAGAAAAAAAAAAGGCAAATGAAACACAAATTAAAGCCTCCAACCTACCCTGTGTACATACACCAAACTTTCTGTCATCTATAGAAGATACCCAACCTCATGCCCAAATGCTGGAGGTCTGAGACAGTTGGAGTGAGGAGGGAGAGAAACCGTGGTTTCCAAGGGCTGATTAGATGGCATGCCAAGTGTATTAAATTTTGCAGACATTTTAACAGCAATATGCTAGATAGTTGGGTGTCCCCTGAGGCTGCTGGATTTTTTATATCCTTCACAGAAGGTCAAAGCCCTCTTCTGCCTGCCCCCCTCCCTCTCTCTGCTGTCTCTCTTTCATTCCTCGTCCTTTTCTCTCTGTGTCACCATCCCTCACTCTCTCTCTCTCTCTCTCTTACTTTTTTGGTGCACTTTCTCCTTCTCTTTTGCTCTGTGCATATAAAATAATAGATCATGCATTTGTGAGTTTCCCCATGAGTGGAAATTTGCACTCCCTGTGGTCTCCTCACACAGAGATGGGTATGCTGGGGCTTTCCCCTCTCTTTTCTGCACTTTGTTTTGGGGAAAATATGTTTTCCTCCCATCACTCCCCAAACATCAGTGCTCTCCCCCTGCTTTTTTATTTTATTTTATTTTTGTAGCAAAAGAGAAAAAAAAAAAAAAAGGGCAGGAAAAGAATCCATCTGGCATATGAATAATTGAAATGGCTCAACTCTGTTCCTGTTGCTGTTGTTTGCTCTCAGTTCTTCCTCCCCCGCCCCAACCATAGCATCCCCCCGGGATATGGGAGTTGGAGGTAAGGATGTATTGATTCCCTTGAGGGAGATGGTAAGGGGGGTCAGTGTGCAGCTCATACCATTCCTCTAGAGCTCTGTCCTGAGGACAGTGTGTGGTTTGAGGGGCACAGGGGATGTGAGGGTTGCTTTTCCCTGTGTCCATGTGAGGCCTCCCCTGGCTGGCCCCAGGAGTCATTCCCAAGGCAACTCCCAACAATAGCCCATAGTGCCGTCGGCCTTTCTGCCAGACTCGGGCTGCCACAGTGTACCCCTCTGCAGTGGTGACAGATTTTGCTCTCCCCACAGCCTCTTCCTCTTTGCCTGCTCACTCCAGTGCCTCAGAGACTTCCTGTCTGATCCCCGCTCCATGGCAGAGCTGAGCAGGATGGGGACCTGCTGTGCCAGCCCTCCCTGCAGTGTTCTGCAGCTCTCTCCAGCTGCTCTGCATAGCCAGTGCCTTCCCGTGGGTCAGAGCAGGGATCCCAGTGCTGATCCCTCTCCCACAGCTCTAGGACAGAGCTGCTGGCAGTGGTGTAAGCTTACACTTCCCTCTCATCCTGCTCCCTATTGAGCACTCGGAGTGAGGTTTTAGAACATGTTGTAGAAGTCTTAAAAATAACATCCCTCATTCCAGCTGAGGTTCTCCAGTGTGTGCTCAGGTTCTCCAGCTTAGCCCCAAAATGCTGGACCTGCTGCCTTTTCCATTCCCAAGTGCTTGAGCCAGCTGGAGTACCCATGTGCCTGGCAGCCAGGGCGCAGCTTTTGCTGTCTCTTTAAAACCATTTAGAGTAAAACCAAAGAACTTTAGGGCATTAATTCTGGATGAAGATGAGTCTCCAGATGACAGCCTGATCCATATCCTTCCCCACAAGGCAGCTTCCATTTTCCTCCTCCCCATCCCCTCCTGCCCACTCTCTCCTTCTCCTCTGTCTGTTTGTCTGTCTGTCTGTCTCATTTTCCCTGCTCCTTAGAAGGGAAAAGCTGACATAAGGTGTTGAACCTTTAAATATACGTGTTGAGCTCCTTTTTTCTGTAGTTAGTGGGCTGCCTCTGATGAGTTGTATGTTTTGAAGCAGGTATTTGCTGTGTGTATTTGTGTATACTTGGCAGGCGTTGGGTGTGCGTGGTGTGTTCTTGGGGGATGTTTGTGTATTGTTGGGGAGGAGTTTATATTTAGGCTCTTTTTTTGTGGTTTGGGTAGGTAATGTATGTATGAACGAGATGTGTGTGTTTATCAAGCTGTTTGTGTGCGCTTTTATTTTGGCTTAGTGTTTGTTGTGTGGGCACTAACTCTAGAGTGTGTAGATAGAATGTATGTAGATTTGTGTATGTTTTTCCTTATGTGAGTCTAGTGGAGGAGTTTGGGCTTGAGTCATAAGGATTTTGTGTGTTTTAGGATACACACTCTTTGTATTAGATTCGAGGTTTGTATGTAGTGTTTGTGATGTTTGCTAATTTCATTAATTCTAGTCTTTGGAGGGATGGGCTTTGGTGTCTTGAGTGTGTTTGGAATGTGTTTTTCATGACTGTGCATTTACAAAATTACAAGAACAACACTGAAAAGATGTTAGAAAAGCGATCAAGGAAAATAGCCTGCTGGAATATTCAGAGGTGCAAAAATGTCTCATTAGTAACATTACTGGAGTGGGAGGTGTTCCTGGCCAGGGAAATTCCTACTAACTGAGAGAGAATTTTTCTTTTTTTAAAATCTTTCTTTAAAAAAACAGGAAAAATCAGAAAAAGGAAAAATATTTCAGATGGCATTCAAATCAGGTTCATCATATATATGTAGATACATAGGTCTTTTTTTTAAAAAGACTCCTACACATGATCTAAAAGTTGCATGTAAAATATTTGGTAACCCAACACTTGGTACAAATAATTAGATATTTAGATCTAATGAAACTGGTTTAATGGGGAAATCACTTTCTCCTGTGCAGATTTCCATTTGAAGGCAAGTTTCGGTCCTCGTGTTTGTTTTTTCTGACAGTAAAACATAGGGTTTGGCACTGACAAAAGATATTCCCTGTAAATATCTAAATATCTGTTCTCTGCCATAAACATTGAGAGATGTGCCCAATCATGTCAGAGGAGCCTATTTATGCACTTTGTGCTTTCATGTTACCTGCAGTGCACTTTGTGGGGAGGAGAAATGCAGCAAACTTTAAGTCAAGAGGGTGGTTGCTGTCCCTGGGCAAAGCAGCCACATCCGTCACCCAGGCTGTGCCACAGGGGCTGGGTGACAGCTCTGGGGCAGACCCCAGTCAAAAAAACCCCTTGCCAAGGGCAGCCAGAGGCTCTGGGCAGACACCAAAGGTGGGCAGAGAGCTGGAGATGTGCCAAGGATTGGCAGCCCCAGCAAAAGGCATGTCCAGCACTGCTGCATCTGGCCCCGTGCGAGGCAGATTGTCACCTGCTCTGCTCTGGCTCCTGGAGCCAGGGGGTCCTGGTCATCTTGTTGCCATTAGATACAGAAATCCCTTCTACTTGTGCCACCAGGTGAGTGGCCACCTGGGCACGGGAGCAGAGCTGGCAGCAGGGTCCCTGTCAGTAGCACAGGCATTCAGCTGGCACAGGGACTGCTGAAGCTGACAGTGATTTTCCCTGGTCTCATCCAGAAAGAAGTGTTGTCATGCGGCAAGTTGCCTGTTCTGCCTATTATTGATCGTTGTTAACACAGTTTTCACTTGGAAGTGCCATGCTCTAGGCATTTTGAAGGGCGTTCAGCAAGGAGATGTAGGGTAGGCTCTCTCTGCAGGGATGGGATTCTCATCCATGCCCAAGCTGTGTAAATCCCTAAAACAGTACCATTTTCCTGGGGGGAGGCTTTGATCTTGATTTACTTGAGTGTTGCTGCAAAAGGAGTCTGGCCCATTGCCTTGTGGAGGAGGTAAAATTACCACAGATAAACCCCAGTCAGCAGAGTGGAGTCTGTCTGCTTTTGTTCTCTGCTTGGGCCTTGTGGCACTGGGTGTGCAGTGCTGGGGCAAGGGGCCGTGCAGCAGGTACGGTGGAGTGAGGAGTAATTTCCTGCTTCTCAATTAAAATGTATGTATAAATATGTGTAAAGTTGCTTTGAGTTAAATGGAGGCAACCATTCAGATTTTACACAATTTTGAGTGTTAGATTTTAAAATAAAATGAAATTACAGTGGTAGGTGACAAGGTGGTAAAAGTAGAGAGTTTTCATTTAGAAAATAACCAAATTAAATACTCAAAAGAAAAGGGTGTTTCCTTCTACACAAGAACAACTAACTATACAGAATTACTTTGGATTTGTGAAAAGTTTGGCTGTTTCTTCATTAACATTTTTCATCCCAAAAAGTTTTGATAAAAACTGTGATTTTGCTTGAGTGGAAAGATTTGTATTTAAAATACTTAAAAAAAATATGAGTCACAGTTTATTTCCCTGTAGAGTTTCACAGCATCACTAACATAATCTAGCATTGCATCTGTTGGGTTTTGGAGGGTTTTGTTCACTGAACTAAGCTAAGCAGATTTTGAACAGGCTAGGAAGGCTGATGTTGGGATGGAGACTTCTCTGGGAATGGGAGGCTGGGAGATCCTGTGGCAATTGTGTCAGTTTTTAGTGCTATCACAGCCCCTCTAAGTACCAGGCTTCAGTTACAGCTCACGGTCAGGATGCCTCCCTCCCACAGAGCCAGGATGCGTATGCATTGCTCCCAGGACGATGTGTGGTTTTTTTCCACACCTGCCCCTCCAAAAAGTGAGTGTAACCTAACACACAGTATAACATCTTTATGGATGTGGTGGCCTTCCTTCCACACTGGGCTTATACTGAGGTGTGGGGGAGGCTCAGAGTGAGAACAGCATAGCTGAACCATCAGTTTTAATAGCTTCTTTTAAAAAATAGAAGAAATTAATTCACAGTCTTCCCAGAAGAACAAGATCATAGTAATTGGCACCTGGAAATGTCAGTCAGATTTCCCCTCCTTGTCTCCAGCACTTCGATGGTGTATTTGCTGCTGGATGTGACTTAAACAAAAAGTTAAAAAATTAAAAAAATAAATAAAATAAATTTTAAAAAGCCTTTCCTTCATGCATATGGAGTTTTTGGGGAAAAAAAAAAAGGTATTTTAATGCTTTCTATTAAATTGGGACTAAAAGTGGTGTCTTAATTTGCATTCATTAGCATATTTGCATATAGATCACTGAAATGGTGGAAGAGGAGAAGAGCCTATAAATGAAAATTCTTTTAAAGGCACAGGCCTCCTTTTATTTATTTTCAGTCTTTCTCCCCTTTGCAAACCTCCTCTTGACCAGCAGCTGAATGGTGTTTGCTGTGTGGAGTGGGAGGCAGCCGGGAAGTGAGGCTGTTGGGACACAAGCAGGGAGTTCGTGGTGGAGAAGTTGAGGTTTGGGTGCCTGTGGCCATCTCCAAGTGCCAAGGACAGGCTGTGGTGAGGCAGCTGCGGCCCCTGCACGGGGCAGGCTCTGCTGCCAAACCCTCCACTTGTATCTTAACATGCACCAGTGACCTCCTGCTTGAGGAGAGCAGTGTGCCAGGCTGCTGTTTGGGAGAGTGAAGGCTTGGGCCATGCACGTCCGGTGGCTTGTTAAAGAGGTTGTGTGGCTCCTTAGTCAGACAGGAAAGATGCACTTGTGATTCAGAACTGTTCCCTGGAAATTGGTCACTTGGGCTTTAATTTCTTTGCTTTGCTTTCACACGCCTTCCCATACATTCTTTCCTTTGGAAAGATCCCTTTTCCCAGCCTAAATCAGGCAGAAAGCTTTTATAAACTTCCTCAGGCTTTGCACTGATTTGCTTATAGTCAGTTATAATAATAATAGGAACAATTATTATTTTTAAATAAATTTCCCAGTATTTCCTTGTGATGCAAGGCACTTCCACACTGCAGTTTTTGTCTTACATGATGTGCTGCCTGGCTCTTAGAAAAAGTAGTTTGAGTGGCTCCCAATGTTTCATTCCAGACTCCAAATGTTTGTAAGCTGTGCTATAGATGGACCAGCCAGTTTGAGATAAAGACTGTAAAAAAGAAAGATAAATCAATAATGAGAAGGACTTCTTCCTATGGAGTTGAAAACTGGGATGGAAAGGAAGACTAGAAACATTCCATGAGGGGTGACGGGCCCAAGGTGTGTGACAGGGCAGAAATTGAGTGTAGAAGAACTTTTCCCAAGACAGAGATACAATGGGAACAGATTGAATGTTCACATCAAATTCCCAATTTCTCTTTCAAGAGAAATTAAGACAGTCAACCAAGATAAAAATGGGAATTCAGGCTGCAGTTTACACTGACCCAGGCTGTTCTTAGCAGCTGTGGTTTGATCCTGGCTACAAAGCCACTTAATAAGCTTCCAGTCCATGTCGCAGGAGGTAGTTTGGCTGGGCAGTGGCATGCCAGGACACCCTGTTTGGGTCAGAGGGCTCTGGGGGCAGAGCTCTCCTCCTTGGAGTTTCCCTCCTGGGAATTGTCTGGATGTGCTCGCCCTCTGCTCTCCCCCCCCCACATACACACATGTATCACGAGCAAGGCAGGGAAGACAGTGGGATGATGGGGTTAAACTGGAGTGGGGGAAATGGACAGCCAAAGGATCAAGGGTATTTGGTCCCAGTGCCCAGTGCTGGCATTCAGGCCTTGGCTTTGGCTTAGCTGGGGAAGGGAATAAGAAGTCAGTGTGAAAGTACCCAGGAGTGTCTGTGACCCAGGTGAGGTTCTGTGCCGTCCCCACTGCTGCTCCCATCTCCTGCTGAGACAATCCCATCCAACAGCTGGAAAGATGGGGATGACTGTGAGCACTCTGAGGTGTCCCTTAGGCTCAAGGCAGCCCCATCCCAGCGCTTGAGGCTTGGGAGTCAGGGGAGGGCGAGCAGGAGAAGCTCCCCACGACAGAGCCAAGTGCTCGCTGGCCATGGGTGCAGTTCCCTGGCCTGCATGGATGTGAATGGGATTGGCACAGGGAAGGCTGGGGGCCGGGGGAGCTGGTGCTCCACCGCTAATGAAAATCGGAAACCGATTGAACAGCACAAGGTGCCCAGGCAGCAGGTTGTGGAAATGAGGAAGGGAAAGAGCGGGGAGGGGGGTGGTGTGTGCCTAATGGAAGCTTCTGCGAAGCGGATGTCGTATTGATTGCTGTGTGTCTATATTTATATATTATCAAGTATATAAACTTCAGCAGATGTATGGCGCATAGATAAATAAAATGCATGCTGAAAAATTAATGAAATGTACATGCAAATCCACCACCATCGATCACACCGGCTGCCAGAACCAGAGGGGCTTTTTACTTTTAGGCTTTTTCCTTTTAGGCTTTTTCCTTCCTTTCTTTCATATGCTCTCCCTTCTTCCCCTCTAGAAAAAAAAAAAAAAACCCAAACCCCAAATTCCCCTACATGAGAAATTCCTCATACAGGCTTGGATGAAATGTGGCAGGATTTTGTGAGGATCTCAGTATTTTGTGTGAGGGCTGCCTGCGAGCTGTTGTGGGCAGAAGGCAAGGCAGTGTGCAGGTGAGGAGCTGGAAACTGAGAGGGTACTTGGGAGGTGGCAGAGTGGTGTTACACCATGAGCACGTGGCCTGTGTAAGGGCATAGAAGTCAGGGCAGGTGCAGGCTAAGTGAAAAACATTTTTAAAGTGGAAGAGAACTGTTAATTTAGGGAAGTCACCCAAGAGCCCTATACCTCCAGTCCCTCCTCTGGTGGTGGCTCCAGGAGGGTTACTACAGTCAAAGTTACTGAGACTGGGATGGGCAAACAAACCTGCAGCGTGAGGTTTTGGGCTGAGAGTAGCCTGTGAGAGCTTTGTCACTGGATTCTGCAAGAGTGGCACAGTGAGAAAGGTTCCTGGATGCATTTTCTTCAGGGATAGTAGATGTCTGAGGAGTTAAACATGGGAATCTCCCTTTGTGTTGGGGACCACAGCAAGTCCTGCAGGGCTTTGGGAGGCCTTGTTGGCTCATGGAGCTGGGAGAGCAGCTCACCTGGCTCCTCTGGTGTTAATCCTCATCTGCCTATGCTGCAAGTATATTTTGTTTGCCTTTTGCAAACTTTCTCTTAAGCTTTTCCTCACTCTGCTCACAGAAGCAGAAAGCGAAGGACTGTGCTTGGAGGGTTTGACACCCTTGTGTCCTTTGCTGACAAGTATGTCCGTCCCCTCTTTCCTGGAGTGGCCATTTACCACATCCCCTCTCCTCCCCAGTGCTGTGCTGCAGCTGCCAGGGGCTGACTGGGCACAGCACTGGGGCCCTGTACAGAGGTGCCTGGCGCCCCTCATCACCCAGCCTGAAAGCAGAAGCCAAGAGTAGTGCCAAGCTCTTGAACATCATCCCCTGCTTGGGGCAAGGCTGGTTGGCAGCCAGGCAGTGAGATTGTTGCATGCTCCCTGCAATGGACTGTGACTATTGCCTATGAGCCCCTGGAAGCCAAGAGGAGACCATCTGTGGGAGGAGTGGCTGGAGCTCTTGCAGGCACCCAGCTCCCAGGGCTGCCGGGCCTCACGGGGCATGGGAGGAGCGGGTATTTTTAGCCACTCTTTCTGTAGCTGCTGTTTGTTGTTAGCTGGGTCCCACTGTGAGTGGCAATGCTCCACACTCGCCAAGGGTCACCAAGAGTTTAATAGAGCAACCACACAGCTCCGTGGTGGTGCAGCTGGTGACTGACTCCCAGCTTTCTTGCAGTCTCTGCCATTCCCATCCCACTGCCCCAGAGCAGAGCTGTTCCCTCCCACCTGCGCCAGAGTCCCAACTGGCAGGGCATGGGACCAGTGTCCGGGCACGAGGGGGCTTTGCTCTGCTGTTTTGGGATCTCTGAACTGCAGCTGGGCACTAGGGCTCTCCTTTACCTGCTGTTATTTCTTAGCAATATCACATGCTTTCTCTTACTCCCTTTAGCCCCTGATTTCAGCACTTGGTTTGACCTGCTTTTCAGGATGTGCTTCAAACAGAAACTGCAAGTGAGAACGCATCAGAGATTGCCTTCCTCTGCCTGTCCAGTGTCAGGTCAGGCTGTGCCACTCCTCCAGGCAGAAACTCTGCCAGGAATG